>NC_030678.2:73501236-73815403 GCF_000004195.4 Xenopus tropicalis | reverse complement strand
TCAAACTGTGGTTAATCCGTCCAAACTGAAGTTTGGAGGTCAAGGGGTGTATAGGCAGATGAGGAAATGAAAGAAGTCAAAATTCCAATTCATATCCTGTCAGATCCAAAAGAACAGACATACAATCACACATGACCATGGCATGCAATATCCACCCATTCGGGCTGACACTGAAGCGAACTAACACATTCAGGGGCATTTCGTCGCAACAACTAAAAGTGCCGTGCGTCATCTCCCTTACTCCTGCATCTCTAACTGCTCATAAAGTACAATACCCAGTAGCCTCCAAATGCCAAAAGCTGACAGGATGCTGGAAATTTAGCAACAACTTTAAAACCACAACCTGGAAATCCCTGGAACACAATAAAGGAAGAAAACACGATAAGGAAACGGTAAGAGTGAAAGAAAAGGGGAAAACTACATAGAAGTGAGAGAATGACTTACAGTTGGACAAAATGTAAGAGGAAGGGGGTTGGATTGGGCAAGGAAGGAAAGCCATTCCATCCTTCTACACTTCAAAAGGGCAGAGGGACCAGATAACCTGACAGGAAATTAGATTCTAGAACTTGCAAACAAGAGTGAATTTGTTACTGCAGAGTAAACCAATTAACAGTATACACCCCCAGACTGTGTTATAAACAACAATCTATTTGCAATGTATTATATATTTTGTGGTAGCCAGTTGAAAACGTTAAGAGAGTAAAAATTTCAGTATGAAGCATAACAAAAGTTTTAGTAAGCCAATAAAGGTATCACCTTTACACCACTTTTGTTGTGCTTCATACTGAAAGTTTTACCCTATATATCTGGACTGGACGCATACAGAAATGTAAAAAAAGCACCCTGGAAACTGGCGTAATAAAAGCAACGAGGATGCTTACTTCTGACTGCCTTCTCTGGAATGACAAGTCTCTGTTTCTTGCTTACTGTCAAAGCTCTTTTGGGCAGGGCTCTCTTCACCTCTTGTATCGGTTATTGACTGCTTTATATGTTTTTCTGTATGTCCAATGTATGAAACCCACTTATTATACAGCGCTGCGGAATATGTTGGCGCTTTATAAATAAATGTTAATAATAATTACCACTGGATCTGATGCTTCAGTTCACAGACCACAGGGTAGGAATCTATGACCTGTGGCTGTCCAGTCATTGTCAAACTATAACATCTGTAAAGACTGAGAGGCTGAAAATAACTTCTGTCCAGGCACAAATATATGATCAGGGACTCCTGGCTACATGAGTCACACTGTTGAAAATCAGGTTTCAAAGGTTTCTTGACTTTGGCTTGGAGCTGCCACCTTTTCTAGAAAAAAAATAGCAGCTTTCCTATATTTTTAACTTTCTTTCCTATTAATAATATTGTCACAAAATATAATTTTTACCAACTAGGTGACAACTCTACTTTGCCTGTGCAGCAGAACAAACAAAACAATCTGCCCTTTCGCTAATTAATAATGCATTTGGAAGAGAAGATACAATTTTAGCAAATTTTCTTTTTGAATGAAACAGTGACCCATGTCTCAAAGAGAAGGATGCTCTTATTTAGAGAAAGCCATGGATCATCTGTTTCTTTGAAGCCACCTTTACTTTCCAAAATAGTGAGCCTGACACTTCTTACCTTCCCATTAATAAATATAAAAGTCTCTCTGTGCAGGATAACTTGTACACATCTGCTTCACAGGAGATTTATAGTGAATAGAAGTGGTAAGGGAAAAGCACACGAAATACAAGTGTGGCGCTCTACTGCAAGGAAAAGTATTCTTTTGTTCTGCAAAACTACACGTGGATCTTCAAAATACGGCTTCCACTGGCATACTACAACTCCCAGCATCCCTAATCAGCCAGCTTGGAGCGCTTACGGGGTTGTTATACTTCAGTAACAGAAACAGAGCCCCAAGCTTAACATCCCTGCGAACATAAGGAACAAACTACCACCGGATGTCAGGATGTAGGATACTAAGCTGCTTTATCTTCAGTCCCGTGAAGGGCCCCCAACTCGCTCACAGTGAATTCCCTCACAGCATGTGATGAGATGCACTGTCTCAGGGGACCCGACACACCCCATTAAACCTTATTTATTTCTGCCGGTTATTTTACATCAGAGCTAAAGGGTCCTTTTACCTTAAACCAGCTGAATGTGTTGTTTTCCCCAAAGCCCTGTTGCTGCTCCCTTCATCCTCACCGACATCCCCAGCAATCCATAAAAAGAGCACACAAGGATCTCCTTTTGCAACTACTATTCCCTATGGGATAGTTTAAACCCCGCCTACTTTGTAAGCTAATACCAATGGCAATACTCCGAGGTAATGACAAACAGTCCGTGTGGCCAATAAAACATGGATACAAGGCGTTGCCTGGGAGAAAGAGGAAACCCAAAAAGGAGGACGGCTAAAATTTGGAGGGCGTTACTATGTGGACACAAAAAGAGGCTTGGTAAGGGATGGAAAGGCGAACGAGCCCTAATGTTTGACTGTCAGTCAGACTAGCCAGTTACAAGTCAAGTAGTACAATAGGAGGCTGGGCTTAAGCTGGAGCCAATCAAGAGAGCGCAATAGAAAAGACGCCAGTATGTGATTGGATAAAATGTGCTCGGCTTTTGCCAACCGGACGAGTTTTGACTACTGCGGGCAATTCAAACAGTGTAAAAGGGAAGTTCGGAAGGCGGAAATAGCTATTGGACGGATTCTTGCAATCAAGGTAAATTGATTTTTTTTTTTTAACCCAATCAGGATTTGGTTTTGTTTAGAAAAATGGTTGCGTCGTATTTGCTGTTACTGCTCTGTTTATTCATTTGATAACTTTTTTTTTTTTAAGATGCTACGGCTGCCAGGATAGTAAACACAAATCAGTAGTAATGTTTAGGAACAGGTTAGGCAACGGTTAAACATTTAAAGAGATACGTCATATAATGGACAGTAATGTATAGTGGAAAGTTCTTAGAATTACATTAAAATGACAAAACAGTTTTTAGTTGGAGATTTAACTATTTTGTCTCTCATAAGTTCATATATCATGTTTTAAATTATTTTACATTTCAATTGTTTGCCTAAGCTAAACTTTCCTACTCTCTCATCTAATAAGCTGCAAGCATAGTCAAACTGCAGCTTAGCAATGTTAATGAGCCTTTCAGATAAAAGGGTAAGTTGATCCTGTTATATTTACTTATTATATTTTTTATATAGTTGCTAGAGTTGAAATTTAAAATCACTTTGGGGCAATGTTCCCGCTAATTCCTTGGCTATGTGTGCAAAAAGTTTCTTTTATATGCACTTTTAAAAACGGTTTGCTCAGGTCAAAATAAATACAAAATTTTGTGTTTTAACAAAAAATTCTTGACCCTAGCTGGCGATTAACTGGCTTGGCTGGACAAATACCAGCTTGGTGGCAACCCTAACATGCACAGCTTAGAGAGAACATTGCTTGGAGCTGCCAAATGTTAGGCACCACCAGCAATTATAATCATTTACCTGATAGCCCAGGTCAGTGCTCCTTTTAACAGAAAACTGCTGGGGTTGCTTCTGTATGAGCACCATGGAGTAATAATCTTCTTCGATCTTTGTGGCCCAGGGCCGACACATTCGCAGTATGAGTTTTTGCTTAAAGGACATGTAAACCCCACACACGCAAATTTAATAAGTGAACAGCCTCAGCCACACTGGTTATCCAGAGGTTACTAGTTAAGGTGGCCACACACATGGCGATTTCCGATCTTTCGTGTGACCATCGGTCGCACAAAAGATCGTACAATCGGCCACTAACCGTTCAGGGCTGAAACGGCAGATAAGGAGATAGAAACAATAGGATTTCTACCTCCTTCTGCCGATTCAGCCCTGAAGGCAGATTTTGATCAGGCGCCTTCTATGGCGCCCAATCAAAATCTTTTGACCTGGCCGATCGGCGAGTCGGCCGATATCAGCAGCCTCCTGCGATATCGGTCAACTTGGCATACACGCACCGAATGTCGTATGATATTATCGGTGCGGGTATGGCCAGCTTAAGGCTGCAACATCCCCTTTATCACTTTTTATTTTCACTTTTTAATTTCTTCTCCTATAACCCACTCAGCCCCCCCCCCCTTCGGGAATTTGCTTTGACTTCTGGCTTGTGGGCATGCTCCGTTGTTCTAAACTCAGATTACTAAACACACCCTCCAGTCTAGCAGCCAGTGAAGAAATGGCATTGTTGGTTCCCATAGAAACTCAGCTCTAGCTGTCTGCTTCAATTTTTTTCTCCTAACCTCCTCTCCTGTGCTTAGCTCAAACAAAGCAGAACTTTTATCAAAGACACTTCTGCTTGTGTGAGCCTGCATTCCTGATTGAATGTATGCTGAATAAGCCTTGAGAGGAAACTTCCGCGATTTCACTGAAATCGCACCGCCGCGTATGCCATCCCACCAGCGATTTACATTTTCGCCGATGGGATGGCATTTCGGGGAGATTAGTCGCCCGCGAACAGTGTCGGAGTGCCAGAGCCCTAAGGGTCTTTGTGTGTGTATGCTGTTTGCAGATTTAAATGTATTTGATTATGTATCAGAAACAAAATGGCCACTGGGTGAAAGCTGCTATTTGCTTTAGGAAAATGTGATGGTGCTAGCAAACGGAGGGGATATATTCAGTACAAATGATGCCATTTGGGTAGGGGAGATGTGCCCAACTGATATACATTGTAGGCAAATGTAGGCTTTACGTGTCCTTTACGACATGTAAGTTAGGCTTTTTACTCTGGGAATGTTACAGAGATGCTGCTGCCATGAGACGAGTTCAGAAACTCGCCTCAGGATTCAGCAGCCTGCAAGTTACCAGGGACAGTAAAAATCCACTCCTGCTGACATTTAAGAGCCAAAATTCAGATTTTCAAAAAGAATTTCAGCTCTTCTAGTGCATAGAGCGCACTAGTGATCTGGCTTCCCCTCGACCCACGCCAAAACTCCTGAAGGTATGCATGGGGGACAAAGGTGAGTTGCTGCCTCAGGGCAGAGGTCTACAAATGGCCCTGGGTTCAAGGTCCTCTCTGGGTTTCAGACCTAAACAGCCTGGTTCAAAACCAGTGAGATAGCAACCTTACTGAGAGCTGAAACTTGGCCTAGCTTATATTAGAAAGGAGCTAGAGCAGTGATCCCCAACCAGTGGCTCGGGGGCAACATGTTGCTCACCAACCCCTTGGATGTTGCTCTTAGTGCCCCCAAACCTGATGGTAGTTTTTGAATTCCTGACTTGGGGGAAAGTTTTGGTTGAATAAAAATAAGGTTTACTACCAAATAAAGCCCCCTGTAAGCTGATAGTGTGCATAGAGGCTGCCTAATAGCCGATCACAGCCTTTATTTGGCTCCTCCATGAACTTTTATGGTGCTTGTGTTGCTCTACAAGTCTTTTTATATTTGACTGTGGCTCACGAGTAAGAAAGGTTGGGGATCCCTGAGCTAGAGCATTCCAATATTAGGCTTCCTTGTAAGGATCTCTTGTGTTTCCGTGCAGTCACTTTGTGATCCATCGCATGGAAACACATGAGTTAAAAGGGCTTGTTCTTTTCTATGGTGCCTGTACCCAACTGGACTGTGCTTAACAACTGAACACAGATTACATGCTGTCTCATTTTAATAGAAACTGATTGATTTATGTTTAATAAACCTGATTCTCTTAAGTTTAATTATGGAAAAACATAGTTTGAAGCAGTGTTTCTGAGAGGTGTTCTTCATTTGATATTTCTTCGCCCAGTTGGCCAATAAAATTAAAGACTGCAAAATGTTTGCACCATCTAGTGGCTGTATCATTGTATATAATATTATTTTATTTTTGTTTTATTCATCTGGGTAAAGACTATAATTGCCAGCTATTTTAAGCCCTGCTCCACACAAACAAAAATAATCAAACTTCTATTTTCTTTTTTTCATATTTTTATGCTCCCTGGGACACTTAGGGCTGTGACAGACGGGAGATTAGTTGCTGCTCAACAAATGTCCAGGTCCCGAGCATCCTGGATAATAGGTCTCACCTGTAATATATAATAGTTTATTATATGTAAATTTAATGATAATCATACTCAAATGTACACAGATTGAATTATTACTGTATTTTCTGTTTGATTCATGTTATTGAAAGGCCAGTAGCATTAAATTCTTTTTTTAAAACTTGCAGCACTGGAGAACTAGGTTCAGTTCAAAACAGAGCTTTCTGCAAGGAGTTTGTATATTCTCCCCATGTCTGAGTGGGTTTCCTCTGGGTAATCGGTTTTTCTCCCACACTCCCATAAACATACAGACAGGTTAACTGATTGCTGATTACACTGACCATTTAGTGTGTGAATGCCATATCAAACTTAAAAGCCACATTGGGGCAAGAATGTATGTTAAAAGGACATGTCAACCCCAAAAATAATAAATGAAAACTTAATTCTAAGCAACATTGCATTACATATTTGTAATTTTTTTCAGTTATTTATTTATATAACTGCTATTAAAAAAAGTGTCTGCCTGTCCTTTCTATTCTCTGCCCTGGTGGCTCTTGGGTATTAAACAATGTAACACAAGGCTGCAAATTTTCAGACTAGACTTGCTGGAGGAGCCTGGCACTTGCAACATTGTTTAAAAAGTAACAACCAGGAGTTCAGCAAATGCTGCTTTCTATAGCAATTACATTTACAAATAACTTTTTAAGCACTAATACTTTTTAATAAATTAATATTGGGAAGTTTTTTTAGAATTATGTTTTCTTTTATTAGGCAAAAAATTATTTTGGGGGTTGACATGTCCTTTAATGTTGTAGAAAAGCACTGTAGAAAACGTAGGTGCAATGGAAATTAACAATAATACATAATGTGCAAAACCTATAGCGTTCATGGGTACTCTTTCTTTCAGTCAATGCAAATCAATAATGTATGAAAAAGAACTATACAGCTGTTACACAGAACACAATCATGGTTGAGGCAGTGGCAGGCATTGCTGTATTCATGGGGCAGATGCAGGTCTCTGCGCTCTTTTTAAGTGCAGAGACCTGTGACAATTTTTCTGTGGGCAGGGCACAAGTGGAATAACATGGCAGGAGCCCAACTTAGTCAAAGGAATAACAGAATGAACTGCAAGGAAAATTTTATTTTGGGAGAGAAAAATAACTGCATGTTATTCTTCATGGGTTCCATTTCCATTATTTGTTCCTTCTGTCCCTTCAAAAGTGTTATACTCTGTTTACTGTTTCAATTGCTTTTGCTCTTAAGTGGGTGAATAATTACTCATTCTTGACCTCAGGCAAAGAAAATGTTAATCTGTGACACTTGTTTTGTCTTGTCATTCCCCAGAGTTAAACCAGCACTATGTCAAATGGGACCTTCACCTTTAAAGACAGGTGTGTTTCTGTGCTGTGCTGCAGGTTCTGTGATCAGGTGCTGAGCATCCGAGGAATGAGGGCCCAGCTACTGGCGGGTACAGACCAGGAGATGTTTTCCACTGATATTCCTCCCACCAAGTACGTGTCAACACTCATCAGCCTGATTTTCATTCAGACAAATGATCATCACAACTAGGCTAAGAAATTCTTACTATTGCAAAGCTGCACCAGTTTTAAGACTGTATTGAATTTTATCCTATTTTCACTTTTAAGGCTAGTGGCACACCAGGTGGATTTGCAGGCCAAGAATCCGACCCTACGCTTCTAACAGCTTTCTGATGTGCCACAGCATCATCGGGTGTAAGCACATATAGCTGATTTTAAGAGTTTCTGCACTGAAGTCTGGGTCTTTATCCAGTCTGAAGCAGTGTCTCTGGGTGTAGACCTATCCGAATTCTAAACCAGTAGTAGATATACTGTACATTAAAGGGATAGTGGAATATTCCAATTTTAGCAGGCATTTGTCACTGTGCTTATATAAACTCTAGCATGGCTATTCTATTATAATTAATGTGCCCCCCTGCCTTCCTCAGCTTCCTTACTAACATCTTTGCTATCTAACATGGCAACACCGGTTATTCAAGGGTAAGCTGGGGGAGGAAGGGGGCATATTTAGTAGAAAAGATTGCAGCACTAGGATATATAGGCATAGTGCCATGTTCCTATTGAAACCTGGAACATATCACTATTCCTTTAATTAAAAGTTCCAAGTTAAAGCAGTGTCTCTCTGTTCCTTTCTATTCCCTGATTAAGAGACCTGTGAAGAAACATGCTGAATTTAAGTTCTCTGTAAGAACAAACGCATACTGTTTTTAATTGTAATACATTAACAAATAACTTTAAAGGGATTGAAGATTTTTAAAGGAATATTGTCACAGAAAGACATGTCTTTTTAAAACACATGAGTTAATAGCACCCCAGCCATATGACATGTGCTCTGATAAACTTCTGTCTGTCTTTACTGCTGCACTGCAAGATGAAGTGATACCTCCCCCTTCCCACCCCCCAAACAACCAATCTTTATAACAATAGGTAGGTAACAAGATAGAAACTCACTGACACCTCTACTGGATTAGCTGCCTGGATTGATACTGCCTCCATAGGCTGATGGTGCCGCTGGGACTGTCCTAAATTTTAGCAAATGGATAAAGAATCAAAACTGCCTATATTGTCTCCCAATAATTAAGGGGAATTTCAGGCATTTCTCTCCAGCTCAAATACACTGTAGGAAAACCGCCCCATGTGCCTCAATTTGCTTGTACGGTAAAGGAAATATAGAAATATACACACAGTATGTAATAATAGTACATTGACTTCTATAAACAGTAAGACCAGATCCTAAATACATTATACAGTGGGGCAGAAGTAAAAGCACCTAACATACATTAAATAAAGAAAACTACATTAGGTAGTGGCACCACATATAAATTCAGACACCCCAGACCCCATTATCATTCCAAAAAGCAGGTTTCCGGAAGACTGGAGACTATTTCAGAAACCTTTGCTGTGCTGACATGCCCCACCTAGTCACCCAAGCAGGAGAAACCTTTGGTGTTTTGCAACTTGGGTCATATTAAGAGTACATTGAGTAGGAGAAACCATAGCTTATCTGAAAGTACAGTAGTTCTGTTTAGTGCTAGCTCCTTCTGAAAGCTCAGCCACAGGACAGTGCAGAGGTAGCTGCCTACACACCAATATTAGAGCTAAAAAAATAAATTTGTTGGTTCAAGATAAAATTAAATGGTAGAGTGAATGTTTGAATTTAGAAATAAAAAGTATATCATACAAATTATGACAGAATCCCTTTAAGTAATATATACTGGAAACTTTTTTTAGAGTTCTGTTCTTTCATTATACATATAAAATGAGATGAACTTCCCTTTTTAATAGCAATATGAATTCCAGCTCAATTCTTAATACTTGGGTAACAGCACAGCATTTAATAACCCTTGAATATACTAAATGAAACATTTGATGAATATGTACCAAATCTATGATTAATGTAGTTAACTCTTCTCACAAAGTTTAAGTATTTTACTTTAGAACATATAGGTCTCAGTGCCTTACAAATTGTGACAAATGCTTTTATAAATAAAGCTAAGCTGTAAAAGTACATGGCCAAAATTATAAAGTATTTTTGAATATTTATTTCAAATTAGAAGTAAAATGGGGCATTTACCAGATCAAGTAGTGATAAGCAGGTTGATTCAAAACCTGTACGACCTGTTAAGCAAGTCAGGTTGCATGTAGATTATAAGTTGTACCTAGGCAGATGGAAGTGCTCATTAGCCTTTGCATTAACCCTTTCACTGCCAGCCGATTTTGGTAATTTGCAGTACTTTTACTGCCAGCTTTTAAAATATGCTAGATTTGCTAATTTTGCTATTTTGGTGTTATTCCATTTTAGTAACAAGTTATAGCCTTCTAAATGTTAAAAAAGCACCACTCAAGAAATGTGCATGCTTCAGATTTCAAGGCCAAATATTTCACTAAAAGTAGGTTTACCCTAGGAAACTATACATTTTTGTAAAGAACAGATTCCAATGAATCCAAAATAGGTAAATATGCCTTTCTAGTCCAAACTTCCAGTCTACAGCATCTTATCTCCTACAGGTCATCAGGGAACCAGAGATAAAGATAACCACTGATTATTTCTGTCATTTCAGGTACTTTGCCCTAGGCTCACAGGTACCCTAAAGTGACCCTGGTTGTCTCTACATTACCATTAAAACATTATGTAGAAACCATGCTTGTCTCTACATTTCTGTTAAAACAGTCCCCAGTCTGCAAACTGCCTTTTAGAAGCTGGAATACTAGGGGTAAATAACCCATAAATATGGAAGCTGCAAAATGCTACGGGTCAATAACCCATGAATATAAGTTCAAAAAATGTATACCCCCATTGTTTTAATTTACCCAGGAATTAATTTTGGTCAGGAAAGTAATTTTTGTTAATTGTCACTATTAGAAACAGCAAGAGAAAATCAAAAAATGTATTGCTAGTAGCAATATGGTTGTATAATTTTACTTATATAGAATCTTTTATAATGTATTTAAAATATTATTTTTATAATATTTATATATTTATATTTTTTTTTCTTCTAGGGCTGTAGACTTTGTGGGAAGCTGTTATTTCTTGGAAGCATGCAAATGCAAACTGAAAAATATTGCATGTCTGAAATGGTAAGCTAGATGCACACTTTTTTTTTTTTAACTTTTTTTGTTATGCTTTTGAGGAATGGGGTAGATAATAAAGTTAGGCAATGTTTTGATAGGGATGGTACTGTCTTTAGACACATAGGCTTGGTATGCACCTTTTATCTGTTACTTTTTCAGTGGTAATGAAGTTGGCTACCATGTGGTAGCTCCATGCCAGCACTGCCTCCTGTCCTGTAACAATGGACATTTCTGGATGTTCCAAAGCAAGTCGGTTTGTGGTACTGCCCGGTCAGATGCTTCAGGTGAGTACGTTTCTCCTATTTTATATTATTTTAAATTCCGCATGAAAGCTGGACACATATAGACATAATGTTGGCCAGTTTGGGCTACAAAGGAACAATGAAACAATGGAAAAGGTGCCTCCACAGACTGCACAGATTGCCTTTATCTCGTTGTGTAAGTATTGTTTTAATAGGTCTCTGACATTTAGGCCAATGCCAGATGGTGCATCTTGTTGTCTTCACAAAATTGCCTCCCATGTGGTGCTAAAATGCTTTCGCTTTGTAGGCTACAGGCCTGTTCAAATTGTGTAATCTTGCAAAATTGCTGCCTTTTGCAATTTTATGCAATGGGACTATTTTCAACATGTCAATTTACTAAATCTGCTATGGCTTAGGTATTTTTTCAGCATAGGGGTCAGCCTTGCATTTGAGGCTACTAAGCCATAATTATCTTAGTTCCTCTTCACTGGGTCCCTATCTGGGCGAGGACACTGCTCTATCTGTTTCCTCGATGGAGTCTCGGATGCTTATCTCACTTTTAATTAATTTAATCTGTCTCACTCTAAAGCTGCCAAACACGTGTATGGCGATTCGGCGAGGCGACCGATATCGCAAAAGGCTGTAGATATCAGTCAACTTGCCGATCGGCCTGGTTAAAAGATTTTGAGCAAAATCTATCTTCAGTGCCAAATCGGCAGAAGGATGTAGAAATCCTATTGTTTCTACCTCCATATCTGACTATTCAGCCCTGAACGACCGATGGTCGCATGAAAGATCGAAAATCGCTACGTGTTTGGCCACCTTAACCTAACTACTACTCCTAGCTTCTACCTAGCTGAAGTGTTCTTCTCCTTCTTCACCAAAGGACCTTGTTTACTACTAACCTAGGGCTCTAACTGAAATCACAATTTCCCACTCCTTTCCCACTCCTTACATGCTGAGCAAAGAAATTAAACTGATGCATTCATCTGAAAAAATATCCGTATATAGTGAGTTCTAAGCTGTAGTGAAAGAGTTTACAAAATTCCTAATTTTGCAGTTCACTGTACTCTTCTTGGACTGTAATTTGCCCTTTTTCATGTTTTTAGTGTTTTATTAATGTCTGGCAGCATTCTCCTTATGTTCTTTGGTGGAAAAATAATGGCAAGCTGTAGGTTAAATGTTACATAAAGCGGGCATTTATAAAGTAGAAGAGCAAGTTTTTACTGTGTTGCCCTGAAGAGGCTTTTGGTAAAGAAGCCATTGTTCTTTATGCAGCAAGCTCCAGTAACAGGTGTTTACTGGCAACACAGTGGCCTTGCATGCCTGTGCTCTATGTACAGGAAGGTTGCCAAGTTACACATGTCCAGCATTCCTAGAAAACATAGCCATTAGATGAACATGATTATAGATCTGTGCAGTGCACACAATGTCCCTTTACTGACCTGTTGATGGCAATGAATTACAGAACAAGACTGAGAATCAGCCTAGATAAAAACAAGGCTGTTTGTTCTTTAAATCAGAACTGATTTAACTGAATTATTTTATGCACATTTAAATGTGATATGTTTTTGTGAAGCACCTCCAAATAAAAACATTTCTTGGCATAAACTGTAGGATTTTAGTTAAGAGATTTTTTTCCTTTAGGTTAGTAGAGAACCATGATAACTGACCCTCTTTTTAGGGTAAGAACCCATGGAGAGAGTTACTCGCCCATATTAGATCTCTGCTGTAGCAGGCGAGTAACCACTCCGAAAAGGCTTTCCGCTGGCAACCGTAGAAGTCGCCCGTGGAAAGCACTTCCCATCGCTTCGGTAATCTGAAGTCGTGCAAAGTTTCCTCTTGCAGGCAGCTTCGAGCTACTTCAGAAACTGAAGCGATGCAAAGGGTTTTCCACTGGCGACTTCTATTGTTGCCGGTGGAAAGCCTTTTCAGAGTGGTTACTCACCAGTGATAGCAGCGATCTATCTGGGGCGACTAACTCGCTTTGTGGGTTCACACAGAGACAATTATTAGTAAATGATCAGCATTGTCTATTTTAGTAGCCATGACAAGTAGCTGCCACTTGTAGCTCTGTGTCTTCACCCTTATCTGCAATTATGTACTGCGACCGTTGCTACCCAAAAGCTCATTATCTATTGTAGTCCCCCTAAGGGCTCTGGCACACAGGGAGATAAGTTGCCCGCGACAAATCTCCCTGTTCGCGGGCAACTAATCTCCCTGAAATGCCATCCCACCGGCGGAAAAATGTAAATCGCCGGTGGGATGGCATACACGGCGGCGCCGCTGCGTATGCCATCCCACCGGCGATAAATTGGCTCCTGTGTGTTTGCTTTAGAGCTCTGACACACGGAGAGATTAGTTGCCCGCGACAAATCTCCCTGTTCGCGGGCGACTTATCTTCCAGAAATGCCATCCCACCGGCGAAAATGAAAATGATGGCACACAGGAGCCAATTTATCATTTATCAAAATCTTTTCTTTGTTTTAAATATAATGGGTTTTTCCCCTCAATCTTTTTTTTTTTTCTCCCCCACTAAAACAAATATCCCACCGCGTAAAACCTGACAAGATTTTTGTTGTATGAAAAAATTTATTTTACGGAAAAGAAAAAGGAATACAAAAATAACACTGCAAACATAAATTAATAAGTCTGCTCCACAGAGAATTAAAGTGTGCTCAGTGTGCTCTAAGCAGCTGTTGAGAAGCTATGGGACCAGATTTGTACTTTCAGCGCCCCTAGGCTGGTCTGTGTCCTTATACTTGAGTTTACTTTCGAGTCTGTGGGCGTACACTGCCCCTTTGGTGCTTAAGGCATTGGGGACTTTGCACGTGGGGGGATTTAAAATGTCCCACACCACCAGTCCTCAAATTACAGAATTGACGCGACTGGGCACCATGCCCCCCTAAAACCTTGTTGTCATAGGCCCGGGCCTTCTGGCCTTTCCACAAAAAATAAATAAAATAAAGTTGCTAGGAGTCCATCTCTGAATTAATATCTCTTAAAGGGTAACTAAATACTATAAAATGAATTAAGGTAAAAGTACTGTGCACTAATAACCCAGTGGTATAGCAGGTAAAGCAGCATGACCATACCAATCTAAGTTTCTGAAGTTTTAGTTTCAGCTAAAAAAGCAAGCGCCGTCCAGAAATTGCAAACATTTTTTGCTTTTTTTTTTTTTTTTTGCCTCTGTATTTAAATATGGCCAAAGGCACCCAGGGGGCTTTGCATTACTGTGTGCTACAGTACAGTCTGCTGCATTCCTCTCCCTATATTCAGATTTGTGTAGGCAATTTGCAGCCATCCTCTAAAATTGCATCCATCCTCAGCAATTAAGTCAGCAATACTTTGCTTTTTAGATCTGTTATCCCCTCTGGCATTCTTGCATTCCTCAGACATTCACAGCTGGTACTTGTCAGATGCACCGCGTTCTGAAAAATCTGGATGGAAGTTATTGAACATAGGAAGTAATTATCCACCCAGCAGGTGTTTTCTATAGGCCCCAGACTGGTGTCTGAACTTACATACCCACTAAGTTTCAAAGCTAAACTGCTTTTAGTTTTTTTTTTTTTCAATGTCATTCCAGTGAAAAACAGCTTAGGTGATTCTTTTTAAACCGCATAACGTACATTTTCAAATGTGACTATAGTATCTAATGAACTGGAGGGATTCACAAAAATGGAGTTAGTCCAATATTTGAAATAAAGTGTTTATAAATATTAATTTGTGGCAGAAAAACATTTATTGCCTAGGATGTATATTTCATCCAAGCTTTAATGTAAGTTGCTCTATTAATTAAACAAGATTGTTTACTTCCACTTTAATAAAAGTCCAAACAAAATATATTTATCTAAATTAGATCAGAAAGTAAACCTGCAGAAAAATTGTAAAATATCAACTATTCAAATTTGCTATTTATAATAGAAATATAATTCTTAGTAGTTTGGTACCACCACTAACAGTAGTTTAATCAAAACTGGTTTTACTTTATTTCCTACAGCCATGTGTGAAAATGTGGCAATGTGAAAGAAATGTGACTCTGGTGGCAGCAAAACCTGTCCGATTTGACAAAATAGGAAAACTGGGCAGCAAAATGGAAAATGAGGTTCAATGTTGACAAGTACAAAGTTAGGCACTTTGGTAGAAATAATATAAATCCAAGTTATACACTAAATGGTAGTGTGTTGGAGGGATCCTTAATTGAGAAGGATCTGGGGGTTTTTGTAGTTGAAGGTTTCTGTAAATTTTAGTATCACAATAGCCTTGGATACTATGCTTATTACTAGTTAGTATTGATGTTGGTGTATATATAGTTTATATATGTGAGTGTATAGATGGACTCCGGTCTTTTTCTAACCCTATGTGACTATGTCCAGGTTAAATCTGGATAAATTATGAATTTTCAGGCATTATGTGTTTGTATTTCAGGAACAAATATGTTGCTTTGGCGAGACCTTCCAGATACAGATGAGGAGCATGAAGAACTGTTCATTGGCCGAGAAGAAGACCAAGAACAGTACCTGAGATAGCAAACCCTTTGCTCAGAACTGTGTTTTTGTGTACGCAAGGAGAACTCTGCATTATGTGTGGGAGGTGCATATCCAGTACAAATAAGATGGAATTTTAAACCATAGCAGCACTTATATTGTACAGAATATTTCACGGAATATCATAAGAGAGTGACTATGATTTCTCTATGGATTACCCAATTTTTTGCTATACATGAAGTGGATGCAGCTTTTTGCTTTGATTTTGAGATATTCTTTGAAATGCGCTAGCAGTTTACATTACTACTAATGCCTTTTATCCTTCCAGATGTAGTTATATTACATCTCCCAGAATGTAACAACAGTTTGTATACAAGTATGGTGGACAACAGTTGTATACAAGTATGGTGGACATGACTTGTGGCACAGTTTTTCTTCAAGACAAGAGCAGAAAGATTCTAGCATAAACCCATATGCTAATGCCCATCCTTTTGTGCAACAGCCAGTGTCTGAGACCTACATAATGTGACTGCCATATTTTCTTTTTATGTTTTTTAATTCTTGGAGATATATTAGAAATAACTTAACCAACTAATGCACTTAAATTTTATTCAATGCATGTTAAAAGTCACTGATTGTTGATTAAACGGGCCTGGGACAGTTGTGGCCAGATACTCCGATATTATTCCTAGGCTTATTTCACTTGCTCTGTCAACCCAATTCATATGCTTGTGCTGAACATTTGCTTCCAGAGAGGCATTCCCATTGCCTCACCCACCACTGTCTGTCTGTACAGTATGGATTTCACAGAGTGAGAATCACTCGCATGACAAATTTTTATTATAGATAACAATACAATTGCTTACAAAGCAAATATAAAATCAAGAACAAGAAAAATTAAAAACTGCAAATATTCAAAAAAAAAAATGTGCAAATTGTAATAGCTCAATTCTGGTACCCAACACATTATTATCCTTTATTTATAAGTATCATTAAACACCAGTGTAAACAAACATGCTTCTTGCTGTTTTTAAATTGAAATCCCTGTGTAAACTTGTACATTTAGAACATGATGCCAAACTGACTAACTGCTCTGTTTTTACTTGGACTGTTTCACCTTGTAGTGGCATATGATCAAAACCTTGGCATGGCCTATTGCAGTCCATTGTCAAGCATTGATATCTCCTAAGCCATTCATTTTTGGTAATGTGTATATATAGAAGAAATTCTTTCAGAAAGCCACATACAAATGTTATTGCAAAGGTGAACCACCCCTTTAAGGGTGATTACAGGAGGGGAATGAATCACCTTTGAGAAATCTTGCTGCCAGGCAGGCCGATAATACCTGGAAATACTTTTGAATTGCTCCCTATGTGACAATCACTAAAAGCAAAAGTGGCTTTTTACATTTTTTTTTTTTTTTTTTTTTTTGCAAAAATGCAAAAGGGAGCTGTTTCATGCAATTATTGAAGAAGCCAGTATTACCAGCTGCAATTCACATAAAGTGTAATTCAAAGGTATTTTTGGGCACTTTATTGCTTGTCTGGAGTATAATAAAATATGCTGTTATGCTGAAAAAACCGCCACTGCCTTAACACTCTCTGAATTAGCTTATATATTAGAAATGGTCCAGGGACTTCTAAGAACAAGAATGTCTACAGATCTTAAATGCATTATACAAGGAGTGGGCAGTGACGCTCCAAGTACATTAAATACAGTTTGAGGCAGTGGGAACTTTAGCAACAAATACATTATATACAGTGAAAGGCAATGGGTCTTGGCACCACAGACCCCCTAACCCGTCCATTAGCATGTTATCTGAAAGCTGGAGTAGGTTTTGGCACTAGAATTGTTAGTGTTTAACACAATTTTTTGTTTCACCTTTCAATTAGTTTCCATTGCTAATATGCTTTCATGCTCCACCTTGTGGTAGATATGAGAATAGCACCCAAGCTGGAAAAATAGGAGCAATAGCTAGCTGTTCATTCAATCTATGATATAAAGAATGAAAAGTTAAGGCAAAAGATGCCTCAAAAGCTCCCTGTATTTGTTAAGCTGCCATTTTAGCTTGGTCTCAGTAATTTCTTTGCTGCAGCTGTGGCTGCTGGTAGCTCAGATTACAGCAGAGAAGGGAGGGGGAGAGAAGGTTGAGATTTTTCTGAGAAAGGGATGTCTGATACCGAAGAACATGTGTACACAAAGTAGAAAAGAAATCTGTGTTTCTTTTGAGAGAGGCTCGAAGTTGCTTTGCAAAGAGACTACGGGCTGCTTCGGAAAACCGAAGCGACAGATGTGCAATCACACCGGCGATTTACATTCTTGCCAGTGGGATTGCATGTCGGGGAGGTTAGTCATCCGCAATAGCAAAGATTTATCATGGGCGACTAAACTCCTTGTGTGCCACTGCCCTTAGAAGACTGATAGACAAAAGGGCAATGGGAATGGATATGGGCTAGTGATAACAAAGCCTGAAGTTTGAAGTGCTCAGTGCACTGGCGAGTCTGCATACTAGTGAACTAATTATGTGCCTCAGCTGAGAGCTGTTTGGGTTCTACTACTCACTGCTATCTGGTAAGGTGCATGTGCTCCTTTAGGGCTCTTGCTGTTTGAAATATAAAGCTCTTTATTGTGAGCCTGAGTTCTCTGCCCAGACACAGCAGATATGGGTGCTCTTTATTACACTTGGTGCTGGACATTTATGTGCCAGTTATAACTTGAACTTATCTGAAAATGTTTCATCAAAACTAAGATCTTACACCTAGATGTTCAGTGTGCTGCACAACATTCAGAAATACCACAGTTGAAATGCTCATGTAAATTATTGTGAATGCAGTGTGATATCACAGTATAATAGCCATTATCTTATCTGTATTCTTGGGTTTACATAAGTCACATTGAGATCTGTGATTGATGTTGACAGTTAATGTTTTATCTTATGTGAGAACATTATTATATTATGAATATGGGATGATAACCGTTTAATCCAAGATATGCTTATCTTTTAATGTGAAATTGAGTACTGGCTTTTGTTTTATTGGTTAGGGGTTTAACCCTTTAACTGCCATCTGATTTGGTCAAAGCGAAACTTGTATTTCCAGACTCTCTTGGAACATTTTGCACCCTTTCATTTTAGGGGCCTTTCCTAGAGGGTACTATTATTTTATCTGGGAAAACTATATTGTAAGCTTTCAAAATATGCTAGAATTTTTGTATAGTTTTGTGATGAGATACAGGCTTCTAAATGTCTAGAAAAATAAAGAACAATTATATTTTCCATAATATAAACACATATATCAGAAACATGAATTATTTTATGCATACATCTGATTTGGAAAGTTCAATGTCCCTTGAACATGCCAATACCAAATATGTATAGTATTATGGAGATTTTTCACTTGTATAGGTCTAAAAGTCCCAGCAATACACACTAACTTTCCAAAGCACTTCTCCAGAAATCTGCATTCTTTAGATTTCAAGGCCAAATATTCCACTTAGGGGCACATTTACTAAGACACGAATCTGAACCGAATTGGAAAAATTCCGATTTGAAAACGAAAATTTTTCGTATTTTTTGCGATTTTCTGCGTCTTTACGACTTTTTCGTTACCAATACGATTTGCGCGAAAAAACTCGAGTTTTTCGTAGCCATTCCGCCTTTTTCGTAGCATTAAAACTTAAAAGGTGCGACGTTTCGCACAAGTTTTAACGCTACGAAAAAAGCGCAACTTTTTGCGCAAGTTTTAATGCTACGAAAAATCGCCAGATTTTGCGCAACTTTCGGAATGGCTACGAAAAACTCTCGTTTTTTCACACAAATCGTATTAGTAACGAAAAAGATCATTACGAAAAAAACGCAATCGGACGCATTCGGCCCGTTCGTGGCTTAGTAAATGTGCCCCTTAGAGTAGGTTTACCCAAGAAAACTATAAATGTTTGGAAATAACTGAATAGACTTTCTACTCCAAATTACCAAGTTGCAATGCTTTCCTAATTGTACTTAATGTACTGTAATTTTTGAAAAATCTTTTCAAAGCTTCCACACAGTTTCTTATCTCCCACTTATTAGGTACCAAGATAAAACACCCTAAATATGAACACCAGTGGTCCACTAAACAGTTTGATACCCAATATGCATAGATTTACCTAAGTATGTGGCATGTAGGGGCCTTAAAATGAAAATACCTTCATATACCCCATACGATCTATCATTTCAGCAATAGCAAAATCAACACATTTACTGACTATTGTGTGGAGTTGGATGTATTGGCAACCATAGTGTGGAAATCCCTCTGGTCTGTGAGGAAACTCTTGTATCAGGGAACAGTCAGGTTTTTATTATGCAATGCTTGGTTCTTATTGTATGCCATATTTGGTAGATTGGAATTAGTAGCTTTTTCGTCTCTCATTTTCTGGGGCTATACATTATATTAGCTTCCAATTTTCATGGCTGTGTTGCTGGTCTTGTTGTTTGACCTTTTGTAGCATGTTTGTTTTATTGTATGTTATTTATTCACACCAATTATTGTTTAGGGGCATGGCTTGGTAGATCCCATCCATAGTGACATTGAAGGGACACAGAAGAAAATGAGAATTTCACTTACCTTCAGATCGTAATTTCCATTTGTTGTAGTCCTGACATGTCAGTGCAGGTTTTTTTCCTTCCAATTATTTGGTTCTTGTAAGGCTTGGCAAATGTATAACAGTGGTGAGGAGGACGTTAGGTGGTTTTGAAGGTAAGGATTCATTTTTATTGGCTTTGGTATAGGTCCTACCTCCTGGCTGGGAGGGGCAATACTGCCCATCTGTACTGACATGTTGGGAGTAGAAATAGAATTTACAATATGAAGGTAAGTGAAATTCACATTTTCCTAGCCACTCTAATAGACAACAAATAAGTAACAGACAAAAACCGGAGAGTGGACTAATCCACCCAATAAACCAACCCATTACCAACTCCAAAACACTTCAGTCTTAAGAAAGTAAAAAGACATCCTGCCAACCAGTTTTGCATTTTCATTAAATAGTTCGCTCGTTTTAATTTGTTGAATAAAATAAGGGTTCTCCCATGTTACAGCCACTGCTTTGTAGTAGTCTAGGGAACATACTGTAAGTATACATATAAACATTATGGTAACCATAATCCATTTATATTATTAAATACAAATCTGCAGATAAATGTTCTCTGTGTAATCTATAGCTTGAAAAAAGTACATTTTAAACTATATATATATTACATCATATATAAAATACAAATAAAATGTGCTGGTTTTTAACCAGGTAGTTGAGAAGGACGTGTTAAAGGGGTTGTTCACCTTTAAATTAGCTTTTAGTATGACATAGAGAGTGCTATTCTGAGACAATTTGCAATTGGTCTTCATTTTTTATTTTTTGTGGTTTTTGAATTATTTAGCTTTTTATGTAGCAGCTCTTAAATTTAGAATTTCAACAGCTATCTGGTTGTTAGGGTCCAAATTACCATAGCAACCGATTATTGATGAGAGACTGAAATATAAATATGAGAGATCCTAAATAGAAAGGTCCCAATAAGAAAAAAAAATTGTAGCCTCACAAAGCAATGGTTTAGTCAGGAACCTCAATTTGAAAGCTGGAAAGAAGCAGAAAAAGAAGGCAAATAATGAAAAAGCTTTAAAAAAAAGTAAACTGAAGACCATTTGAAAAGTTGCTTAGAGTAAGCCATTTTCTATAATATACCAAAATGAACATAATGGTGAACCACCCCTTTAATGGCCACATGAAGAAATATTCTCACAAATATAAAGTGAAATGGCTTAGTGTGGATCACACCAGCATAAAAAATACAGTA
The DNA here is from genome assembly GCF_000004195.4 of Xenopus tropicalis. NCBI lineage: Eukaryota > Metazoa > Chordata > Amphibia > Anura > Pipidae > Xenopus > Xenopus tropicalis. Next base: position 73,794,294 of record NC_030678.2, on the reverse strand, counting down.
GCTACTAGAAGAAGTTCCACCAGATCATCCCTGCCTGGGAGAGGAGGAAATATTTGAGCCCTGTTACACCCTGTACTGGATATTCTTTATATGAGTTATATTTTGTTTGGTGCCTCCTGCTTCTTACTTTGTCCGGGGTTTCCTTGCTCTGACAGTTGCCCCAAGGTGATGATGCAACTTAAATATAAATCTAAAACTTGTCAGAAAAACACTTGAAATTACCCTGTCATTTCAAGAAGATAGATGCCCAAACAGTCCTCACCAGCCCACTAAATAGTAACTTTCTACAGCATCTTACAGCAGCCCCTTTGGCTTTTGCCAGTGTAGGGATCCCCAAGATTTGGGGCCCCTAGGATGGGTTCTCCTTAGACAGGCACTAGAGGGTGGCCTTAGGGAATTGGACACCTAAAAGTGGTCCTAGATGTTATTCTGCTGAAAGGGAGTTTCCCCTGCATTTCTCACCAGCAACCACTAGATGGGGTGCTGGGATATATAAAGGGATGCAGCCATGTGCTGGCAGACATTTTGTTAGTCCAGAGAGTGCACAGGTAGTGTGCACTCCTGGCACAGTTAATAGGTAGAAGTTTCTATATAAGAGGACATTCTAGGAGTGTCATGTAGGACACCAGAGGTTAGAATGGGCAGACATCGCCCCTCCAGGAGTGGTAGCGAGGTTAAGACCTCCCAGCATTACATCTGCTGGAGTGCAGGGACACAAGTGGCTAGGTAGGTGGACAAGGTCCCCATTAGTCCAGGAGGCCGGATCTGAGGGTGCCTGATGTGAGTACCGGTGTGGGTCCCTGGGGTGTAACGTCCTAGCGGAGTACCGGGGGAACTCTATGAGAGAGTGTCTCTGCCGTGAGTACCTGGGAGAGCACCTAGAGGGGAGCATATGTCGGGAGTACCGTGGGGTATGCCAACAGGAGAAGGTTCTCAATGAGAAGTAAGGAGATATGCCCTGCACTGTATATAAATGACATGCTGCTCCTGGAGAGGTTCTACCTTAATAAACCATTTCATCTGCTTTACTCATACTACCGTGTTGTGAGATCTATCCAGCCCAGAGGACCACTACCCAGCTGGTAAGGAATAACCCCAGGGTGGGGTACTTCACACCAGGAGTAAGTGGGTCCCAGAAGGGGCATATCATCCTGTTCATTTCCCAGGGGGTGGATTACAGTTCCACAACACCATCCCTGGGTGGAGGCACACCATTAAAGGGGAGAAATCCCTGTAAACCCCCATAGTAAGCGGGGGCTCAGGACTCCTGTAGCGCCAAAGTATCGTGCTCCAACGGGTAGTGCCACAGAATCCGCTAAAGTGGGCTACACCAGAAATCACAGATTGCCAGTCCAAGGCTGGATGCACTGGGGCCCAGTAGTGTAGATGGTCCGGTAAGGCTCTAATATGTAAGCAATTTCAGTATGAATAGGGTTTGGTAAAATAGCAATGTTTTAAAGGGTTAATTTTTGGTATGATGTAGAGAGTAATATTCTGAGACAATTTGCAGTTGGTCTTTTTTTTTTATTTATAGTTTTTTTTAATTACAATTATTGTTTAGAAGCTCTTGAGTTTTGAGTTTCAGCATCGTTCTGGTTGCTAGGGTTTAAATTACCTTAGCAACCAAGGAGTGGTATGAATGAGAGACTGTTACATAAAAAGAAGAGGTCCTGAATAGAAAAATAAGTAATAAAAAGTAACAATAAAATTGTAGCCTCACATGGCAATCATTTTTGGCTGCTGGGGTCAGTGATCCCCATTTGAAAGCTGCAAAAGGTTAGAAGATGGCAAATAATTCAAAAACGACTTAAAATAAATAATGATGACCAATTGTAAAGTTAATTAGAACTGGCCATTCTATAACATACTAAAAGTTAACTTAAAGGTGAACCACCTCTTTAATTGAATTTGCTGTGGGACCCAGTAACATCTAGTTATGCCATTGCTTCTGGACCCCCCCAGCAAGGGAAATATTTACTATATGTCATTTTAAATACAGCTCAAATGTAAAAAAGGAGCACTTTCTGACTGTCAGAAGACATTTTATAGGTGGTGCAAATCTGAGGGCTATATCTTCTGCAAGATCATTAGTAGTATAAATATGTTTGGCAATTCATATTTTAATCAGGAGGGGGCCTCACTGCAGCACTAATGATTATGAAGCATCCTCTTTCTTATATGTTAATCTATTTTTTCCCTATATAAATTCTTTACTTGGACCAGATTTACATTTTCTGTGAATGATATCCACATTTTTTTTTATAAGTTCCATTGCTTACTTTCCTTGACTGCTGAAATGCCTGTAAAATTACTTTAACGTAGTGCTTTCAGCAGCACCAAGTAGCCAAATACATTTAGTTAGTTATTGTATATTATTTATAACTCTAGCCAATGGTATTAGATTTTTTGATTGTCATTAATTGTTCAATAATGCACACACAAAAAAAAAAAAAAAAAAAAAATGCCCGTGCACCCGGGACAAGAATTGAAGCGGTGTGCCATCCTTGGTTCGATATATATATATATATATATACACACAGGTATGGGATCCCTTATCTGGAAACCCGTTATCCAGAAAGCTCTGAATTACGGAAAGCCTGTCTCCCATAGACTCCATTTTAATCAAATAATTCAGAATTTTAAAACTGATTTTCTTTTTCTCTATAGCAGTGATCCCCAAACCAGTGGCTCGTGAGCAACATGTTGCTCACCAACCCCTTGGATGTTGCTCTCCATGGCCTTATAGTAGGTGCTTATTTTTGAATTTCTGGTAAGGAGGGAAGTTTTGGTTGTATAAAAACCAAGTATACTTTAACGTAGTTGGCACAGGATATGGTGCTTAAAGGGTTACACACGATAAATGTAAACAAGGCACCGGGGCCAGATGGAATACACCCTCGGGTACTGAGAGAGCTAGGGGCAGAATTGCAGTGGCCCTTGTTTGTGATATTCTCAGACTCGCTCTCATCAGGTATGGTACCTAGGGATTGGAAGAAGGCGAATGTCACTCCCATATTTAAAAAGGGAGTAAGATCTCAGCCTGGCAATTATAGGCCTGTAAGTTTGACATCCGTGGTGGGCAAGTTATTTGAAGGCTTGTTAAGGGATCACATTCAAAATTATGTAGTGGAGAATGGCATTATGAGCAGTAATCAGCATGGCTTTATGAAGGACAGGTCATGTCAGACCAATTTAATTGCTTTTTATGATGAGGTAAGTAAGAAGCTGGACAGTGGAGATTCAGTAGATATAATCTATTTGGATTTTGCCAAAGCATTTGATACCGTTCCCCACAAACGACTGCTTTCTAAGCTAAGGTCTATTGGTCTTAGTGAAGTCGTTTGCACATGGATAGAAAACTGGCTACAGGATCGGGTACAGAGGGTGGTTGTTAATGGCACATTCTCTACTTGGAGTAAGGTTCTCAGTGGGGTCCCTCAGGGTTCTGTACTGGGTCCACTTTTGTTTAATTTGTTCATAAATGACTTAGGGGAGGGTATTATGAGTAATGTATCAGTGTTTGCAGATGACACAAAACTCTGCAGACCAGTCAATTCTATCCAGGATGTGACATCCCTGCAGCAGGATCTTGACCAACTGGCAATCTGGGCAGCTAAGTGGCAGATGAGATTTAATGTGGATAAATGTAAGGTCATGCACCTGGGATGTAAAAATATGCAAGCCCCGTATACCCTTAATGGGACTGCACTAGGCAAATCCATAATGGAGAAGGACCTTGGAGTCCTTGTAGATAATAAACTTGGCTGTAGCAAGCAATGCCAGGCAGCAGCTGCAAGGGCAAACAAGGTTTTGAGCTGTATTAAAAGGGGTATAGATTCACGGGAGGAGGGGGTTATTCTTCCCCTTTACAGAGCACTGGTAAGGCCCCATCTAGAATATGCTGTTCAGTTTTGGTCTCCAGTGCTCAAACGGGACATTATTGAGTTAGAGAGGGTCCAGAGAAGGGCAACTAAGCTGGTAAAGGGTATGGAAAGTCTCAGTTATGAAGAAAGACTGGCCAAGTTGGGTCTGTTTACACTGGAGAAGAGGCGCTTAAGAGGTGACATGATAACTATGTATAAATATATAAGGGGATCATATAATAACCTCTCTAATGTTTTATTTACCAGTAGGTCCTTCCAACGGACACGAGGGCACCCACTCCGTTTAGCTGGCTGATACATTATATAGCTTTAAGAAGGGGCTGGATGGATTCTTAGCAAGTGAGGGAATACACGGTTATGGGAGATAGCTCTTAGTACTAGTTGATCCAGGGACTGGTCCGATTGCCATCTTGGAGTCAGGAAGGAATTTTTTCCCCTCTGAGGCAAATTAGAGGGGTTTCAGATGGGGTTTTTTGCCTTCCTCTGGATCAACTTGTAGTTAGGCAGGTTAGGTATAGGCATTATGGTTGAACTTGATGGACGTATGTCTTTTTCAACCCAACTTACTATGTTACTATGTACTATGTTACTATAATGCCATACAGAGCCTTCTGTAGGCTGTCAGTGCCCATAGGGGCTATTAAGTAGCAAATTATAGCTATTATTGGCACCCCCTGGAAACTTTTTCGTACTTGTGTTGCTCCCCAACACTTTTTCCGTTTAAATGTGGCTCACGGGTATAAAAGGTTGGGGATCCCTGCTCTATAGTAATGAAACAGAACCTCATAATTGATCCCAACTAAGATATAAATAATCCTTATTGGATGCAAAACAATCCTATTGAGTTTAATTAATGTTTTATTGATTTTTTAGTAGACAAAAAAGGGTTATATATTTTTCATTTAACTGTTATTAAGCACTGACACATTTACACAGCCGTTTACAGATATTGCTTCAGTCTCTGCCCCAGTGGAGCTTACAATCTAAAGTTTGTCAATAGCAGCAATTTTATTAGAAGTCAGTCTACCTGTTTGTGAATTCAAACATGGGTGGATTTGAACAGGCCGGGATTAGTGGCGAGGCCACAAAGGCCCAGGCCTAAGACCGCACTAATTTAGGGGCTGCATGCCGCCCAAGCTGCAGCAGAATCTTGCTCACATACAGGGCAATGGGGACCGGACGTGCAGAAAACTTCAGCGCATCCTCACCTCACTGCTCCATATGTAGTTCAAATGGATGCACAAATACAGGGAATGGGGGTGGCCTCAGGGTGCTCTGATAACAAATCCAGCATCCATTTGAGCATTGTCAAAGTGGAAACCCAGCTGAAATTATAAAACCAGGATTACGTGCAAAAAGATTTATTGATCTTCCTTGAGGAAGATCACCATGGAGTGTTTGAAATGTGAAATGTTGGATTTTCGTTAATAAATCTTTTTGCACGTGATGCTGATCAGTGCAGTACTATGTTTTAAAGGACAAGGAAAGGCTTAAGTCACTTGGGGTGCCAAAATGTTAGGCGCCCCCAAGTTACTTTATTTGCTTACCTTGTACCCCGGGCTGATGCCCCTGTTGGGAGAAAACAGCACCAGCCCGGGGTATCTGTAGCGATGCGCTTCCTCCTTCGTTTTGCCAGCAAATTCCCGGGACCGGCGCCAGCCCGGGGTAAAAGGTAAGCGATTTAAGTCACTTGGGGATGCCTAACATTTTGGCACCCCCGAGTGACTTAGCCTTTCCTTCTCCTTTTAATCACACATTTTTAATCACATAATGACCCCTTTCATGACATCTCTAAAAATGTCCTCTTTATTCTCCTTTCCAGTAGAGAATAATTCTACTTATGAAAGATATTGTAGATCCTGTAAGTGGTAATTTTAGCAAACTGATAGATTTCAAGCTGCAACTAAGACATAAGATGACGAGAAACTTCCTTGAAAATTCGCCATGAAAAATTTGTTGTCAAAACATTTCACCACAAGTCAAAATTGGGTGCATCAAAAATGGGAGCGGTTGTGTAAAAAAAAAAAAACCGTTGCCAACAAAATAAACATAGTAAGTTGGGTTGAAAAAAGACATGCGTCTGTCACGTTCAACCATAATGCCTATATCTAACCTGCCTAACTACTAGTTGATCCAGAGGAAGGCAAAAAACCCCATCTGAAGCCTCTCTAATTTGCCGCAGAGGGGAAAAAATTCCATCCTGACTCCAAGATGGCAATCGGACCAGTCCCTGGATCAACTTGTACTAAGAGCTATCTCCCATAACCCTGTATTCCCTTACTTGCTAAGAATCCATCCAGTCTCTTAAAGTTATATAATGTATCAGCCAGTACGACTGATTCGGGGAGGGAATTCCACAACTTCCCAGCTCTCACAGAACCTCCCTTCTTCTAAACGGAGTGGAAACACACAGGTGACAAAAAAAAATCATGCAACAAATGCGTTTCGCAAATTTTCTTGCCGTTTTATTTTATTGCCCAAAATGTCAGCAAGAAAACATGCATTTATTTTATTATATATGGGAGTTGCCCTATTATTCAAGAGGTCTGGTTGCAGGGCCACTATGGGGGGGGGGGCGGGGAAAGGGAGTACAGTTATTATTATTAACATTTATTTATAAAGCGCCAACATATTCCGCAGCGCTGTACAATACGTTTTGTCGGGTTCCTGTAAAATCATCTTCTGTAAGGGGGCCCGTTCACGTGGCGAATGTTACGCATAAAGTTATGCCAAAACTCTCTAACATGAACTTTACAGCTGGGCCCCACAGGAACATTATTGGGCCCCAACACTTACACAATTTACACTCCACTGACCCCACCCACAATTAAAATAATAACTTATTAGCAACTTAATTATCTACTACTAATGACTACTTTTTGGGCCTCACAGCAAGATCATTGGGCCCTTAAACGTATGCAGTTTACGGAACATATGCAAAATATTATGTAACTTTTATATCAATCAATGACAGAGCAGGGGCAGGTAGGTGTGAAAGGGGTTAAACTTAGGGCAAACTCCACTGACTCTATAAACTGAATGATTTAGCACATTAATCAATGGAACTCTTTTTATATGAACTGCTTATTATAGAGTAATATCAGCTGTTTATATTGCACACACAAGGGGCATGGCCAAAATGTTGGTACTGTGCACTTGTGTTGATGGTGGGGGGGGGGGGTTCCATAAATAACTTGTGTGGGTCTCCAAAGTTTCTGATGACAACCCTGTTTGGTTAAATTTTGGAGACGTATTTCATTACAAACTGACCATAATAAACGTAACTCCAATATTTGCCTTTTTGAGTCTTAGTAATAACAAAGTTATTTTGGAAAAAATTGTCTAAGACTAGGCATAATGCAATTTTCGTATTGATTTATTTACATCTGCCACAAAGGAAACATTACTCCGCTTTCTTTTCTGACTTAAGAAAATATTTTTTTATTCCATTTAAATCAATTGAACTGGTAGGAAGAGATGAAAGGAGAAACAGATGAAACTAAATTGAAAAAAGCTTTTAAAGATAATTCATTGTAGTCAGATTGATTTTAGGTAAAGAAAACAAATTGATAGACTGATAGGAATAATTTCTTGTTTTATATTGTATGGAAACAGATGTTCAGTCATGTACATAATAATCACTAAGCGACACTATGTTATATAATTTATATTACTATTTTAATTGAACAGGCAAAAACAGCACAATTGTAATTTGTCGTACATACTGGTTTGTGAGTTCAATGTGTCCTTATATTTGAGTACATCAGCTTTTACTGATGCAGCTATCATAGAGATGTTTTCTTGTCTTTTTGGAAAATTTAATAACGGTAATTCAAAACATTGAAAAAATGCTTGCAAATATTTCCATATTTGCAAGCATATTTAGTTACAGTGATATCTGTTATTGTGCCTCACTCAGCATATACCTTTTTATGTGTGAAAAATTGTGGGTTTATAAAACTTTTGAAATCAACACTATACAATAACAATCAAAACTTTTAGTTTGTATCAGTTTCAAATTAGGCCTTACGGAGAGGTTGTTTTCATTGTAGGTAAATTGCCAGTAATCTATTTGTTTGGTGACTCCTGGGGGGGTGCATGGTTTGATTGTCCGCTTTCCTGGTGTAAATTTCTGAGGTACTGGGATGCTTCAGTGAGAAGTGTGTCCCTTTGTAGGATTTCTGCGTCATACTATGTAGTTTGTCTGAATGTGTAAACTGTTTGTCCAATTGTGTGTGTGGGAGTGAGGTACTTTGTACAGGTATGTGAGCCAGGTATTGAAGAATTCTGCAGTATTTTGTTCTTTTCTAGGCATTGCTTCCTGCCAGTCTATGTGAAAGATGTGATTCAATTTTTGTTTTACTAGCGATCAGAGGTCAGCCATTGGTATAGTATTGTCTTCCGGGCTGCTGCCGCCAATCTCCTGGCCAATTGTTTCCAGTGTCCAGTATGAGGCCTCTTGGCAAAAAAATTGTAGTGAAGAACATGACCATAAACTGTGTATTAGATTTGCTGTAGGGGACATGTCTTTTATGAGTTGCTTTATCAGACATGTCTGATGAAGGGGCTTGCCCTGAAACGTCATGTTTGAAATAAACACGCAAGGTTAAACCTGCTTGCAAATGACCTGTGCTTATTAGAGAAGTTGAGATGTTGGTGAGCCATTTAAACTGGGTATGCCTTCACTTTCGAAGTTTGAGTGTTATGATAGATCGATATATGTGTGAAGTTGTTTTAGGTTTTTGGTTTGAGCTATTTGTGTCCTTTTCTGTCAATTGTTTTATGGTTTCTGTTGCAAAGTGTGTGATTTGCATGCAAAGAAACGTAAGGTTGTGAACGGAAATGTTTTCATCAGGTCTGTCTGAGACAGAATTGTGAGATTGTCTCCTAATAAATCATAAAAGTTTTGCAGTCGTTTTTCATGCCATTGAAAAAGGATGGGGTTGTGTTTGGTCTGTAAGTATATGCACAATTGGTTAAGGATAAAAGGAAGTCACAGAAGAGTGTGAAATACGGAAATTCACTTATTTAAATAGACACAAACTTTAAACACTTTGGAGTGGATTGTATTTATGTGTTATCACAAGAAGTGAAGTAAACTTGGTATCGGTGTTCACAAGATGTGTTTCAGATGCAAACACGTTGTTTGGAGGGTTGATTATCAATATTATATTACTGTATTACACTATATATATATATATTTTTTTTTATAACCCATAAGACCTCATCTGGGAAGTCTGGGCAGAGGAGGATGCTCCAAAGTTAAGTATTATTGTTTGAGCAGAAGCACAGTTTATCTGGAGTGGGTTAAAAATCCACACTAAAAAACTATTTTGTTGGTATTGTATTGTAGTCACTTATCCTTTAATGTTTGATTGTCTTTTTGGTACCAGTGAGTTTCCTGTAAAAGGATTATCTGGATTATCTTTCCCTCTGTAATCGGTCTAATACCTTTCTCCTTTATATGCAGTATGCATATTCTGAATTCTACTTGTATCTGCCATCTCCATAGTTTATCCTACGCTAGTGATGCGGGTAAACCCGGGGCCGGCAACACAACATCAAAAGCATGTCACAGGAAGGTGCAGCTCAAGCCTTTATGCCTCCCTTATATACCTAACCTTATAGGCCTGCCCTGTCCCCTCAGTGATGTCATAGGGCGGGTTCGGGTGTATAAATAGACACGAAGCCGTGGCCCTGGCCAGGTCAAGTGCGGGTGGAAAAGGGGCGGTTTGGGGGTGGGTGTGGATCGACAAATAATGGACCCACACATCACTATCTGAGCAATCTGTTGGGTCCACTCCCCAGAAGTCTCTAAATGAAGTAAGAAAAAGTAAAGAGGAGTGAGAATTAAATGATGGCCTCATAAATGTCATGGTATAAGTTGTGACTTTAACAGACATAATTCTACATAATACTACATTGCAAGCGGACATTGCAATTTAATTTTATTCAACAGCAATCTTATCTACATATGTAATAAAGGCATCAAGTTTGCACTGGTGCAGTAACCCATAGCAACCAATAACAAAATTAGGAGGAATGGAAAGACAACCTTCAGTAAATATGCAGGTGCAGATTTTATTGTTATTCCACCAATATTTGATTACACACCAATATTATTAAAGTGACAAATACTGCATATGGTATTGTTATGTAAGTAACAATTAGGTTCTAATACGTGTTATATGGGCTTTCCTTAGGTAAACTCTATATGAGGTAATTTGTGCGTTTGTAACATAATTGTCTCCTGGAAAGATGAAGGTTTCCAAGTAACAATTGTCTGACAGCATATGTGCAGTTTTAAAATGGTATGGGTACATGTCCTACAAATATGAAATATATACAATCCAAAGTGTATTATACAGTATGGTACTGGTCAGTGAGTTTCAGGCTCCTTCAGGATATTAAGGTTGATTACAATGGCTGCAATTAATTCAATGTACTAGATTTCCACTCTTAATATTTCAGTAAACCAAAGGTATATAAACCCTATTTAATCAGACTGCAATATCACTGACTCTGTACCTTAAATCCTTTTTATTAACAGCCCTTATCTCTTCACCAACTCCCTGCAGGTGAAAAGCCCCTGCTAAGCTCCTGGATGAAACGTAACACCCAGGGATTGAGGCAAGGATGGTGAGTATTTACGAGCACACAATAGCAGCAGAGATTAATTGCATATATGCTGGTTCTGCAGAGAAGGTTCTGTGTTTGAGCTGACACGATAAAGTACAACAAAGACTCTGATATCCAGTGTCATGCACAGTTGACAAGCACGTCACTACATGTGCAAATAAAAATCTATTGGCAAAACTAAACACAGGCTTGGAGTTGTCATGGAAAAACATGTTTTTTTTCAAAATTCACCAGTTAGTAGAGCTTCTACAGAATCCTGCATTAAAATCCATTTTTCGAAAAAGCAAACAGATTTTTTATATTTTATTTAGAAAATTCACATGGGGCTAACCATAGTTGAGCTGCAAGCTGGAGTGATATGCAGCCAATCAGCAGAACAAAGGGAAGGGAGCAAGATAGCAGCTCCCAGTAGATATCAGAATAGCACTCAATAGTAAGAAATCCAAGTCTGGCTTGGGACTCCTCCAGTTACATGGGAGTAGGAGAAACTATAGGTTGCCTGAAAGCAGTTCTAATGTGTAGAGCTGGCTCCTTCTGAAAGCTCAGACTCAGGCACAATGCACTGATAAGATGGCTGCTTACACACCAATATTACAGCTAAAAAAATTACATTTGTTGGTTCAAGAATAACATTTTAAATGGCAGAGTGAATTATTTGCTATGTAAACAGTGTAATTTAGAAGTAAAAAGTACACCATGCAATCAAAACTGAATCCCTTTAAGTTCAAGCAGGAATATATATTTTTAACACTTAAAGAGGTATAGAAAGTTGTAAGGGTGTCCGCCGTCCGCATGGGCTCGATCAACGCGCTTGCACCCGAAAGAATGTTCGTGGTGCAACGAAAAGTCCACACATTCAGTGTGCGTCTTGAGTCCTTGTGTATTGGTGCCATCCTGTTAGTTTAAATAGTCGCCTAGAACTCACCATCTTTGCTTGGTTATCAAGTTTACTCTTGTGCCTGGTGTTTATCCTGATCCTGTTTCTTTGTTTTTCAACCTTGCCTGACCTTCGCTTCTGAACCTGTTCTGCCCGCCTCGACCTGGACCTGTCTGACTATTCTCTCGCTTGATCCCGTTGTACCTCGTTTGGCTCTCCGGCCTCTCTCCACTTCCGTGCTTCCTGCTCCCGTCCTCAGGCAAAGCCTCCGGTAGTGTGGGACGTTTGTGGGCTTGCTTACATCAACTTGTCTTCCTGGCTGTGACAGAAAGTACTATGTAATTTACAGCATAAGTCTTGCACACACCTACAGGTCATTTGTATAAACACCACAATGTGCCAGCCGCAGCACCACAGCAGATAATGTGCTTATACAGCATGACCTACTATGATTTGGGTTGCAAGCAAAACAACTAATGTTTGAAATGGAACAACAGAAATGGCAGTGCCCAAGTTTAGCTGCAAATTATTTACTATTTGTATGTATAAAAATTATGTAAATATATTTTGCTTTCTTTTTGCAAAAGTGCCACACTTCCCCCTTAAGCAATGGTTGTAAAGAGATAAACAGTAATTAAGTCCCATATTTCTTATCTGAGAAGTATAAAAGAAATCTAAAAAAGGTAAAAAGAGTATTTCTAGATACTTATAAGATAGCAATATTACCGGTGCCTGCATGTGCCAGCAATGTCAGTAAATGACACCCTGCTTACTAAAACACACTAAATGTAATTTAAAGGTGAATTACCCCTTTAGATTGCTCATATTCTCATGCAGTCTAAACAGGACACTGCAATGAGAGGGCAGTGCATCAAGGTTTCTGGCAAGGAGATATACAGTGTGCCAGGTCCTGTCTTCAGAATTGAAGAATGGAAGAATAATTCTAAAGCAACACCTGCTAGGTGCCAGTTTATTGATGACCACCATCCAAAATACATTTTTAAATGTACCTCAAGCAGATGAATTTGAAAATAACAAGCCAAGCAACAAAGAAATAGTCTGTGTTTACCAAAATAGAAGTATACCCCACCTTTAACCAACAGTCATGTTAGCGGATGAACCATGATTATAAAATGGAAAAACAAAATAAAAAGTCAGAATTTCTTTTTTTTTATTTTTTCTTGTAATGCAGTAAAATTTGAGTGAAATGAGGGGTCAGGCATTTAAGGGGCATGCTTTATTTAGAAGTTATAACAGATTAAAGGTCTGGTAATGGGACCTCTGTCCTGGTGGGCCCTGGGCAAATGCCCCTTTTGCTCATTTATTAGAACAGCCCTGCTGCTAGGTTCTGGTTCACTGAAGTTTATGGAAAACATAAACACATAAAGATATCACCACAGCCAATGTGTCATCTTCCGAACAGACATATTCAGGCCTAACTTGTGTGGGTATCTCTGATATTCTGTGTGTTCTATTTGTAGTATTGTGCTATGGTTGTTGCATTATTGCTTGTGCAAGCTGTGAAAGAGCACAGAGTAATGCAGTGGATACAGACAGACTGCCGAGGATAGCACAATGTGCAGGCTAGGTCTCCCTATCCCCGTGCTATCTGTCTAGTGATGAGCGAATCTGTCCCGTTTCGCCATAAAATTCGTGAAATGGCAAGAAAATTTGCAAAACGGCGAAAAATTCGTAAAAAGCATTTGTTGCGCAATTTTTTTGTCGCCCCCCATCTATTTGATGCGCAACAAAAAAATTTGCACGCAACAAGTTTTTCCTCTGCGAATTTTCACGTAAGTTCCACAAAACAATTCGCCAATGGCGAAATGCAGAAATTCGCTGCAAATCCATGCCTGGCGATAAAATTTGCTCATCACTATACCTGTCTACTAGCTCCTGCTCTCCCACTGTGCAAATTCTTCCTGACCATGGCACCCCTATATAATTAACAGCCCCCTGAATTGTCCTCAGTCATTTCCTTGATCCCAAAGCACTAATATTCTTTAATACATTTGTATTGAAAGATGCTTATAATTATGTTTTCTTTTTATTAGGCAAAAACTTTTTTTGGGGGGTCGAGGTGTCCTTTAAAGAGAAAAAAGAAAAATATGTTTTTAAAGGACATGTCAACCCAAAATATAATTTTTTTTTGACTAATAAAAGAATAAAAATTTGTGCGGAAAAAATTTGCTGAGTGAGGAAAACGTTGCAGTCGTGCAAGTCACACAATAACTGCGTTTTGTGAATTTTTTTACAGTTTTGAGTATTATCTGGCAAACTGAAATAGGCAAGATTCCATCACTACTTTAAAACAATGACAAATATGTATTTTGCAAAGTTTCTTACAATTATGTTTTCTTTTAGTAGGCTAAAAAAAATTTGGGGTTTGACATCCTTTAAATTTCAATTTATGTTATTACAATGGAGTCTAGGGGAGATGCAGCAAAATGTCTACTAACACACCCTTACCTCCTCCAGTCCTTATACCCAGTGCACAGCCTAGGGAGTCGGCACTCCCAACACAGTCCAGCAAAAATTAGACCGGCATAACGGTTGTGCCTGTTGTGCCTGTCTAATTTTTGCTGTCTAGGGGAGATGACCTTCTTGTAATTTGGAGCTTTCTAGTTAAAGGGTTTCTGGATAACGGATCCCATACCTGTATGGCTTGATGTTACATAACCTTGCCAACCCAAGGTTCCTTTATCAGTTACTTGCACTAAAGTACGCACCATGAATATGAAACTGTATTAGACACAGCCTTTTCTCCCTCCCTTTAAGTTTAGGAACAAGGTTTTGTCAGTCTCAGAGGGGTTCCTGAGTACAAATAAGAGGATGTTTATAAATCTTTTCTAGGTCATAACTGGTGTCGATAGGGGACCTAGAATACCGAATGAATACTCATAGTGATAAGGATGGCATAAAAGGGGCTCATTTACTAACCATAGATTTTTAATTTTAAACTTAATTTTTGGATTTTTTTTTTAAAAAGTAGCAAAGAAAAAACGTTGCTACTTTTCTGAGATTTACTATGCGTCAATACAGCTCAAAATCTGAATTTGACAATTCGCCAGATTAAACTTGCAGGGTTCATATAAAAGTCAATGGCAGAAGTCCCGTCCCTTTCCTTGAAGTACTTTCTTTTGTCTCTTTAGAGATTTTACTGGGTTTTGTCTGAAAATCATGACATTTTCAAACTGTTGCGCCGACAATTCGAAACAGTCGAGTTTTTTACGACTTTTCTCGGAGCAACTTTTCCTCGCAACTTTTTTAGTAAATATCAGACATTTGGGAAAATAAATTTAGTTGAATTTATTTTAGTAAATATACCCCTTAGTGTGCCAAGAGCTCTTGGATTCATTCTCAGCCGCGTAAAATTTAAAAAACGAGGGCAACAAAAAAAACACAGGCAACAAAAAGATGCGGGTGACAAAAAAAGATGCGAGTGACAAAAAAGTTGAGCGGCAAACGCAAATGTTTCTGTCGTTTCGTGAATTTTGTGGTAAAACAGGACAGATTGGCTCATTACTAGTCAGTATGCTTATAAATCTCTATATATACATCAGTTATGCACTGTATATATGTTTAGATCTGTGCTTCTGTATAACAGGGCTAGAAGTCTTCACTCTAGTTCACTTAATAAAAAACAATTTACTACTAATCATAGCTTGGCAATTATACATATAATACAATGACTGATTAACTGCAGTCATTGGAATATTAATAACATTGTAGGTGAACAATTACCATCAATATAGGTGAGAACTAAACCAAGCCTACAGTACAAAACTATAGGTTCCCTATCTCATATAGCTTTTATAAAAATGTTTATATTGTACAGAGCTTTAAATATAGACATAATAGTCAGACAGTGGCTTTATGTGAAGGTTTTTCTAGATGCACCTCCCCACATTATATATCTTAATGCCTTCATCACAGCTCTAAGGATGGAAAATCTCCTCCCTTAATTTACTGACCAAGCACATTCATCTCTAATAGTTGTCACTGGTGGAAAGACAAGCCAGAGCTGGGTAAGTGGATATAGGCAAGAGACAGCGTTGAGCCAAGAGATTATTTTAGCAAAAGACCAGAGGCAAACAGCAATTTCTTCTTTGGTTTGTCGTTGAGATATATCAGTTCATTTATCTGAGAACTTTCCACCTAAGAGAACTGATGTTATAAATATATTCACTGAAAACGAAATCAACAAAGCTTATGGAACTGATACTTGAGGATAATCGCTATACTGACTCCTTTATCCGTATTCTTCTCTGTCAACTGGAATTTAAGGAAAAGGATCAATTCACTGTACTAAATGGACTACTACAAAAAGAAGAAAAAAATTTAGAAGAAAACTATAAAAAAAATTCAATTTAAGGTATAATTTCTAAAATTAGCCATAAAAAGGTATTCCTTTCTTAATTAAAGACAGAAAGTATTGATTTTTTGATAATAATATCACAACTGATATCTAGTCATAATACATTTTAAAGGGCTCTAGAACTGAATTCAGAGGCTAATTCTATTTTGTTTATTGCTAAATGATATTGTATATTATAGTACTTTACAAATGTTAATAATAATTGTAAGACATATATAAGTTACCTGAAAATATATAACTTTAATGAGCAGTTATAGTTATATATATTTATTTGGTGAATTGATATAATAGTGCCATGGAAAATAATTCTTATCTGCTAGACTATGCTTTGAAATTGCCTAGTGCATTGAACTACACAGATCCCAGGAATGAAGATTTAGCTAAAGCCGAAGTGGCATTGCTGGGTGCCATCTTAGTAATTACTACTGGGAGTAACCTCATCGTTTTGTTTGCAATATATCAAAGGAGAAAAAAGATGACTCGAATGCATTTGTTTATTGTGCATCTCACTTTTACTGACTTGGCAGTGGCCCTCTTTCAGATCTTACCTCAAATGATTTGGGATATTACCTTCAGGTTTATAGGATCTGACATCTTGTGCCGAGCTGTTAAATATACCCAAGTGATGAGTATGTTTGCTTCAACTTACATGCTGATGATGATGACTATCGACCGCTATATAGCAGTCTGCCACCCACTAAAGACACTGCAACAGCCAAGCAAGCAGGCATATTTAATGATAGGGGGCACCTGGATACTCAGCTGCATTCTTAGTCTCCCTCAGATATTCATCTTCTCAATGAAGGAAATAAGTCAAGGAGCAGGGGTTATTGATTGCTGGGCTGATTTTAGATACCCATGGGGTGCCAAAGCCTACATTACTTGGATTACTGTATCCATATTTTTTGTTCCAGTAGGAATCCTGTTGCTTTGCTACAGCTTAATATGTTGTGAGATCTGCAAGAATCTCAAGGGAAAAATGCAGACTTCTGGGGTAGGGCAGAGGGAAAGCAATGGGCAAGTCGTACCCTCCAGGGTAAGCAGCATCAGAACCATCTCTAGAGCCAAAATCAGGACTGTGAAGATGACCTTTGTTATTGTCCTTTCATATATCTTATGCTGGACTCCATTTTTTAGTGTTCAGATGTGGTCAGTATGGGATGAAAATTCACCAGATGAAGGTAAGAGTTTTTGTGTCAGAATAATACAAACGGTTTCCTTGCTTGGTACTTTTGTAAATTCTATGACACTTAATCACTATAAATAAGATCAGACATTGAAGGATACATTTGCCAACATTTAATACAAATGGATAAACTACAGGCAAATTTAATATGCAATCAGTTATCCATGAAACAAAGAAATCCTTAAATTAAATAGAGCCAAATTAAATAGTGCAAAATGCTCCGTTCTTACAGCTGCTGTTGGCATTGATAGCTACAGTGTGAGCACCTTGGGGGCAGAGAAATTGTGCCAAGTTACAATTCACCCTAGGATATCTAGTTGGCTTTTGCCATCATACCAAATTTATTAATACTGAATATCACCCACTGAGAACAGTTTGCTGTCCCCCATTTCCTTCCGTCGGTGATTGTGTGTTTCTTTCCTTTCACAAATAAACCATTTGAAGTTAAGCTGTGCAATTAATTTTTGAACCCCCTTCACTTTTAAACCAACTTCAACAACAACAACAGAGAAGGTAAGCTCATGTCCAGTGAGTAAAGCAGGTGATCTGCCTGCCACAATAAGATAGCAAAGGGAAGAATTAAAGGAGACATTTAGCATATCAGAAAGTCCCCTCAATCTTGTAAGCAATAAGAAACACTATATGGTGCTGGTTTCACTCAAAGCTAGAAAAAAATTATTATCTTTAAAAATGGCCCCAGTCTAGTTTCCAAATGAGGAGTGGTCGTGTTCTTATAGTCCCAGCCAGAAGCACAGTAGGAGGAAGATAACCAATCACAGCTCAGCTGTCACACAAGCAAAGACAGGCATTAGTTCCCTATAAGATCAGCCTAGCTGGATTGTTGATTGTGCATGTTTAAAAATGTAAGCTGCATATAAATCATATCTGCCAGGGTGTCCTGGGTCAGCCTTAAGGCAAATGTCACATAGAGTATGAAAATAAATATATACTTTAAATCAGATAAACAACTATAACAGATTTCTAAATACTAAATCATATCTGCCAGGGTGTCCTGGGTCAGCCTTAAGGCAAATGTCACATAGAGTATGAAAATAAATGTATACTTTAAATCAGATAAACAACTATAACAGATTTCTAAATACTAATCTTTTGACAGCATGTCCAAAGTAAGCAAAACAATAGCAATAGTATAGCCATAGAACACAGTTGAGTGAATTTTGCCTGCTTAATTTGTTATGTTCCCTTTCTGTCTGAGTTTAGATTCTACTGATTTTGCATTCACCATCACCATGCTCCTCGCCAGCCTGAGCAGCTGCAGTAATCCCTGGATCTATATGTGTTATAACAGCCCACAGCTGTGCCGCGGAACATCTCGACCTCATGGCCACAGGCATAATTCTACAGGCAGTGTCTCGAGCCGCAGAGACACCCTTCTCACACAGTTACGCAATCGTTCCTTGCTCAGGGGAGGGGGTTCAAATGGCACGTGCAACAGCATCAGGGATCTGTACCCTGCCTTGGATGATACTGTGATAGAATCAGGGATTTTGTGATAATATATTAATACAAACCCAATTTACAGACAATGAAATCATAAACTCATAAAGGGAAGAAGTATTGTGTTTCAAAGCATTATAAGGGTGAAGACACACAGAGCTACTAGTAGCAGCTACTTGTCACTGCTACAGAAACAGACAATGCTGATCATTTACTGGTAACTGTCTATACGTGTGTTTTAGCACAGGAAATTCGCAGTATTTTCTGTGGTAAGGTATTTTCTGGAGTTTAGTAGCAATGAAAAAGTAGCTGCTACTAGTAGCTCAGTGTGTCTTCACCCTAAGGGGCACATTTACGAAGACACGAATCTGAACCGAATTGGAAAAATTCTGATTTGAAAACGAACATTTTGCGACTTTTTCGTATTTTTTTCGGCATCTTTGCGACTTTTCGGAAATTGTCGCAACTTTTTCGTTACTAATACGATTTGCGCGAAAAAACGCGGGTTTTTCGTAGCCATTCCGAAAGTTGTGCAAAATCTGGCGATTTTTTCGTAGCGTTAAAACTTGCGCGAAAAGTTGCGCCTTTTTCGTAGCGTTAAAACTTAAAAGGTGCGGTGTTTCGCGCAAGTTTTAACGCTATGGAAAAAATCGCAAGTTTTAACGCTACGAAAAATCGCCAGATTTTGCGCAACTTTCGGAATGGCTACGAAAAACTCGCGTTTTTTCGCACAAATCGTATTAGTAACTAAAAAGTTGCAAAATACCGATCATTACGAAAAAAACGCAATCGGACGCATTCGGCCCGTTCGTGGGTTAGTAAATGTGCCCCTAAGAGTAGAATATCTATGTTATGCATGTTATTCATTTGTTATTAAAAAAAATATATTACACTAGTTTCTTGGTAGTTGGAGAGAATTCAAGCTTATTCCTGGAGCTTTATAGAAACTGTAGTTAGGATAGACTAATGGCTACAAATCTAGTGGGTATGTAGATATACTCATTTAGGAAACATGTTCTACCTGTCAGGTTCATTTTTCATGCAGGAGTTTATTTACCAAAGTGACAAGTTACTGCAAAATTGATGCCAATGGCAAAATAAGCCTTTTTGGTTTTGAATGTTAACATCTTTTAGGTGGAATAAATGCATGTGCTCCTAATTTATGTTTCAAAATAATTTTGGCAGGAGAATAACTAACAAAAAATATTCTGTGCTTGCATTTTCATGTAATTCCTATAGGCAGCAATGGGTAGAATTTCAGACATTGTGCATATGGAATAATGCAGTGAGCAAAACCTGCATTATTCCATATGCTCCATTTTCCATTGCACAGTATTTGCTGACTATTTAGACTCACGGCACAAGGGGAGCTTAAGTATTTTTGAGCAGAAACCTCCCTGCCTGTCACTGCTTTGGCTTTGTGTGCTTCAGGCACATTGAAAAGGTGTACACGGGCATTCAAAATACTTGTGTCCCATAGGCATTATAAGTTGAAGGCAATTATTGTTTGTAACTCTACTGTCAACATTACAAATGGAATGTGTCTGTTTTTTACATAATGGATAATATTAATGTGCTATGGTTAAGAAACAGCTTAAATAAATATTTCCTATGTAAAAAGTAATGCTGATTTTCACTGCTCTTCGTCTCTTGGACATGTCTATGAAGATTCTCATTCATCCAGGTCATGATATACAGCAGTGCTGTCCAACTTCTACGGTGCCGAGGGCCGGAATTTCTCTAGCATACATGGTGGAGGGCCGCTAATGGAAGCCAGTTTTGACCACTCCCCTTTTTGAAACCACACCCACTTCAAACCACACCTATTTTATCACAATGGTGGTAGCACAGCAAATTTCCAAATGCTTGGTCCTTACTGTGGGGATATCAACCATCATTCATATGTGAAAGAATTATGTCATATTAAGATATACCTTTAAATTCCATATGCCTCCTCCTCCCCTGTGGATAGCA
Organism: Xenopus tropicalis; assembly: GCF_000004195.4. Classification (NCBI taxonomy): domain Eukaryota; kingdom Metazoa; phylum Chordata; class Amphibia; order Anura; family Pipidae; genus Xenopus; species Xenopus tropicalis. The sequence goes on along the minus strand of NC_030678.2, from coordinate 73,773,898 downwards.
CAGCAACCCCCAGTACATAATTACACACCTTAGGGACCATTTAATGGCTATTTCCAACTGCTAACAAACTCCCACAACAAACCCCTGCCAGGTTCACCTCCCACAAGCAGCATAGGGCAAGCAGAGTATGGCACACACAGGCAGCACTCTGCCTGTCCTATGCTGTCTGTGTGTGCCATACTCTGCCTTCTCTATGCTGCCTCTGTGTGCCACACTCTGCCTTCCCTACCCTGCCTGTGTGTGCCATACTCTGCCTGCCCTACCCTGACTGTGTGTGCCATACTCTGCCTGTCCTACCCTGCCTGTGTGTGCCATACTCTGCCTGCCCTACCCTGACTGTGTGTGCCATACTCTGCCTGTCCTACCCTGACTGTGTGTGCCATACTCTGCCTGCCCTACCCTTCCTGTGTGTGCCATACCCTCCCTGACCTATGCTGCCTGTGTGTGCCATACTCTACCTGCCCTATGCTGGCTGTATGTGCCATACTCTGCCTACAGTACCTATGTCTGAGGTGTGAAGAAGTGAACAATGTGAGTGATTACAGTCTGAGCCTGAGGTGTGAACACTGCAGGGGGTGAACAATGCAGGTATTAAAAGGTGTGAAAAACACAGGGGATTACATTTTTAAACAATACAGCCTGATTACAGCCTGAATCTGAGGTGAGAACCATGCAGGGGGCCAGTTAATCTCAGTACTGATACCATTTAATGCTTACTCAAAGGTAAGCCATCAAAGCAGCCAGACAGGTGGGGGGCCACACAGAGGGGGGTCGCGGGCCGCCAGTTGGACAGCACTGATATACAGTATCTAGTAGAATTAAGTCTAAAACAACTGGACTTTTCTGAGTTTTTTCAAGAAAAACTCAGAAAAGTCAAGTTGTTTTAGACTTAATTCTAAAAAAAAAAAAAAAAAGGGAAACGTTTTGTGAATTTATTGGCTGAAGCAATTTTTGCTTTTGGAAATAACTTTGGGAACAACGTCAGTATACTCTACAGATTCCATTTTGATTGGTTTCCTGGAAGCCTCTTTCTTCTCTTTAGAAGTTACATTAACATAATCAGATGCCCCGCAGAGATTCTCATAATCGGGCGACAGCCTCTTTGCATTAAACTGGATGGTAGTGTAAGTTATGTTCTCAGCAACAGGATTCTTCTGTAACTAAATAAAAATGCCAGTCAAAGGTTGCTACAGCTGAGAATAAACAGGTACTGATTTCCATTAAAAAAAGAAAAGAGAATAAGAAAATATACAAGTTACCTATTTTACAAATTATGCACCTTCAAGCAAACAAAATAAAGACAATCATTTTTGCAAAGAACATTTTGCCTTTACAATGGCAAATAAAAGAATTTACACTATATTAAAAAATATAAAAAATGTGCATATCCTGTAAATTAAGCAACAACTATAACTATGATGATTACCAAAGGCATGTGCCTACTGAGTTATGGACCTCTTTGGATCTACAACCCAGGCTACACAAATTATAGATATAGAAATGTCTGAAATATTGTGCTAGGCTGACTATGAAAAACAAGCATGAATGAATGACATGTTGAAGAGAAAATTAATGGAGAGAAGAATAAAATATTAATGGGAGTGTAATTGATCCAGACATCTATACAGATGATGTCATGATTTGATCTGTGCATCCCCATGGCTGTCTGGCATTTGCCTGCGTAAACATACAGCTGACAAGCATCACTATACTCCATGGTAATAAGAACATGTTTACATATACTTTACCAGTAAGTGCTTTTGTAATTTACATTAATATACATGCCTGGCTGGGTGATGATGATTGAGATGTACTTTCTGAGCTCTCAGAGGAAGTATCACTATCACCTTGAAACAGAAAAAGTAGATTTAACAAAAAGTATTAAATTATAATTGCGTCCACATTTTAAATGCCTAATGCTTTAATTCTCATCATATTAATATTGTCCCCTTATCCTCCAATTTCCCCCTGGCAGAAATACCCTGCAGTAAGATACACAGATTGGGGCCATTTTGTAAATAGCATTTTTCAACCAGCTCTAGAAAATACAATGAAAGCAACATTTTCATTCCTCCCCATGCCTAGATCCAAATTGTCCCAGTGTTTTTAAATATGTACCTAATTTATCAACACTGAGCAAATTTGCACCTGAGTACTTACCCATAGTAATCAATCAGTGATTAGTGATTAGTTCTTAATGAGCTGAAGGTAGATCAATGAAAACAAAAACATGATTAGTTGCCATGGTACTGGCCAGGTGCAAATTTGCTCAGTGTTGACAAACGAGCCCCAATGACTCTTCTAATCAGAGTCAAAGCAAAAAAGTATGGCCCCAAACGAAAAAACACTATTCGGCTGATCTGTGCATTTTGTTGTAGATTGATTAAACAAGATATTATGATAGCAATTCAAAAAGCAACAGTAGCATACTTGCACAAACTTGCACAAAACTATTTTTTATTGAGAGGACTCACCCTCGTTCTGTACAGCCAAGATGGGTGTTCCCACTCTAACTGGTTCACGTATATTAGAGCTGTGGCTGGGTACAGTTTCCTTCACATCAGTGTGGCATTTATGGGCACCTCAAGATTAAGTGGTAAAGCAATATGGCGTTACAGATGTTGTACATTCATAAAATGTTCATAAATTCTTATGCTGTAAGTAGTGATGAGCGAATCTGTCCCGCTTTGCTTTGCCAAAAAAATTCATGCAACTGCTGAAAAATGTGTGAAACGGTGAAAAATTTGCGTGACTTTTTTTTATACGGGCAACTTTTTAGACACAACTTTGTTGACGCAACCACAACTTTTTGATGTGACAGCGACTTGTTTGACGTGACCACAACTTATTTGATGCAACTGTGACTTTTTTCTAACTTGCCAAATTTCTTGTTGCAACAAATTTTCATAGAAATTGCAAAAAAAAAAAAAAAATTGCCAATGGCGAAATGTAGCATTTCGTAGGGAATTCATACCCTGGTGAAAAACTTCTCCAAATATAAATAAATATACTCAAAATACTTATGTTGGATATCAAATTCATTTCAGGCAAGGGATCCAGGTAGATTACAAATGATGTTTGTGTTGCATCAGAATGTATCATAAAAAATATTACCACATATAGTAATACTGTACTATAAGTGTAATAAGTAATAAGTGTACAATTACTTTCATTCCCTTATTTTGCTACCCCCTTATTAAAAGTGCATGCTTAAATAGTTCAGAGAATATCCTATCCTAAAATATTCCTAGGTGGGAAGTTAGAAAAGGGGAAACAAGGGATGTTTTGCTACCCACTGCAGCATAACCAGGGGGCATCACCATAAGCCAGACAACATTTATTTCTTTGTGCCGCCTTACAACAAAGTAAACATGTTACTGGAAGGTGGTTCTTTAAACAACAAATCTACGTGCCCTGTCAAATTAAAGTTAGGCATACTAAAAAGGTAGTTGTCCTTAAATAGGGATGAAACATGGGGGCATAAAGAAAACATACCTGTTGACAGCTGTGGGAACCTGCTCTATGCAGACCCAACATTTGTAATTTGTCTTTGATTAGCTTCCTGAAGTTTGGTTGGAATGGTTTGCTCTGTGCCATCTCCTCAGACTTTTAACAATGACTCCAAAAGAAGGAGTTATTATTGGAAAAAAAAAAATAAGGAGCTACTGTCTTTTGCCCTAGTGTTCAGCAGGTGTAATTACTCTGCACACAATATTTAGGAACATTTTTCTACTCTTGTTCCAGCACCACAAGTACACAGTTGTGATGACCATTACTTTTAGACGTTGCAGGCCTGGACACACATCACCCACCACATTTCTGGTATAGTAGGCAAGAAACCTGTATTTTGATATAGTGCCTTGAGGTTTCAGGCACATTTTAGGGAGTATTAGATCATATACAAGGTCACCTAAACGTTTACCTAGGGGTTAGTTATTACTCATTGTTTTTTCTTTTTCTTTACAAAAATATGTGTATTTTAAGACAACAACAATAATACTGTGGGGATGGCAGCCTTGTCTGTTTCTTTTCCTAACTTACCTATTTTTTTATTTAATTTCACATACACAATAACCAGACAAAAAATATTCAGCAAGAAGGAACCGAGGCCGATCAGGAGGCATAGGATAATGCAACTGCTAAACATACAACTTCCATTACTGAAAAGAAGACAAAGGAAAATTTAGTGAAGTGATGCTGCAAAGTAAAGTTTTGTGCACATGACACTAAAATATCAAATGCTATTGTTTTTTATGTTGGCCTTCTTCCTATTATATATCAAAGCTGTAATTCTCTTTTTACACAATTAATGTAAAAAGAGAATTTGTAGGTGCTGAATTTAAAATTAAGATGTGTCTCAAAGGTGTCTGTGGATGTGTTTAATAGTCTTAAGGGCCATACAAGTTATTTGGTTGGCCATGTCTGGTCAGCAAGCCTCCAGTTGGAGAGTACTGTTAAATGGTGCCTTCAATCTGGTATACATTAAAAGAAAACTATACCCCAGAATGAATACGTAACCACAGATAGTTTATATTATATTAAGTCACCTATTTAAGAATCTCGCCAAACTGGGGTATATATATTAGTAAATATTGCCCTTTTACATCCTTTCCCTTGATCCACCATTTAGTGATGGGCTGTGTGCTCCCTCAGAGATCACATGACCAGAAATAATGCAGCTCTAACTGTAACAGGAAGTAGTGTGGAAGCAAAAGACAGAACTGTGTCCATTAATTGGCTGATGTGGCCTAGCGTGTATGTGTGTCTTGGCTTGTTTATGTGCACTGTGAATCCTATGATCCCAAGAGGCGGCCCTTAATTCTTAAAATGGCAATTTAAGCCTGTGCTGCCTGTGTGCCATACACACAGGCAGCATAGGGCAGGCAGTGCCTACAGTGACATAATGCTGGCACTGCTCCTACAGTCTGAGGTGTGAAGAGGTGAACAATGTGGGTGATTACAGTCTGAACCTAAGGTGTGAACAATGCAGGCATTAAAAGGTGTGATTACATGTTAAAACAATATTGTTAGGATTTTAGGGTGAGTCGTTGGTTGGCTAGCTGGCGAGGAATTAGTTAATATGCACTGGCCACACAGCCTATCAGAGTCAGGCATAGGTTTTCTTAAATCCCTTGCGTGCACTCTCCTTTGCCAGTTCAATATGTCATAAGGCAAAAGTTACACTATTACTGGATCCCCTTGTTGAGACCCGGAACAAAGTAACAAGTTTGACTCCTTGTCAGCAGGATAGCTGCTAGGCTGATTTTAAAACTAATGTAACAACTCACAGCTCGGCTCCCGGGTGCAGCTGCTGACTTACAAACAAAGTAATAAGTCTGACTTGTAGTCTGCACAATAGCCTCTAGGTAGACATTTTGAAACTATTGTAACAACTCACAGCTCAGCTCCCAGGTAATGCTGAAGGTTTGCAAAGGTAGTAGCTGTGTGAGAGACTTGATTGAACTGGCAAAGGAGAGTGCACGCAAGCGGTTTAAAGGACAATGAAAGGTTAATATAAACTAGAAAGGGAAGTTTGAGAACAAACTTCATGTTGGGTTGAAAAACATGAAGTCACTGAATGGGCTCTGCCCACTTTCTCTGACCATGGACCACAGTTATATAATAAAAACCACTGTGCAAAGTTTAGGGACCCTGGTTTTAATAGTGTTAAATTTCCCCACCGAAAGTCAACGAGTGACAACAGTGATTGGCGGTTGGTGGCTCCACCCCCTTTTTCTAACCTGGAACTGCAGTTACCCAGTGACTAACTCTGCAAAGTTTAGGGACCCTAGGATTAATAGTTAAAGAATGGCAGCAGTTTAAATTTAAACCAATAAAAGTCAATAGGTGAATTGTGATTGGTGGTTGGTGGGTGTGCCCACTTTTTCTAACCTTGAGTTGAAGTCACCCAGTGACTAACAGTGGGCATCCTGGCATAAATAGTGTGAGAATGGCAGCATTTTAAATTTAAACCAATAAAATTCAATGGATGAAATCTGATTGGCTGTTAGTGGCCCAACCCACTTTTCCTATTTTTGAACTGCAGTCCCCCAGTGACCAACTTGGCAAATTTTGGGGACTCGGGCATAAAAATTGTGAGACTGACAGCATTTTACACTTCCCCATTGTACCATTACCATAGTAAATAGGTGAAATGTTATTGGCTGTTTATTGGCTCCGCCCACTTTTTTCTAACTTGAAATAACAAATACCCAGTGACTAACTCTGGAAACTTTAACAACCCTGGAATTAATATTTAAATAATGGCAACAGTTTAAATATAAACCAATGAAATCTAATGGGTCGAAATGGATTTGCTGTTGGTGGCTCCTCCCACTTGTTCTAACCCTGAATACGTAGTCATCCAGTGACTGACTGTGCAAAGTTTGGGAACCCTGACATAAATAGTGTGAGAAAAGCAGAATTTTAAATTTAAACAAAAAAAATTCAATAGGTGAAGTCTGATTGGCTGTTGGTGGTTCCACCCACTTTTTAAAACCTAAAAATGCAGTCCCCTAGTCACCCTGGTGTTAATACTGTGAGAATGGCAGCAGGTTGAATTTCCCCATTGAAAATCAATAGTTAAAATATGATTGGCTATTGGTGGCTCCGCCCACTTTTTCTTACCTTGAACCACAGTTACCAGGCGTCTAACCATGCAAAGTTTGGGGACCCTGATGTTATTACTGTGAGAATGGCAGCAGGTTGGATTTCCACCAAGTCAATAGGTAAAATCTGATGCCCACTTTTGGGCATCCAACAATCATCATATTTTCATTCAGGCTGACCCCATGACCATGTGATTCAAGTTTGGGGAGTGTAGTCTCAAAGCTGTAAGATTGGCAGCAGTTTCAATTTCCCCATAAAAGTCAATGGGTAAAATTTGATTAGCTGTTGTTGGCCCCTCCCACTTTGCGGTTTAAAAAAAACAAAAAAAACTTGAATGCGTAGTCACCCAGTGACTGACTGTGCAAAGTTTGGGAACTCTGGCATCAAACCAATAAAAATCAATAGGTGAAATTTGATTGGCTGTTGGGGTCTGCCCACTTTTCAAATCTATAACTGCAGTCCCCTAGTGACCAAGTGTAAAAAGTTTGGGGACCCTGGTGTTATTACTGTGAGAATGGCAGCAGGTTGAATTTCCGCCAAATCAATAGGTAAAATCTGATTGGCTGTTCACAGCTCCGCCCACTTTTTGGCATCCAGGAATCATCATATTTTCATTCAGGCTGACCCCATGACTGTGTGATTCAAGTTTGGGGAGTGTAACCTCAAAGCTGTAAGATTGGCAGCAGTTTCAATTTCCCCATTAAAGTAAACAGGTGAAATTTGATTGGCTGTTGTTGGCCCCTCCCACTTTGGGTCATCCAATAAATGTCGCTGTTTCATTCAGGGTGACCCCATTATTATGTTATTCAAGTTTGGGGGGTGTAGCTTCAAAGCTGTAAGTGTGGCAGCAGTTTGAAAATCTTCCCTGTCAAAGTTAATGGGAAAATTGGGGTGTTCGGAGGGGCGCCACAAAAAGACGGGGGGCGGGATGACTTAGAAAAGCACAAGCAAAAGAAGTGTGGGGAGTTTGGGTGTTGTACCCCTAAAACTGTAGGAGGAGTAGTGTTTAGAAAATGAGGGGCGCTAAGAAGAAGAAGAAGAAGAAGAAGAAGCAGAAGAATAAGCCAAAGTTGAAGAACAGTATGTTGGGGTTTTCAACCCAACATAATTAAAAGTAAGTCTAAAGGCATTCTTTTTAAGTACTTACTGCATATCTAAATTCCCAGATCCCTGCTTGCTTCTCTGAGATATGGTGCAGGCAGCCTACAGCAGTGTGAAGACTCCAGTGACATCACTGAAATCTCTCTGTCCTTCCTGTAGGTGCCAGCGGCAGCCTTCCTATTCTCTGAGCATGTGTGTAACTTGATCCTGTCTCCTGTTCTGAGCTACACGTGCCCACCAGCCAATCAGAAGCGGATCTGGCAGAGGGGAGGGGGGGGAGGGAATGAAACACATGTGCAGTATGAAGCAAGGAGGGAAAGGAAGGGAGAATACCTTTTTAGAGATGGCTGCCTGTTCTAGAAAATGTGAAGTAAGTGTGACTGAGTAAATATTTGATTAGGTGAGCCAAAAGTGTGGCGTTTTTACTAAACAACAGGAGGACTATTGGGCAGTATGCTTTTTAAATTTTGACTTGCATTCTCCTTTAAGAAATCTATGCCTGATAGGCTGTGTGGCTGTGTGGCCAGTGCATATTAACTAATTCCTCGCCAGCCAGCCAACCAACAACCCAACCAAATCCTAACACTTACAGCCTGAATCTGAGGTGTGAACCATGCAGGGGGCCAGTAAATCTCAGTACTGATACCATTTAAAGCTTACACAAAGGTAAGCCATCAAAGCAGCCAGACAGGTGGGGGGCCACACAGAGGGGAGGCTGTGGGTGGATGCAGCCCATGGGCCACCAGTTGGACAGCACTGAACTACTGGATGCTGAACTGGGTGTGTAGAGAATTGCTCCATGCTATCTGGCACATTTTCCTTCCACACTTTTTCCAATCTGCACTTTGCCAATATTTTAAACAGCCCCATATGGTTTTCAAAATCTGTTTTGCCAATTCACACTATTGGCAGTTTCTGTCAGCAGCAGATAAAAATCTGTGGTGCTATTATTACTTATTAATAATAGTAGTAATAATAGTAGTACAATAATACAGAATGTGGATAATTTTCCATAATTTGGGTATCCATACCTTAGGGGGCACATTCATTAAAGTACGATTGAATCCGAATATAAAAAAATCATATTTTTCCAATTTTTCATACTGTGCATATTTTTTGCGTCTTTTTCGTTCCTTGCGATAATTTGCGCAACAATTAATGCGACAAAATTGTATTTGTCATGCCAAGTAGGAAAGTTTCGTAATTCATTCAAGCTTTGTTATCGTGACTTTCCTTGGTCCAGGTTGGAGCTGCAGAGTGCCATTGAGCCCTATGGGAGACTTTGCTTGGGCCGGGTTGGAGCTGCAGAGTGCCATTGAGCCCTATGGGAGACTTTGCTTGGGCCAGGTTGGAGCTGCAGAGTGCCATTGAGCCCTATGGGAGACTTTCCTTGGGCCGGGTTGGAGCTGCAGAGTGCCATTGAGCCCTATGGGAGACTTTCCTTGGGCCAGGTTGGAGCTGCAGAGTGCCATTGAGCCCTATGGGAGGCTTCAAAAAACATGCACTGAAGGTTCAAAGTCAGAAAGATTTTCCAACTGTCTACAATTGTTCGGATATGAAAATTTTGTGACTTTTGGATCGCCAATACGATATTATCGTGACTATTATGATATTTTCGTAACCATTTTCCTGACATTTTTGATCATCAGAAATTATCGTATCTAATCCGAATTTTACCCATTTCAGGATTCTAACTCGTACTTTGATGAATCTGCCACTAGGTCTTCTAAACAAAAACAAAAAAATCATTTGAACATTAAATAAACCAAATAGGGTTGTTTTGCCTCCAATAAAGATAAATTATATCTTAGTTGGGATCAGGTATAAGGTACTGTTTGTTATTACAGAGAAATAGGATTTTTTTTAAGTCTATGGTAGATGGCATTCCTGAAATTTAAAGCTTTCTGGATAAAAGGTTTTCTGATAACCAATCCCATACCTGTATTAGCAAAGGTGCAGCCTTAAGCAATATACAGATGGAAAACACATGATAACACATTTAAGAATAAGTAAAAGATTAATTATTACAATTTGTTAAGCACCCCCAGCATTAGCATTAGCAGCCACATGTTCTTAACCCTTACTCTCAATTATAATTAAATTCACTCCTAAAATAAAAAGCTGTGTGAAAATAAAAGTTACGTCAATCCCAATCTGACTGTCTGACAAGTTAAATGTCTTTGCTCATTCACTTTATGTATATTTACATACAGGTTGCACCTCTAAAGAATAAGTACCTGTGTTAGTGCCTGTAATTTCTTTTAGCTGGAAACACTGATAAGCATATACTTTTTACAAGCACATAGTAACATAGTATTTGAGATCAGCCTATTTGTTCTAGTAATATCTGTTAACTGATCCAAATGAAGCATAGCTCTGGAATAACTTGTATGTCAGAAGTACTGACTCCCTTATGCATCTGCACATTGCAATGCAGTGTTAGACACAATAGTAAAAGGAGGTATGTTTGTTAAGGCACAGTAACTAATAGCAACAGATAAGATGTTTGCTTTTAAACAGCTGACCAGTAAATGCCTCATGCTAAATGGTTGCTATGGGATACTGTACCAAGGCAAACTTTAAAGGAATAGTTCAGTGTAAAAATGAAACTGAGTAAATAGATAGACTGTGCAAAATAAAAAATGTTTTCAATATAGTTAGTTAGGCAAAAATGTAATCTATAAGGGCTGGCATGGGCAGGTGTCTAACATAAGAGCCAAAACTCTACTTCCTGCTACTTCACTTCAGCTCTACTTCTACTTCAGCTCTCAGCAGTCAGCAACCAATCAGTGAGTTGAATGGAGGGGGGGACATGGGACTTAACTATTCAGTTAGTTTGCATGTGTGTGCTCACAAACTAACTGAACAGTTATATCTCATGTGCCCCCCACCAAGGTCTCTGACTAACTAAGAGGTTAGAGAGCTGAAAGCAGGAAGTAGTGTTCTGGCCATTATGTTTGCATAGTCTATCTATTTTACCCATTATAATTTTTACAAGGAACTGTTCCTTTAATAGTATTACCCAAAGCCTATGTGTAGCTGCAATGGTCTCACCTAGTGAACTCCAATAAGCCCCTTTACAGGCCTGTTTAGATACCAGTGATAACTGCATTCTCATATCATATAGAAAAAGACACTTTCCCACCATGCCCACCTTGAAATCTGCTCATTACTGCTACTTGACATTTTCAGACTTTCCTCAGGATGGCGCCAGAACCTGTCAATTGCCACAAACAGCATTTTAATCACTTAAATAGAGACATAGTGATTTCAGTTTTCAGTATTACATTAAAGCGTGAAGACTATGTTTATATATATATATATATATATATATATATATATATATATATATATATATATATATATATATATTATATATTATTTTTACTATTATATTATAAAGGATATTTGTTATCCATTAAACAATCCAACCATAAAAAAATGCTTTTTACTACCCTTGCTGCAGATGCTTTCTACTGAAAAACTGCATGAAAAGTATTAAAAAAACTGGGCTCTGTCTGGTTTTGTAAAAAAAAAAGGTCTCATTAAGGGTTTTTACACATTGGCATTTCAGGCTGCGCTCCCCTGCGGCAGATCTCTCCTGCATTCCACTTCAGGGGAATGCAGGAAGAAATGCAGCCCGATTCATTGGGGTCCAGGCAAGTGCCAAACTCAGATGGAATGCATCAAGTTGCATCAGACACTTTACTTATGTATGTGTTACCTTAGTAGTGGGGTAATGGTGCACTTAGTACTAAGTCTGTTCCCTAAGCCTTCACTTTTATGTCATAAAGCCTGTGTTCCTGTACTCTGTGACACAATTACAGTGAATGTACTCCAAGCTCATGCAAAACATCTACAATCTGTATTTTTACATTTTCTATAACATATTTACTCCCTAAATCAGTTACAACTGTCTGAAAGCAACAGCACAGATGCTTCTTAGGGGATGGTGCCCTCTATAACCCCATGTCACAGCACTTACATTAAAAAGAACAGGTAAAGCTAAATGATTTTTTAAAAAGAACTCTTTCCCATATAAATTAATATTTAGTAAAACTCTGGAGCATGCTCAATAGGGTTTGAAGCTGTTCTTACAAATAAATGGCAGCGACTAAAAAAAGATTTTAGAAGTACAGGCATGGGACCCCTTATCCGGAAACCCCCAGAAAGTTCCGAATTATAGGAAGGTCGTTCCCCATAAACTCCATTTTAATGAAATAACTCAGATTTTTAAGAATGGTTTGCTTTTTCTCTGTAATAATAAAACAGTACCTTGTACTTGATCCCAACTAAGGTATAATTAATCCTTATTGGAGGCAAAACATTCCTATTGGATTTATTTAATGTTTAAATTATTTTTTAGTAGAAAGACCCCTTATCCGGAAAACCCCAGGTCCCAAGCATTCTGGATAACAGGTCCCATACCTGTATTGTGAAAAAAGTAGCTTTTTGTGGAGCACAATTTAAAAAAACAACACATTTCATGAAAGTAAATTAGCCTTTTAATTCATTAATGTGATTAGTGTTTCTTTTCTTTTAATATAAAATTCACCTTGGGAAAATTATGTGCCCTTTAAGAGACATAAATCTCCCAGCCACAAGGCATATAAAAGGGAAGGCAAAAATAATATCACATAAAGGGCTTATTTTAAAGGAACAAGTAGAAAAAAAAAAGTTATTTATAAATGGAGAATAGCAGGTCTTCTTGGCAAATTCATTTCAAGTTAAATTATCTTTAGAAAACAAGAAAAAATACAGAGAAACAGCAGCTGTTTCAAAGCAAATGAATATCTCCATGCAATATTTTACTGGGAATGTGTCAGAAACCATTTGCCGCTTTTAGCATCTTGCATTTTCTATGTGGCCTGTGGGAGAAAATGTTTTTGAAGATCTCAAGATTCATTGAACACTGACCATCTTACATATAGCTGAAGTTAAAAAATCCAATACCATTCTCCAAACCATGAGTGGCATTTGCCAAACACTATTTATCAGTACTGAAGTAGATTTAAAGATTTCAACAAACATCATCATTAAAAATCATATGAGTCTTGACATATGAGCAAACAATAAGTGCAATAGGAACATTTCTTTACCATTTGGAATACAAATTCAGCAATGTATTTTGCATTTTAGTAATAAAGTAATATTAAAAAAAAATTGATTTCTATTCATATTTAATTTTTGTGGAGGAGAAGGGCTCACATGTTGGCTACAATAGACAAAAATACAATACAATACAATACAAAACACTGATAAGTATGCTACATTTAACTTTGCACCCTGTTATTTCTGTACAGTAGAATAAATTAATACAAACAGGGGGTTATTAAGATAATAATAGATAAATACAAAGTATAACAATAAATACAAATAAATACAAGATACAGTTGCAATAAGTTAAGAGTCAAAGACACAAGAGGATGGAGGTCCCTGCCCGGTAGAGCTTACAATCTATATTTGAGTGCAAGACTTGAAGGATTAAGATATATATATATTTACACATATTAAAAAAAAAATAAAAAAAAATATATATATATACCAATACCCATTTTAAACTAACAATAGATCTTAAGATCCCAATATCCTTTGGTTGTTTTGATTGTATAAATACATTTATACAACTGTATAAAGGTAAGAAAAAATAGATAAAATATCGACACATACTAAGGGGCACATTTACAAAAGCACGAGTGGCCAAGCGTATTTTCGCAGATTTTTTCGGGCGTCCGCACGACTTTTTCATACGGCGCACAACTTTTTCGGACGTTTGCACGAAAAAATCGGAAAGGTTTTACAGCTGTTTACAATTGTTCGGTACGAAAATTTTGTGATGGTAATGGGTTTACAAATGAGATGTGGTGCATTATAAAGGGGGTTTAACTAGCAAAAGTAATTTGGGCAACTACCCACTTACTCCAGTAGGTGGGAAAATATCTAATATATATTATCTTGAACTTATTTTACATAATTTATTTTCTAGTCCAACACCTTTTTAACTAATAAATGTGATAATGAATTATGAAATTCTATCATTCTATCATTTATCTTGGCTGAGCAACTCACAAACTGGTACCACTATATCTGGGCTAACTATAAGTGAGGGCTAATCTGACCTTCAAAATAAGATGTTGTTACTAACCATATCTCTGTTTTAACACTTGCTTATCTCAGACAAAGCAGTGTAAAGTCAGCATGACTTGTTCTTGCAAAACTGCCTTACCCTAAACAAGTCGAACAGGTAATTGAAGCTAGTTCATGTTTGGTCCTTGCACAGTAGATATTTGTATTAAAAGTGTGTAAATAAGCAAGAGTCCTTTATGCCTGCGGATTATCTGTATACTAGAACCTAATTATCTATCGTGCATGGAACATAATTTTTTGTTTTTAAAACAATAGGCAAAAAGTGTAAAGGTGGATACACACCGAGGTCGCCAAGCGTGCGGATCTTCTCCCGATATCCCCACCTACGGGTGGGTGATATCGGGCAAACCTAGGCTAATTCGGTCATTTGGCCCTGGGGCTAAACGATCGAATTAGAATGACAGTCAGTTTGGGGACCGCATCAACGAGCCAATGCGGTACCCGATCCAACTAAATTTTTTAACCTGCCCGATCAATATCTGCCCGTTTTTAGGCAAGATGTCGGTCGGGCATATCTAAGGGACTGATATCGGCAGCTACAATCGGCCCGTGTATGGCCACCTTAAGTCCTATTCCTTGAACTTGTGTTGTGATTTGGGTAAACTGGCCCTTTAACTTGACTAAATTCTTTTACACAAACCTATAGGAATAATTAAAGGAAACCCAGATTCTACAAAAAATGTTTTTAAAATTCCAACAATTTCGCGTTCACGGAAATTAGGCTTGAACTTTTGTACGTGGTATATCTCTTGTTTCACTATGATATTTTACTATTTTGCACTCATTTTGTGCAGATCATGTTTAATGTGTTTATTATTTATGGTTCAGAGAGAGATTCCTGTGATCCTAAAATCTTAGTAAAAATGTGATCTGTTGATGTTTTAGAATGTGGATGTGGTATTAGAAGATCTGTTAATATTTACCCTTTTCAGGGCATTGGCCAGCTGAAGAATTGCCCAATTGAATGAAGTGTTGTTGGTCCATGAATGGGGCTGGCCAAATAAAAAAACTAAAAACCCTGTGCATGTGATATGTGAAAGACAAAAAAGAAATTAGACAGTATGAAAAAACAAAACCTGGCTACAATTATTTATCATTTATATAGCATACATTCTATCCATGCCTGAGCTTTTACATTTGTATTTGCTAATACTCTGAAGTGTGAATATCAATCAAATTGGTTTGTTATAAGGAAAAGCATGAATTGTAAAGAATGTTTTTTTGTATGATTGAACTGCTATCAGGATATTCATCCTGAATAACCAGTTGTTGGATCAATAAAGAGATGATTTTACAAAGGCTAATGGACTTCTCTTTTTTTGCCCTGCAAACAAACTGATTAAGAGTAAATAAAGCAAATAATCGGAGCCATCCCCATACAACAGCATTTCTGCTAATCAGTTCCCAGATAGCTGGGAAAATCACATTGTACTTTATCTTACATAGGGTTTATTGTTTGTGGTAGTGGGGTAGGGATTAGTGTGTGTATGTGTATTTCATGATTATTTTACAGCATTAAGGTGGCAACACATGGAAGTATTTAAGGCAATGGACCACAGGGAGATTAGATGTCTGCGGTTATGGCTAATCTTTCCACTGGAAATAAAGTGAATCACCACTGGGAAGACATACGCATCACTTTGTTTTCTAAAGTTGTGTGAAGTTTTCATGTGCAGTTAAATATTGGTTAAAGTTAAAGGAAACTTTGTGTGACTTCAGAAAATGAAGTAACGTATTTGCTTCTCAACAGCGATTTAAACACAAGATTTAACCATGGCTGATATCTAACTTCAGGCAACTAATCTCCCCATGGGCCATGGCCCTTAAACTGCCAAATTGGGTCCTTTAGAGTAATTTAGCAGCTTATCTGTCCATATATGGGGCCCTCTGAGGGGCCCACCAGACTGATATCTGGCTGTAAATTAGTCAGATTTCCATCAGGCAAGTTTCCTGTTGGACAGAGAACTGCATCGCCTTGTTGAGGCGGCCCTTGACCCAATGGCCGGTATCCCAGTCATTGTAATCCCCCTAATACAGCCCACTTTAGGTGGGCATATTGATGAAAGATCTGCTCATTTGGTGACCTTGCCAAACAAATGGATCTTTTAATGTATGGCCAGCTTTATTCAGGGGTATCAGTATCAATTACATGACACATACAGGGCCCGATTCACTAAAGTCCGAAATAAGGAGTGCTATTTATAGCATGCATTAAAAATCTTATCACTTCTTATTTTTCGCTCGATTCACTAAAAGGACACTTGTCATAATTAAGAATCAATGTTTTTGGCGTTATTTATCTTGCGACGACATATTTTCAAGCAATATATTACACAGCGCACAACACATTACGCAGCGTGCGATATTTTACGCAGAGCGCAATATATTACCCACGTAACCATTACTTTCTGAAGACTACCGTTCTGAAAATTTTGCACTCTGCGTAAAATATCGCGTGCTGCGTAATATGTTGTGTGCTGCGTAATATATTGCTTGAAAATATGTCGTTGCAAGATAAATAACGCGAAGAACATCGCTTCTTAATTATGACAAGTGTCCTTTTAGTGAATCGAGCGAAAAATAAGAAGTGATAAGATTTTTACCGCATGCTATAAATAGCACTCCTTATTTCGGACTTTAGTGAATCGGGCCCTCAGTTGTTTATTATATGGGTGCCATATTATTAACAGATCAACACCCTTAAGGAATGACTGACATAGATTAACATGTCAGGTAAATATGGCAATGCACGTTAAAATCTGCTCATTTGACAAGGTCGCCAAATAAGTGAATCTTCTCCCAATATGACCATCCAAGTTGGGGGATATCAGGTTGCATGGCCCTAGGACCAAACAAATGAATAACAATGATGGATATAGCAGCCGTCGGACCGAGGACTTGCATCAGCTCAAACCTGAAAATCAAACCTGTCGATCAACACCTGGCTTTTTTTCGGCCAGATATCTGTCAGGGAGGGCCATCAGGGTGCCATACATGGGTAGATAAGCTGCCAAATCGGCAGCTTAAATCTGCTTGTGTATGGCCACCTTAAACCTATTTAGTAGGTATGCAATAAATCAATAATTTTGGGATTCAACCTAAAAGCAAATCCACCACAAAAAGTTGGGTGAATCCTAATTTGCATATCCAAATTTGAAGACATTTTTTCTTATTTTGAGCACAAATTATGTTGTTCAATGCTTTAAATTCACATGATTTTATTTAATTTTAGATTCATTTAATCTGAACATTTTCAAATCCTGCATTGTATGGACAAAAACGGATATTGTCAACACAATGCCTAGGATGCACACACTTGAAATAAAAATAAAAATGATTACTCACTGATATGAAGTGAGTTCTAATGGTCAACCCTACCCTTTTTTTAAAAGACCTTCAAATCCAAAAAAACAACATAACTTTACTTAAAAATCAAATTAAAATCATCAGTATCAATGAAAGTATTTTCTCACTGACCCATATGTAAGTTGGCTAGACTTAGATCTTAGAAAGATCCCAGGGAGGCCTAAAAAGTCAATCTAATAAATGTACACTTTTCTATATCATTAGGGCCCCTAATATTGTATAAATATAATAATATATTGTAATTGTATGAAATAGACTCAAAACACAAAAGCAGTAAGCCATGATATTTAAGAAAGGGGCAAAATGTATGTAGCCAACCTCTATCATACATCTAATGTAGCAGATACAGTGGTATGTCAGATTATTACTGTTCCATTATTAAACAACACACAGGTCATTAAAGGAAATTTACAGAATATTTTGTTCGATTAGTATGATGTAAAAGTGCACTGTCCAACTAGAAGCCCAAGTTCTTGTGGGACTCACTTGCTAATTTTTATGCCCCTCAGTCCTTTCCAAGGACTCTGCATGTTTTAATAAAATTTGGGCTGCAAATGCATACCAGTCTGCTCATAGGTTACACATTACTGATGCAGAAAACAGCATTCTAAAACAATTTTTAATTGCTCTATATTTTGCATATTTTACTTCCTAATTCCTGTAGTCTAAAAACTATTGCTCTGTGAGGCTACAAGTTTATTGTTTATGTTTTATTACATGCCTTTCCATTTAGACTCCCTATTCTTCTATTCAAGCCGCTGCCTGGTTGCATGATAAAATTGGACCCTAGCAATAAGAGAGCTGCCAAACTAGAGAGTGGCTGAACAAAAGGCACTGTCTGCATTATGCTAAAAGTTCATTTCAAGGTGAACTACCCATTTAATGGCAATTTTAAATTAAACAAAATACTGTGATTATGCTACCAGACCCCTTACCCCACCATACAGTTCCATGTGTACAAGTTATAACGTACTGTACCTGAATTAGGACAAACACTGTGAAATGTATTTCCAGAAATCTTGTCTTCTCTTCTGAGAGCTGATCTTACATTTACATATAGCTGTGTGACTGGGTGTCATCATCAGAAGTGATACTATCAACTGCTAAGGAAACTACATTAGTACGATAACCACAAGCACAGAACTTTTATATTTTCTTAATGTACTTTACATACTTCAGATGCAAATGATAACAGTGTCTGTGTACTAACATAGAAGTTTTATTTTTTTCACAGTTTTGGCATTATGAGAAATATTTGTATTTTGTACATGTATTTTGTACAACTGCCAGTATAATCTTAATATTTGAGGTATATTGACACAATTTCAGTAATAGTTATTTGGATTTAAAAATATAGATTTGTTTACAAAGTAGAAAGAAATATGGTGCGCAGTTTATGTTCCTGGAAATTAACATTTGCCACCCCTGCTTTAGTGTTTAGCAGAGTTGGTATTCTCGTATTCAGCACCCCCCCTACTATGCTGCTAGCGGATTGATTCAATTGGCAATGGAGGGCACTACAACTTGGTGGATGCTATAAGGGACTGCTGGGAGGATCCAAAAAAGCCTTCTTTTGCCACCCATCATGGAGTAACTTTTCCAATGCTTTTAATGGACCACTGAAATGAGACTATCCAGGGAGACTGGGGCTTGCCAAGAAGACAGGGCTCTTGTTCCAACCCTATGCAGGCGCATCAGCTCTAAGTAAAGCTCTAAGTGCCTCAGTTGAGAGTGCTTTTGCCACAAAACTGTCCAACTGTCCATGATCTAGGGTACAGCCCTTGGAAATGCCCCAGTGTGTAATCACCCTTTGGAGGATACTGAGAGCTATAAGCTATGACCCCCTGGGATGAGTATAAAGAAATAGAGATGTAGCGAACTGTTCGCCGGCGAACTAATTCGCGCGAACATCGGGTGTTCGCAAGTCCGCAAATTCGCGAACTTTTCGTGATGTTCGCAATTTGGGTTCGCCGGCACCGAAAAAATCGCAAAACTTACGATAACGGTACGAATGCTCCGAAAAAGTCGCAAAACTTACGATAACGGTACGAATGCTCCGAAAAAGTCGCAAAACTTACGATAACGTTACGAAAGCTCCGAAAAAGTCGCAAAAATTACGATAACATTACGAAAGCTCCGAAAAAGTCGCAAAACTTACGATAACGGTACGAATGCTCCGAAAAAGTCGCAAAACTTACGATAACGGTACGAATGCTCCGAAAAAGTCGCAAAACTTACGATAACGTTACGAAAGATCCGAAAAAGTCGCAAAACTTACGATAACGGTACGAAAGCTCCGAAAAAGTCGCAAAACTTACGATAACTTTACGAAAGCGCCGGAAAATACGAAAAAGTCGCAAAATTACCGATCATTTCGAAAAACGGCGTGTGTCAATTTTTCAGAGGTTTTTGCCCTTGATCCCCCTCCTGCATGCCACTGTCCAGGTCGTGGCACCCTTTAAACAACTTTAAAATCACTTTTCTGGGCAGAAATGGGTTTTCTAGGTTTTAAAGTTCGCCTTCCCATTGAAGTCTATGGGGTTCGCAAAGTTCGCGAATATTCGCAATTTTCGGCGGAAGTTCGCGAACAGGTTCGCGAACTTTTTTTTTGAGGTTCGCTACATCCCTATAAAGAAACATGTGCCTGCTATTTGGGGGAAAAGTACTTTATGAAAGGTCCAGTAGTTACAATAGCAGAGCACTAGACTGAATGCTTTTTTTCCTTTTCTTGGGAAAAAAAATCCTAAAAACCACATATATAGAACTCTAAAAACTCTCTAGTTCAAATATAATTATAAATGCCTTTCTTCATGTCTCCATAATATTAATATATATATAAATTAAATATACATTATATTATGGAGAAAGAAACGTTTTTGGTCCTTTGCAGTTTGCGTGCTCTGTTGCATATATTATTTGTTAAAAAATTTAATTTTTTGCATGCCTGAACCCCTTTGCTAACAACAGTATATTTAGCCTTGTGATCCCATCATATTTGTTTAATAGGAAGTGATTATGTTAGTATACCAGCGCATATGGGAGTGATTTTAAGCCCAATTTGGTATCATTGTGAGCAATCAAGAAAAGCTTAGCTTTTTTCCAACTTTTTATTTGCTTGACATTTAGCTTCTTATCATTTCATCTCTGTGGTTAGCTATATGTAAGAGCCTTCTGCAATTAATTGCTAAACTGCTGTTCATTTCTGTTAAGTGCATTTGGAAAAATGGAAATGTCAGTTCTTATATAATATCCCTAAAAGGCCTGTTTCCAGCTGGGAAATGCATTTATAGGATTTGTTTTTGCCCTTTGTTGGAGAATTGAAAAAAAATGTTAAAAAGTAACGTATAACATGTGATTGTACATTTCTTTTAGAAAACAATATTCTTTATTTTAAATAATTGTTATTTCAGAACACAAGGAAACATTTTTTATTTGCAGTGTTATGTCCTTGCAGTAGGAGACAGGAAGCACTGGAAAAAAGAGCAAAAAAACCCACTTTTTTCACTGACAGGTTTATTTATTTTAGAAACAGAGAACAAGATAACAGTGTTTCATATCTTTTAAATAAAAGCAAAGGAAGTGAATAATAACTTTGTAGCCACATAGCAGCGTTGCCTAATAGTGATAGCACAAAGATGTATAACACATTTCAGAAAAACAAAATAAAGCAAGACACATAATTATAAAAACAAACTAGCTTTGATAAATTATAGCAGTGCACACTAAAGGAGAAATGCAATAAATGAGTTAATGGAAAAAAATATATAACTAAGATAAAATATTTGCATTCACAATATTTATATTGTTCCTTAGACAGTTATTTCATTGCAAATTCAATTCTATTAATCATATTTTTAAAGACCCGTTCAAAGGTGGCATTTTAATGCACACTATAAAAATGTGTTCCACTGGTGGCTTCACATTTTTTCGTTTAATAAAAAAATATTTTTTTCTTTTACGCATTTTACGCATTTTACGCATGGATTTCTGGGTGCCAATTAAGTGGTTATAACCCTACAGTCCTGGTGTTGCAGTCAGTAGCCTGTTAAGGTTCCTTCAGAACCTTATTTGCCCATGTATGAGGCCCTCTGGCAGGCTCCCCAACTGATATCTGGCTAAAAATCGTCCAGATGATTGAGAAGCTTAATGATATGGTCCCCTTCATTGCAATGCAATCGTTTGGTCTTATGGCCAATCAATTGCATTAGCATGATATTGCCCACCCACGGTTGGGGGGGAAAGAAGGGCTACCATTGCATAAATGAGGATAGATTGAATCTTATCACGTATGGCCAACTATTTATACAATTGTAGTCATTCAGTGGTAACTGCTTTAAGGGCTCTGGCACACGGGGGAGATTAGTCGCCCGCGACAAAACTCCCTGTTCGCGGGCGACTAATCTCCCCGAGTTGCCTACCCCCGCCATCCCGGCGGCGAACATGTAAGTCGCCGGCGGGATGGCACACGCGGCGGGGCGATTTCAGGAAATCGCCGAAAAAGACGCGATTTGCGCGAAATCGCGCCGCCGCATCTGCCATCCCGCCGGCGACTTACATGTTCGCCGGTGGGATGGCGAGGGTAGGCAACTCGGGGAGATTAGTCGCCCGCGAACAGGGAGTTTTGTCGCGGCCGACTAATCTCCCCCGTGTGCCAGAGCCCTAAGGGCTACAGTTGCCTGAAGGAGGAGGGTTTTTAGAACCCACTTCTTTGATTTCAAAGGCATCAGATATACATAAAATTACAGATTACAGATTACAGCTGCCTGGTCTTCAGATATTATGTATTGCATCTTATTTTATTCATTTTTGTTTGTCCCTATTACATATACAGCTAAAAATTAAGAAGAAGTTCATGATAACTATTAAAGGGCTGTTATACTTTAATTTGTGTTTCTTTTTTTAAATTGAAATATTAAAGGCTGAAGTCCTAGAATGGACAATCATCCAAGCCACTTCTAAATAGGATTGTCAGCCATATTTGGGCTCATCAGGTCCACTCTCTGACTGATCATTCCAGTGGGTACTAAACAATTTATAGTGAATTTTTAATTGGTTGCTCTGGGTTACTGTAAAGGAACAAATGTTTCCCTGAAGAGCCCAGTAAAAGAAACCATAGCAGGAATTGAAGGTTTCTGTGCATGCTTGTAATGACCAATAGCAATTATAATTTTATAGTTTTTTTTTTGCTATTTTGTAGCTAATACCTGGAGCAAATATAGGGCTTTTCTGAAAAATAAATAATTCTAAGCCCCTTTACCCTCTTTCAAAGAAAACTGGTTCTTTTGTATTTGAAACTGAAATAAGATAGATGTCTGGCTTTTCTGTGCAATGCCCAGAGCAAGTCAAGGCAGAGGCCAACCCAGTGAGCTTATCATCTCCTCACAAAAGAGCATTTAGATAATTTATTATTTAGTTACTCACCTTATTTTTCCAGTCATTAATTGTATGAGAATTTTCTAGCAACCTGCGGATATAAGTCACCTATTTACTTTGTACTGCAAACAGCCTTATCTATGGAGTATGGGCTGGGCCTTAGATGCTGATATAAAACTTGACATTTTAGTTGGTACTCGGCAGACACTGATGGTCAGAGCTGCTGTCCGTGCAAAGGATGAGACAAATACTTTTACTCTTGCTATTCGCGACCCTTGTTTATGGGTTAATAAGGTAATAATATATTACTTGTGTATCTTTCACCTGCATTTGAAAACAAAATTGAAGTCACTGTATTTGGAGGCTGATAAAGATATTTTTAAACCATGTGACAATTACAGATTGCAGATGCAGACTCTTAGGAACCCTTGGAACTAATACAAAAGTTCCTTAAGCTTCACTAAATTAAGATTATCAACCTGGCCAGTAACAATAATACTTGATACGAATTTTATTAATATGTAAGGAGAGTAACAGAGATTGAGAGGCCAGTACTTTTTGTAGAAAGTGTGAAATCAAAGTTAAAGATTGGGATCAATTTTTTACATAGATTCTGAAGAAGTCCGGTAACACTTGGGGGCAGATTTATCAAAATGGGGTTTTTGGAAGTCAGTTTATCAAAGGGTGAGTTCTAACTTTCACCCCATTGAAAAATATGCTTCTAAAAACCCCATAGGAATGAACAGAACGTGAGTGAGTTTCTATGTATCAAGCTTTAAATTCACATTTTGATAAATCTGCCCCTTGGTCTCTTAAAGTGTTGCAGAAGACTCTTGTTAATTCTTGTTGTCGGTATACAAAGGAGCTTGCCACTTGGCAATCCTTGAGGTTACTACAATACTAAGGTTCAGATGACTCCTGGTAATCCTGGGGGGCATTTTTACATTAGAGATGTTTAATTAATGCCTGCTAATCCTCAGTATTATTATGATACAGTGGTTCAGCTGATTTATTATAATGCTAGGAAATAGTAGGAAATTGTGGGATTGCTTCAGTTCAGAAATTCTGCAAAATTCCTGCAATCCTTAGGGCTACTAGAAAGGTTCTATAGACTGTAAATTTTGCTATATTGCTATCATTGGTTTAAGAGCATGGATATGGTATTTGCTAAACATATGTGTTCATTTTAGTGTGGTCTGTGGTATCAGATTCTGGCACCACATGTAAATGAAGGAGTTTCTTTGTGAAATAAACAAACAAAAGTGAAGATATTATAGTAGAAGAATGCAAGACACGTGGCTGGTTTTGGTGGTTGTGGGGCCAATTAGCCTTTAAAAAAAGATTGTTGTTGATTTGCCCAGGACATTGACTTCTATTGACTTGTACATGACCTCAACAGCTAATAGATGGTGTATTTTTACATTTGCTTTTTTTGTGGTTTTGGTGCATAATAAATGATGAAAAGTTCAAGTTTTTTACTTGAACAAAATGGTGCTTTAGCACAAATACTAGTAAATGGCCCCCCATAGTATTTTTATCCAGGGCTGGGGTTCTTGCACATGTGACCGTAGAACAGTGCAATGCAGTTCCACTTTGCCATGAAAATATAGGAGAAAGGCTCCAGTCCAGATAAGTTAACTAAACAGAACTATCTAAATACAAGATTTGATCCTGTGTGCTCTTCCCCCACCCCTGCAAAGGGCTTTGGAGCAGTTGTAGGGCAGGCCTAGGCTAAATGCCAATTAAGGGGAGAACTGGAACAGGAACAGAAATGGGGAGTATGGACATTTGCTTATTTGTTTTCCTAGATATTCTTGAAAATATGGCTAAATGCCTGATACATTGATATTTTTCTATATCTGGACTAATTTCATGAGCTAATGGGTCCTGGCCAAAAGACTTTAAAATTAACTTTAAAATGGGACTTTAAAATGAAAAGGTTTGGCAACCACTAACTAAAGATAAATGATGGCTAGGCATATGTGTAAAGTTGATTTACCAACTTAATGTTAACAAACAAATAACCTGTTTGGTTAAACTGGTTTGAGTCCACTCATTTTCATATAACTAGAGAGAAAGGTATTCCTGAACTGGTGAGTCCAGTGTAAGTATCCCCAAGCTAAGCTGCAGATGCTGAATTGCCCTTAGAATCTGTAACTTTTTGCTGCTACCTTGGCTCAGTGTCAGAATCTCCTTGGCAGCATAACTATAGGAAAATATTATATATAGTATGATGGGAGTTATATAACATGATAACATGTGCTTGTGTATATTTGAAGTCTGTGACTCACCGCCTCTGGTCATTAAGAAGTCCCTATTTATTAGCTGCTGTTGTAGGATTTGGTAGTTTTAGTTCAGCAACAGAATGTCAAGTCTCATGCTACAGGTTCTAAAATAACGTCAAAGCAAATTTTTGACCAACCATATCAGGGCAGCCATATGGCAGCATGACAGTAGAAAGCTAGGATTTTCAAAAGAATCATGTTTTTTTATGGCACAGGGTTCCCCTGAAGAGACAGAAGTCCATTCGAAAAAAACTGAAGGAGAAAGGGAAGCTTTCCCACGTATGGACTCAGCAGGGAATAGACATGATTCAGTACACCGATTCCTGCAGCAATAACCAGGCCCCCAGTGAGCCCCTGATTAACTACATGGATGTAAGTGTGTGCTGAAAGCCAAGCGGATGTGCAAGACACTGGCTGAATTGTATAAATACCTGGGTATATTGTGAAATACAACAAACACACACATTGATGCCATATGGTTTTGGAGAAGGGTAAACACTGACAAGCTGATGAGAAACAGCATCAATACCTTTCCCTAATGTTGTATTGTTACATTTTATATAATTACAAACAAAACAATTTTATATTGCAGTAGTCCCAGAAGAAATTTTCAAAGACTGATATACCCAAAAAGCAATACATTTATATGTATATACACATAAACACATCTCTCTTTTCTCCATTATGTGCTCCATAAATATTTTTTTGCCTTAACTTGACAAAAACTGTTAAATTATCGCTGTTTTCTAGGTGGAATACTTTGGCGAGATCTCTATTGGCACTCCTCCTCAGAACTTCACTGTGATTTTTGACACTGGCTCTTCAAATTTGTGGGTTCCATCTGTGTACTGCATAAGCCCAGCCTGTGGTAAGAGAGAAATATATTAGGGCTCATTTACATCTGCAAGTGCCTTCCTTGCAATTCTCCTGCAGTCAGCTGCATGTAAAACCACTTTCATTTAAGGTCCTTGTGTCAAAGTACCTTGAAAACATGTTAGCTTCAGGGTTTCCTTAATGCCCAGTGTCAAAAGGCAAAGCACACTTGCGCCTGAAGAATCAGACACAGATGTCAGGCATGCAGTGAACACCAGAAATGATGCCAGGTGGACTTCCATGCAATTGTTTTTGATTTGTAACAAAATGTGTATAAAAATGTGGTAATTTTAGCTAATCTGAAGTGAGTGCATCACCCACTTGTGATTGCAATGATGCTGGAATTCTGGGAAAAACACTGCATAAGTGCTCGGTCTAAGGACAAAGACACACGGAGCTACTTAGTAGCAGCTTCTAAACGCCAGAAAATAACTTTCCATAGACCAGGGGTAGGGAACCTATGGCTCAGGAGCCAGATGTGGCTATTTGATGGCTGCGTCTGGCTCGCTGCCAAATCTTTAATAAAAAAATATATAGCGGGGGGGTGTGGCCAGCGCTCGGTGGATAGAAGACGTATTCTAAGCCTTAGAACACGTCTTCTATCTGCCGAGCGCAGGCCACGCCCTCATAGTAACATAGTAAGTTAAGTTGAAAAAAGACGTACGTCCATCACGTTCAACCATAATGCCCATATATAACCTGCCTGTCTTAGAACACGTCTTCTATCCACCGAGCACAGGCCACTCCCCATAGTAACATAGTAAGTTAGGTTGAAAAAAGACATACGTCCATCACTTTCAACCATAATGCCTATGTATAACCTGCCTGTCTTAGAACACGTCTTCTATCCACCGAGCACAGGCCACTCCCCCATAGTTACATAGTAAGTTAGGTTGAAAAAAGACGTACGTCCATCACGTTCAACCATAATGCCTATATATAACCTGCCTGCCTTAGAACACGTCTTCTATCCGCCGAGCGCAGGTCACGCCCTCCTCCGCATCGCATTCGCCATCCTTGGTACCCGCCCTACCTTTCCCCGCAGCATTCGCGGCCAATCATATTGTATGGCTCTCACGGAATTACATTTTAAAATATGTGGTGTTTATGGCTCTCTCAGCCAAAAAGGTTCCCAACCCCTGCCATAGACAATATAGAGAATTGACTCTACTAAAACACAGTTAGAGAAAATTATCAGTAAGTCATCAGTGTTGTCTACTTTAGTAGCTGTGACAAGTAGCTGCTTGTCATGGCTATAAAAACAGACAGTGATAATTATTTACTGATAACCCACACTGTAGCATTGACTAGCTGCTAGAAGCACCCATTTGCCAGTGCTTAGTCTAACATACATTCTGGAGATAAGCAGCTTTCTATTTTCATATTATTTTGTCCTCAGGATTGCTTCTGCCAGTACTGACGTTATCATTTAAAGGGTCACTAATAACTAAATGTTAATTAGGCACTGTTATGAAAATGGAAAGAGCTGAATGCATTTTTTGACTTTGCTTTACTAAGAAGGGGTTTATTTGATAAGATAGCAGTTTTAGCTGAGCCTGAATGGTTGATTGCATGAAATCCATGACATTCCAGTTATAATTTTCCAAACAGCAGCCAATAACTAAACATCCCGGCACCAGTGCGAGTGTCCAGCAGGCCCCAAAGGGTGCAGGCCTGGCTGCGATTGCACCCTCCGCACCCCCGGTAGTTTTGCCACTGACAGCCTACTACACGCCTTTAGGCAGAAGGTTTAAAATGGGGATTATTATTTTCAGATTGTACTAGAAGGGACTGTTCGCATTGTTAGCCCCTGCAATAGTCTAATACATGTCCTTCAAAATTTGGCTAGGTTGGAATTACTCAGAACCCTTAAGTTATTTATGAGATCTTTAATGGATTCAGGCAAGGGAAAATGCACTGCAGAGTTAAAACAGGAGACAAAATGATTTCACTAAAAAAAGTACTAAACATAGTATAAGACTAATATACAGTGGCTTGCAAAAGTATTCGGCCCCCTTGAACTTTTCCACATTTTGTCACATTACAGCCACAAACATGAATCAATTTTATTGGAATTCCACGTGAAAGACCAATACAAAGTGGTGTACACGTGAGAAGTGGAACGAAAATCATACATGATTCCAAACATTTTTTACAAATAAATAACTGCAAAGTGGGGTGTGCGTAATTATTCAGCCCCCTGAGTCAATACTTTGTAGAACCACCTTTTGCTGCAATTACAGCTGCCAGTCTTTTAGGGTATGTCTCTACCAGCTTTGCACATCTAGAGACTGAAATCCTTGCCCATTCTTCTTTGCAAAACAGCTCCAGCTCAGTCAGATTAGATGGACAGCGTTTGTGAACAGCAGTTTTCAGATCTTGCCACAGATTCTCCATTGGATTTAGATCTGGACTTTGACTGGGCCATTCTAACACATGGATATGTTTTGTTTTAAACCATTCCATTGTTGCCCTGGCTTTATATTTAGGGTCGTTGTCCTGCTGGAAGGTGAACCTCCACCCCAGTCTCAAGTCTTTTGCAGACTCCAAGAGGTTTTCTTCCAAGATTGCCCTGTATTTGGCTCCATCCATCTTCCCATCAACTCTGACCAGCTTCCCTGTCCCTGCTGAAGAGAAGCACCCCCAGAGCATGATGCTGCCACCACCATATTTGACAGTGGGGATGGTGTGTTCAGAGTGATGTGCAGTGTTAGTTTTCCGCCACACATAGCATTTTGCATTTTGGCCAAAAAGTTCCATTTTGGTCTCATCTGACCAGAGCACCTTCTTCCACATGTTTGCTGTGTCCCCCACATGGCTTGTGGCAAACTGCAAACGGGTCTTCTTATGGTTTTCTGTTAACAATGGCTTTCTTCTTGCCACTCTTCCATAAAGGCCAACTTTGTGCAGTGCACGACTAATAGTTGTCCTATGGACAGATTCCCCCACCTGAGCTGTAGATCTCTGCAGCTCGTCCAGAGTCACCATGGGCCTCTTGGCTGCATTTCTGATCAGCGCTCTCCTTGTTCGGCCTGTGAGTTTAGGTGGACGGCCGTGTTTTGGTAGGTTTACAGTTGCGCCATACGCCTTCCATTTCTGAATGATCGCTTGAACAGTGCTCCGTGGGATGTTCAAGGCTTTGGAAATCTTTTTGTAGCCTAAGCCTGCTTTAAATTTCTTAATAACTTTATCCCTGACCTGTCTGGTGTGTTCTTTGGACTTCATGGTGTTGTTGCTCCCAATATTCTCTTAGACAACCTCTGAGGCCGTCACAGAGCAGCTGTATTTGTACTGACATTAGATTACACACAGGTGCACTCTGTTTAGTCATTAGCACTCATCAGGCAATGTCTATGGGCAACTGACTGCACTCAGACCAAAGTATTGACTCAGGGGGCTGAATAATTACGCACACCCCACTTTGCAGTTATTTATTTGTAAAAAATGTTTGGAATCATGTATGATTTTCCTTCCACTTCTCACGTGTACACCACTTTGTATTGGTCTTTCACGTGGAATTCCAATAAAATTGATTAATGTTTGTGGCTGTAATGTGACAAAATGTGGAAAAGTTCAAGGGGGCCGAATACTTTTGCAAGCCACTGTAAATACAATGTACAGAATCTAACGAATATTTTTTTCCACTTAACAAAATAAAAAAAATCTTTAGATCATTATAAATAACTTTATATTCTTATTTTTCTGCAGCTCAGCACAACAGGTTTCAGCCTCAGTTCTCAAGCACCTATCAATCAAATGGAAATAATTTCTCCCTTCAGTATGGAACTGGTAGTCTCTCAGGCATCATAGGAACTGACTCTGTTTCTGTAAGTACAAATGGAGATTCCTATGTTCATTTCATATAGGGACAGATGCTCTACTACCTTACATTCTTATCTTTCCTAGCAATAACCAATATAGAAAACCTGGTGTCGCTGGAGTTTAAAAATAAGTTTGAGACCAAAAGTTCCTACCAGAATTTAAGGCAGTATAAATGCTTTTGCAATATTAGTTGTTTCAAAAACATATATATATATATCTTAATTAATCACATGATAGTGAGTGTAAGAACTGGCCATACCAGGAATAACTTTAATGCAGTTGGTCAACTTAAATATATTGCAATATAGATAAATTCTGTTTTGTTTAAAGAGGAGGGCAAATCACCCAAGAGGTCTCTTTACAATGTAGCCCACCCTTGGGTGTGGCTAATATGTAAGTAAATGTAACTCCAGCACACTCAGTGACATCCCATGCCTTTCCCAGCCTGACCACAATAATGGTAAAATTGTTTAAACAACAAGATCCCTTTTATTAAGTTGTTACACAAATGGCAGGGATCAGACTATAAATGACAATTTTAGGACAGCAATATATTATAGAACAGTAACACAATTTAAATAACTATTATATAGAGTATGCAGAATAGTTTTCAGGTTCTAGTCCAATCCTGGCATAGCTGGGTCAGTTTCTCTCCAGGCTCCATCCCTGTAGCAGGCTTCCCTTGGGTCATGATCTGTGCAAGTGGCTCTCTGTCCTTCTGGCAGCTCTTTCACCCAAAGCAGGTACAGCAGGCACATAGCAGGCAGATTAAATCCCTGGCCTGGGAAATCCCTGATCCAGGAAACAAGCCCTTCACAAACATTTTGTGCCCTTCCTTCCATACAAATACTAAATAAGGAGAAGCAGGTTTGCTGTGGTGAGTTGCTGTTCATGTTTCTTGCTTTAAATTAGGGGTGTTACAACAAACACCCGCTCCCTTGTATTTTGTCCTACCTATATAACAATTTATATATAGAACAACTCATTATACAGAGGGCTGCTATATCGACTTCTAATTGGTTATGATCTAGTATGCAATGATACTTTCACTTTTAGATTTTGACCTGTGTAGTGGAATACAGCCCTTTTTAAAAACGGTGAGAAACTATTGTATTTGTGGGAGAATGTAGGAACACAAGGGGTATTTATGAATGCAGCTGAAAACAATGTTGCACTAAATTGGATACAAATATTGTGCTTACTGATGCAATACAGCAAATGGTGGTAATTCCAGGGTTCACACAGTGGGTTGTGTCAGTAGGTGCAGACTTGTTCCAAAAGAATCACACGCTAATGTAATTTTAAAGGCGAGCATCAGAAGTGGCAGAATCCCAGCGCTATTAAACTTGAATGAATAAGTTATTTATCGAGATCCAAGACTGACTTACTCAGTTGAGCGTTTATATCCTTGTAAGATTTCAGAAAGGTATAATCATTGAAAATTTGCTCCTGCAGTAGTTAAATTGCAGGAATTTCTGTACAGACAAAGATTCATGCTGTTACTTAGTTTTATTATGCTATGAACTTTATGGATTTCAGAAATGTCATTCCACATATTTAAAACATTCATATATGCAAGTTATCAAACGTCCCACTTAGTAAAACTCTAAGTGACAGTAAACCTATTATATAATTAAGTTAGCTTTAACCATTGGAGCAGTTTTGCTAAGTCAAATACATAAACATGTCTATAGTATGGACAAATGGCTACTAAACCATTAAGAACCCACAATAGGGTGAGACCGCCAGACTGGAATAACAAATGATGTGGGGGAACATAAGTTTTAGCATACATGCAGACTTTAACCTTATGCTTTATGATAAAGTATAAATCATGTTATCATGGATTAGGCCCTTTTCTAACTCT
This sequence comes from Xenopus tropicalis, assembly GCF_000004195.4. Taxonomy (NCBI): domain Eukaryota; kingdom Metazoa; phylum Chordata; class Amphibia; order Anura; family Pipidae; genus Xenopus; species Xenopus tropicalis. Next base: position 73,742,455 of record NC_030678.2, on the reverse strand, counting down.
TCCTCTCTCACCAGGTAGAAGGTATCTTGGTGCAGAGCCAGCAATTTGGGGAGAGTGTGTCTGAGCCAGGCAGTACTTTTGTTGATGCTGAATTTGATGGCATACTGGGTCTGGGATATCCTTCTATTGCAGTAGGGGACTGTACACCTGTATTTGATAACATGATGACTCAGAATCTGGTGGAATTGCCAATGTTTTCTGTCTATATGAGCAGGTAAGGGCATCAATAAGATACAGAACACTCTGTTTAATTAAAAGAAATCTTATTATTGATTAACTAAACAGGGCATACAAAGAAACTGAAACTACCCCATGATTAGTCCTTGCTAGGTAGATAACTTTATAATGACCCTGAATTACCATTAGGGCAATGGATGTTTTGTTACCACGCTGAAAAACATTGAATTAAAAAAAATGTAAACCTGCATTGCATTGGTGTCAGCATTAATCCCTGTTGGTAAAACATTTTAATCACACAAATTTTGGAAAATGCAGGATAAGGAAATGTCTGGCACTTAACACTACTGACAGCCATCAATACCAATTTGAAAAGTACGTTTTGTCACCCATATTCAATCTCCTGCAGCATGGGCAACAAATTACCATATTATGGATTATATAACATACTGAAAGTTAATTTGCAGCTCAACTTTCAAAAGCATATTGTGCCTTGGTTTGCTGCATTACGTTTTTCATGTCTCCTAAACCTATATTACACATTCCTAAAATGGCCACTGTTAATTACGTTATTCACATGTTTTTATATTTTCACACAGAAATCCAAATTCCCCAGTAGGAGGGGAGCTGGTGTTTGGGGGGTTTGATGCATCTCGCTTCTCTGGCCAGTTAAATTGGGTGTCTGTTACTAACCAAGGCTACTGGCAAATACAGCTGGATAAGTAAGTACTTTATCATATAGACCATATAGCGTAACAGCGTAGCGTAACAGCGTTATTTTGTAACTTGAAAAGTGTGCTGAAGACAAGAACTTTACAAGACTAAATGTGACCCATTAGTTTTCTTAGGTAGAAGAAGTAGGCTACCTTTATATTCCAAGGTGCCATTATTTCATATAATATCAAGTTTCAGTGGGTTATGTGACACAAAGACCTAATTAAGCTCCATTTACTAATGATGACAACCCTAAGCATTGATTATACAGATGTATGAATATAGCTCTAGTGCATTATACATACAGTAAATATATTTATATATTTTTCTTACAAATTTACGCATATCAGGGGATCTTAATTTGATTGTCTCCATCTTTCTGTAGCATCCAAATAAATGGTGAGGTGGTATTCTGCACTGGTGGATGTCAGGCTATTGTTGACACAGGCACTTCTTTGATCACCGGTCCCTCTTCTGATATTGTTCAGCTTCAAAGCATAATTGGAGCATCTGCTGCAAATGGAGATGTAAGAACAGCACCATCAATTTCTATATAAAATAGATTGCATTGTGATACTTGGTAATTAGCCTGTGATTTCAGCATTGATGTCACAGGGGCTCAGCTATGACTTATACCCCTGTCACACTGCACTGCACAGAGAGTAGTTTGCCCCTCAATGAAGCAATCAGAATCAGAATTGGCAGTAGCCAAATTTGCAGTTGGTAGAATTGTGCTCAGTAACTATAGAGGGGTAAGACCCCAAAGAGGGAAGAGGGGGCCTGTGGTGGTGAGGAGGGTAGCTGGTGACCTGCTTTGGATCACACCGCCAGGTCACATGCGACTCTCTAATTCCCACGCAACACAGGTGACCTGTGAATTCATCAGTGGGGCAGGCCTCTGAAATTATGCCACTGCCTTCAAAAATCATCGCTGACTCTCAGGCTGGGCCATCCTTTCCAATGCATCATGCACCATAGGGAAAGAGTTCAGCTGTTTTGGGGTGAGATATAAATACCAACACAAATATGTTCTAAATAACGTGCTTTATTAGCAAAGCAAACCATTGAAATCTATGGGACTTTTGCTTTAGTAAACACATTTTCCCACAAAAAAAAAATGTTCTCTCTCTTTTGATAGTATGAAGTGGATTGCAGTGTTCTGAATGAAATGCCAACAGTGACTTTTACTATTAATGGAATTGGGTACCAGATGACACCACAACAATATACTCTACAAGTAAGTCCTTTGACACATATAACAAGGTATCAAATTAGATGCTTATTTTTTATTTTTTCTGTTTGTGAATTTTTCGAGTTTACGAGCTCTAAAAACTCAATAATATGGCTTGACTTTGCCTATGACAACTCCCATTGGCTTCTATAGAAACTTGCAAGCTTTTAGATGGCAAATGTTCAGGTTTTTGCACTTAATAAATACCAGACATTTACGTTTTTGAACCATAACTTGAATACAAGTTTTTTTTTTTAAGCGCAAAAACACTAGAATTGAGAAAAATCAAATGTGACCATTGCAAAATCACCCCCTGTATGCATTTTGAGGCATATCAATTAAAAGGCTTATTTTGCTTTGTAGTGATGAGTGGGTTAAAAATAAAAATTGCTGGAGTTCTTGCATATACAGTAGCTTCAGTAGAAAATAAGTCTTCCAGCTTGAGCTGACACTACACAAACACCATTTATGACCCACAAGTACAAAATGCCCATAGTTGCACAGAAAGCTGCTCCTTGCACTTCTGCATAGAAATGCCTGTTTGTTCCAAAAACTGTGCTCAACTGTGCTTTGAAAGTCATGGAAGCTGCATGGATCTCATTTTGTCCTGCGTATTATTAATGCACAAACTTGCTCCTGAAGAAATGGCATTATTCAGACATTACAGTGCAATTGCACCACATAGGATGCTGATTAAAAATCTGGCTCAGTGCAGAGAGAGACCATCTAGCACCCTCTGCTGCCCAGCAACTTGCACATCCATATGCCCATTCATTTCTCAATCAGTATTGTGTTTCTGGGGCAAGTAGCAGGTCTCTCTGGCAATACAAGAATAGTAATTGCTGCCTTTTTTACACTTTGTATGCTGTGTTCTTCAAAGTAAATGACACATATAGGCACTAAGTTAGCCCCGGTGCAGTTACCCATAGCAACCAATTAGCTAGTAGAATTTTCTACTGCAATTTTATTTTGCTCCACTTTTGCAAATTCCCCCCTGGTGAAATAAATGTATTAACCATTGGTCTTTCAGCCAATATATACAGTAAGATCAGCGCAGTATGGCGCATACGTGGTGGGTGATCAGCTTGAAATGGGCAGATCCTTACATTTATGGTCTGCGTTATTTTGTTATTCCATTCTGTATAGTCTGAAAAGGTGCTAAACAAAAAAGTTATGTGGCAAGCTGGTAGTATTAAGATGATTCAGTGGGTTGGTTTTTTTCAAGGGCATTAGGTTGAATGATTGGCTTTGGAGTAAATGTACTGGTTTCAATTCATTTTTGTTTGCCTTCTCATACTCGCTTTAACCATTAGCCATTTGGTTTATGGAGTAAATGGGGAATTATTATTAGGAATTGATGACAAATCCTCTTTATATGTTAACACTATACTGATTTTTGTGTTTTCTCTCCTTTAAAACATTTTCATAACTTACCAGGCTGTTTCTCACCTCTGCTCCCTTTTAATCAAATTTTCCTTTGCCAAAAATGAATGAAGTACTTGCCTTTCTTTGCTCAACATAGAATGACTCTAATCTCTGTTGATAGTCACTCCCTGTGCTAACAATGCACCATACTCACACCTTTTTCCAATACCAAACACTGTACTCTTTAATAAGGGGCTAATGTTTGCTGGTCTTTAGAAACCATGTAATGCCTCACCAATACCCATGTTTGACTTGAACATAGTAATTATCATTAAGAGTAGGTGGATGTTCACAAAAGTGGACAAAAAGGCAGAGTAAGGAAAATTATTGTTGAAAATGTATTATAAAATGTATGCCATTCATTATGCCATTCATTAAACACAGCAATTTAATAACATATGGTTTTCTGTATAATTTGGTGTTCTATTAATAAAGGCCTTAATGTAGTTATGCCCCTAGCTGTCCTACCTAGAAAGGTGGGGTTATTTTAAATCAGTTGAAATGGTTTTAATTCACATTTTTTACATAAAAATAAACAACTACATGGGGAAATTCACCAAAATGCCTTTAAGACAAATTTTATGTGAAATTGGAATGAACTGTTGATTTATGACAGAAAATAATAAAACAAGATATTAAAATATTTTCACCAACTTGAGAAAAAGTGAAAAAGTTTCACCTTTTTAACTCCATCTGAATTTGATGTTATTAACACCAGAATAATGTCATTAATAACTCCAAAAAATATACACTAAATTAAAATTGTTGTTTCTCTGAAATAATTTGGTACTTCAAAAGTACTTCTCCAGCTTGACGCAGCAAAAACAAAACAGAAGGGAAAAAAGCTTGTTTAAAAAGTTTAATGCTAAAGTCTAACCAATTTGTTTGCTGTACTACAGCATCAGGCCCATAAATGGATAAAGGCTTTTGTGAATTTGACATTCTTTTAACTTCATTCTTTAATATTTTATACTTCAGTTAACGTTTACTTACTGCTACGATTTACTAGAGTGGGACGTGGGAGGTGCCTATAGAAAATAACATTTTCAGTTAGCAAGTGCTGCCTGTATCATTTCAGTTAGACACTAGTGTGTGAAGAATATGCCCTCAGACAATTCTGCATGAATCTATGCCATGGAATTTTCCCCTTCTTGAGAACATGTATATAAAATGAATGGTTTATGAATCTTTACACAAACAATCAGAACCACAACACAGTCCAGACACAGAAGCCCTGTCCTCATGGATGTTACAGATTATGGTACAATTTTAGTCTAATTGTTTGGTGGTCAGTGTATGGGAGTGTCACTTTACAAGTGCATCAGTCTAATAGTGCTGTGTATATGTGCCACATGGAAGCCACTTTTAGTTCTAACGTATACAAGGTAAACTTAAAAAAGCTGATTGTTTAAGTCAAGCTTATTAGAACAGGTGGCTGTTATCTACACAGACTATTCTGGGTTACATTGCATGTGAAAGTGGATTAGAATAATGTGATAATCGGTATTTGGTTATTAGGCGAGATCATACCTGCACATTTATCACTTTTCAGATAAGTTATATTTAGTAATGCCGTGTCATGTTCCGAATTCTAGTAAGTGTAGAAGGAAGAAGGAAAGGTGAAATCATGGGGGTGGTGCCAAATGTTAGGCACCCCCAGTGATCACTTATGTGATATGCCAGGTCAGTGCTTCTGGTCACTGAAAACTGCACCAACCCGAGGTACTTCTATAGAAGCAATGTGCAATCTTCTGTGCTTCCTTTTCTTGTTTTCTGGGCTGGTACATAAGTAAAATGCTGAACTTAATAAATAAAAAAAATTAATAAAATAAAATAAAAAAGACAGCCTTTTCACTCTTCTATAATCGCACCTTTCCAGGGAATAAAAATGCAGGAGAAGTTGATCACTTCAGTGGTGCTCCTACAGAAATACCTCTGGGCGCAGGGGTGTTCCTGATCTTTTGGCCACCCCAAGGCAGCCTTTTGGATGCCACCCCATCCAAAACTGCACTCTCTGCACTGAAAGAGCTAAAATTCCGATTCACAATTTCGGCTCTTGAAGTTACCAGGAGTAGCTTTTTGCTGCTGCCATGTGGCAGGTGGCAGCGCCCCTGAGGTTACCAGGGTTGGCAAAAACCTCCTAATTTTGGCTCTTCTAGTGCAGAGAGCACTATTGCATTCTCAGCACTAACTATAAGGCCCCCCTCGCCCCCTTCTGTCACAAAAAACAGAGTGGGCAGCACTAGGGCAGAAATGCCCCTGTGAGGCAAGTTTATTAACTGGCTTCATGGCAGCAGCGCCCCTGACAGGCTGGTGCAGTTTTCAGTGACCAGGAACACCTAACATTTGGCACCCTCCAGTGATTTCACCTTTCCTTCTCTCTAAATGCCTATTTAATAGTACAGGTATGGGATTCATTGTCTGAAACCCATAATCTGTGAATGATGATATCTGTAAAGTGCTGCAGAATATGTCAGCACAATATGAAATAAAGGATAATAATAATAAAAAGAAGATAAAGCGAACAAGTAATCAAGAAAACCAGAAAAGCACAAGCACTAAAGGAGAGAATATGCATTACCTGAAATAATTAGGATTGCAGCGCCCTCTTGTGGTATACAACAGTTTTACTAGTGAAAGATTTCCAAAACAAAATTGAATATTCAAAAGATTATAGTGATATTGACACTCTCACATGAAAGTTTCAATTTATGTAGAAGAAGGACCCGTAGTCTTGGGGCTGGTAACAAAATCACTGTATTAATCTGAAAATACAACTTTGACTCTTCACTGCATTCGCTGCTATCGCTTTAACAGAGTACCATTAAAAGGCTTGGGTGTGGAAATGCTGCAACCAAATTGAAATTTAGCCTGCCTTCTGTCAGAATATAAAAATATGAAAGGATCAAAATATGCACTAGTTTACTCCACCCTTCCCTAAAATGGAATAACAAAATTCCCCCAGTTTAACTGCATCTTTAAGTTAATTTGAATTAATTCATTTGAAATTGTATTAAAGGACATGTCAACCCCCCAAGCAAAAATTTTAGCAGAGAATAGCCTCAACAGCAGTTGAGATGAATCTCTTCTCTACACAGCAGACGATTGAACTCTTTAACCACGCCCACAGTCAATCCTCCAATGAGCCGATCGCATAGGCAGTTGCTATACTAACTCTGCCTTTGTAAACCTCTCTTGGAACATGTTCTTCTGACTTTCCCCACTGAATCTGATCTGCAGGTATTTTTCACTTTAAGTGAGTCTTGCAAGCTTAAACAGTGTTTGCTGAAATACTTAAGCAATGTACACTTCATTCCTGTTTAATTTTATTGTTGTTTAATGCCCTAACAGTTTCATTTTAAGGAAAAAGCTGTCTGTACAGCTTTGTTTAAAAAAGAAGCTTGAAAAAATCCTTGAAGAGGTCAGGCAGGAGGGCAAGGCACGCATGCGCATTTGTAACATACACGCGCGCTCTCGATGATGTCACCCGGCAAAATGGTTGCCGGGTGACACGCAAAACGGAGCAGAAAAGAATGCGGTGGTGCAGGCTGTAGGAGGAGATTGAGGGAGCGGCACTTATGCGGTTGAGGTGGGGGTAAGGCACCCTATCCATTAGAAGTGAAATTAAAATTAGGGTTGACATCTCCTTTAATGTTAGCAAAATGTTGTTAATAATGCCTAAATACTTACAGCAACTTCATATTTTTTTTAATTTTTAGTTTATTTCATTTTTATAAAGCAACCCTTTACTCATTTTAACTCCACAAAACTGCATCCAGGCACCATTTTTATGAATGTAAAGTAACATTTAAGAATCACTCTAACCTATAAGTTTAAAGTTGATGAGGTGCAAATTGAGGGATAGGTAGGGAGTGTTTGCTGTATTGCTGAGGATCTTGGATCCACATTATGGATCTAACCTTAGACATATAATTAACTCTGCAGGAGCATTAGTTTGCAGTAGCTGATTGGGCTAACCATCATTAATTTTATAGCTTAAGTGTGTATTGGGATTTTATGAATGATTTGAAAGCAAGCAGATCTGCTCTCTCAGCCTGCAGAGCCTGCAGAAAAAATGCAGACTGAAAACTGTGAAGTCAACGCTCTGTGTGTCCGTGGTCTTAGGGGCCCATTCACTTACTCACGAACCGGCCGAATGCATCCGATTGCGTTTTTTTCGTAATGATCGGTATTTGGCGATTTTTTCGGAAAATTATCGCGACTTTTTCGTTGCCATCCGAATGTTGCGTAAAATCTGGCGATTTTTTCGTAGCGTTAAAACTTGCGCGAAAAGTTGCGCCTTTTTCGTAGCCATTCCGAAAGTTGCGCAAAATGTTGCGATTTTTTCATAGCGTTGGATTCATTCAAGCTTCAGTATGGTGACTTTTCTTGGGCCAGGTTGGAGCTGCAGGGTGCCATTGAGTCCTATGGGAGGCTTCCAAAATCATACTAAGTCTGAAAGTTTCGGCCACCGCTTACGAGCGCTCAATACGAAAAAGTCGCGACAAGATACGAGCGAATCGTAATGGCTACGAAAAACTCGCGTTTTTTTGCGAAAATCGTATTGGTAATGAAAAAGTCGCGACAATTTCCGAAAAGTTGTAAAGGCGCCGAAAAAAATCGCAAAAAATACGAAAAAGACGCAAAATGTTCGTTTTCCAATCGGAATTTTTCCAATTCGGATTCAAATTCGTGTCTTAGTAAATCAGCCCCTTAGAGTTATGGTATATTTATTTTTAATGATGCATGTAATAAATTTCTATGTACGTGAAAGCTTTTAGATGCTGAAATCAATGGGAGCTGGCCTAGGCTAAGTTAAGCCATATCTTAAAATTAAGATATTCAATTTTTTTTTTAGTTTTTTTGAATTTGTTAACTTAAACAAATTCAAGATATTCAAGTTTTTTTAGTATGAGTTTATTTGTATTAGAAAAACATTCTTGAATTCAAAAACTTGCAAATTGATAAATAAGTCCATTAAACTGTGGCTATTAGTTTCTCCAGTCGGACATTGGTCTTGTTTGTCTTGCTCTTAAGGTGGCCTATAAAAGCTGCAGACAGTCAGTAGCTTATTCCCAAACAAGTGGATCTTTAAGGGGGGTATTTACTAACACACAGATTTTTTTAGTGCTATAAGACACAGAAAAAAAGTTTTTTGAGATGTGACTATGTGACAAAATGGCTAAAAATCTAATTTGGACAGCTAAAACTTATATAGGCATTATGGTTGAACGTGATGGACGTATGTCTTTTTTCAACCTAACTTACTGGGGCTGATTTACTAAGACACGAATTCGAATCCGAATTGGAAAAATTCCGAATGGAAAACTAACATGTTGCGACTTTTTCGTATTTTTTGCGACTTTTTCGTTACCAATACGATTTTCGCGAAAAAACGCAAGTTTTTCGTAGCCATTACGATTCGTTCGTATCTTGTCGCGACTTTTTAGTATTGAGCGCTTGTAAGCGGCGGGCGAAACTTTCAGACTAAAGCTGGCCATACACGTGGCGATCCGACGATGTTTCGTACGACCATCGGTCGCACGAAACATCGTCAGATCCGCCACACACCATTCAGGGCTGAATCGGCAGGTAAGGAGGTAGAAACAATAGGATTTCTACCTCCTTCTGCCGATTCAGCTCTGAAGGGAGAATTTTGGTCAGGCGCCTTCTATGGCGCCCGATCAAAATTTTCTAACCTGGCCGATCGACGAGCCGACCAATTTCAGCAGCTTCCTGCGACATCGGTCGGCTCGCTGACATACCATACACGCACCGATTATCATACGAAACGAGGTTTCGTACAATAATATCGGTGCGTGTATGGCCACCTTTAGCATGATTTTGGAAGCCTCCCATAGGACTCAATGGCACCCTGCAGCTCCAACCTGGCCCAAGAAAAGTCACCATACTGAAGCTTGAATGAATCCGAACGCAACATTTTGCGCAATTTTCGGAATGGCTACGAAAAAGGCGCAACTTTTCACGCAAGTTTTAACGCTACGAAAAAATCGCCAGATTTTACGCAACATTCGGATGGCAACGAAAAAGTCGCGATAATTTTCCGAAAAAAACGCCAAATACCGATCATTACGAAAAAAACGCAATCGGGCACATTCGGCCGGTTCGTGAGTAAGTAAATGGGCCCCACTATGTTACTATGTAAAACTTGCCAAGTTTATATACAAGTCAATGGCAGATGTGCTTTCGCCAATGGATCCTTCTTTTGCTTTTCAACTTTAGAGGTTTTGGAATCTTGATGCTGTTTTTTTGTGTGACAATTCAAAAAAGTAGAGGTTTCAGTGCACCAATTTCAAAAATTTGTGTTTTCACAACCTTTCTGTTGCATTTTCCCACGTGGACTTTTTCAGTTCAGACTTTTAAGCAAATGTCAGACAATCGTGAAAATAAATTTATTCAATTTTTTAAAAATAAAAAAATGAGAAATGTTAAAGTTTTATTAAATGTGCCCGTAAGTGTATGAGCAGCTTTATTTTACTGTACACTTGGGAATCATCCCCAGAAGACAAATTAAATTAAGCTTCAATGTTCTGCTTTTGTTTCTAGGATGGTGGTGGCATCTGCAGCAGCGGCTTCCAAGGTCTCGATATTTCTCCCCCTGCTGGACCTCTCTGGATCCTAGGAGATGTTTTTATCGGCCAATATTACTCTGTATTTGATAGGGGTAATAACAGAGTGGGACTTGCCCCAGTAGTACCTTATCCACCACTTAAGAATGGTGTGTGATTATCTCAATTAAGCTTTTAGCATGTTTTAAAAGCCAAAGCTAATTTGAGTTCTGGCTTATCTAATTTATCTCTGTAACAGTGGCGTAACAATAGAGGAAGCAGACCCCATGGGGGTGGGGGGCGGGGGCAGGAGACATGATGAGGCCCGGGCCACGGGGTCTGCTTCCTCCATTTTACATGTAAATCCCTGTTCCATGCCAGCTCCAAGGTAGGTAGGTGGGGGGGCACGTCAGGGCAGGGGGCGCTGGGCCCTTTTAAAGATTTGTTTGCAGGGAGGTCCAGTGTACGCCACTGCTATGTAATACACCCTAGCTTTGCACTTACCTCTGTTACCTCTGTTTTCCTTCTAACAGATATATTACATAAGGTACTATTTTACACATTTGCTGTGAGTCTTGGGAGGTGCAAGTAACACTTCTACCTCCGTACTCATGAAAAAAGCCTTTCAAATTACATGAAATGAGGTTATGCAAATTTACTAATGTCTAGTTGTTAGAACTTGCAGTTTAATATAATCGTATTCTAGATTAGTCTAGGTTAGTCTTTGAATTATTTTTATTTTTGAAAAATGACAAATAAAAAAAAACTTCCTGAAAAATTATTTGACTATTGTTTTCAAACCATAAAATATGATTTTGGGCATAAGTCTATAGGAAGGTTATTAATGGAGCTGGAGATGTGCAACTAATCTTGTTAAAGGAATGGAACAATTTACATGTTAACTATTCAATGGCCAAGACCAAACAGCATTTGGCAGGAAGACAATTTTAACATGAAACCAAAGAAACAAAATCTGCATGCATGTGCAGTGTATTGGCTGCCCAAGTAAACATGTTGGCACAATTAAGCAATAGATGAAACACAATATCATGAAAATAACACTGCACTTGCAAGGGTCTCAACCGATTATGGGCTCATGCTTGTTGGTCTGAAGAAGAGGCAAGTCTCTAACAAAAATCACAATTATCAATTGTGTCACCTGAAACCTGCAGCCTCCAATGTGGGGCAAAAGATTGGATACACAAGTGATGATTCAATAAAAGTTGACACATTTAAGGAAAAAAAAAAACTGAGTGCAGCATCCTGGAAGTTTGTGTAAAATTTATTAACCAAGCACCCATAAGTGTATATATGAAAAGAGTGCTGTCATTTTTGGACTGTTTTATATATATATATATATATATATATATATATATATAAGGTGCTTGAGAGAGGGTCAGCACTCCCAGGACTTATATAAACAAATTATTTTTATTAAAGAGGAGACTAACGTTTCGGCTAGCACTCTAGCCTTTATCAAAGTGGTGAATACAACAAACACAGTGTCTAAAAAGCACAAAGTGGCGGGAAAAAGTGGAGATGACGTCATCATACGTCGCCAGAGACAGAATACCAGAGATAAATCAATAAAAAACTGAAAACATGCAATAAAAACCGACAGCTCTCACTACAGGTAAAGGGGATACACCGGTGACCAAACACTTTCTAGAACTTAAGGTGGCCATACACGAGCAGATCCGCTCGCTTGGCGATGTCGCCAAGCGAGCGGATCTTCCCCCGATATCCCCACCTACGTGTGGGCGATATCGGGGAGCATTTAGGTAAAAAAAAAAATAATCTGATCGTTTGGCCCTGGGGCCAAACGATTGGATTATGTGGGCGGCAATGGGGCAGTCGGATCGGGGACCGCATCAACGAGCCGGCCAGGCCGCTCTGCTCTCCCCATACACGGGCCGATTAGCTGCCGAATCGGTCCAAGGGACCGATATCGGCAGCTATAGTCGGCCCGTGTATGGGGACCTTTAAGCACACACTGGCCAGTATGAGGAGTATGATCATAGATTTTGTCCCCAGCCCTCCAAAAGGGGGTGACCGAGAGAAACTGTTACTTAGAACTGAACTAAGATGGATACATAAGTTGGACACTATCAGCCCACGAGGACTCAATGAACTTTTCTCTTATGCTCCATATTATTAACAACATGCATATAATGTTTGAATTTATGTATCCCTCACACTCCGTATTATTAATTCAATAGCCCCCACATGTGTATTTTCACTCTTTCCCTGGCACTAGCACTCATCCTCCTGTTGATCTTTGTGTCCTTTACTTTCTATACTTCAGCTGGGTATAATACTTAATTTCTTCTTGGGCTCCGAACCCTGAGCTTCTTTGGTAACTGGCTACAGAAACCTCTCTTCTCCTTGTTATTATGCAAAGGGGACATCAGTGGATACCTGAACACTACGAGGTATATAATTAATCTTCTCATTGTATTACGCAGTATGGCTAATTATGGGCCCCAAATGCTCTGTCTGGTCTGGTCTACAATGTTTCCAGCTAACCTTTTACCCACCATCATGTACCCTCACACTAAAGGGTTTATTATACTCTGCCTAACAACATTTGGGTACACCTGTTCGTCACCACTGGATGCTTTATTGGACGGGTGGTGTGTCCCTTACCCCTGGTTACACCCTAATTCCTGTATGGGTTTTGACAGGTGGTGGACCACACCTAGTATCCAGCGTCCTTTTGGTTCTTTGCACCATCTATTATACTTATTGGTGACAAGATGCCTCCACAATTGACCAACTGACCATGACAACTGTGTGTGTAGTACCCACCTGAGTCTGAAACCCTCCAACGGGTGCCCTTAACGCTCTGCCATAGACTGCGACACTCCAACAATACCTCTTCTTTGGCCTTTTCAATCAGAGGTTCCTCTCCTCAGCCACTTACCTTTATTTTATCTCTACTTTTCTCACGGTGTGCTGCTTTACTTTGAGATAGCTTTCAACATGTCACTTTCTTTCCATATCAAATCACATCTGTGTATTCTCTCCTATTTTTGTAGATAGGGATGTGTTATCCCCTGCAAAAATAATGACTCCGATGTTTTATGAACTACAACAAGTGTTTTTGTTGACTAACCTGGCATTTTAACTACTGTCCCAATGGGGAGTGGTGTAAAAGTTGTAGTGTTACCAAGGCAACCAGTTACCATAGCAACCGGTTTTAGCCCTATTTAAGTTTCCATTTACTGACCAAGTTTTCTTGATTATGAGTCTATTTCAACTCATGGGGCTCATGTGAAACAGAACTGTGGTAGTACAAACTTGTTACTTTCTCGGCCAGGGCCGCCATCAGGGGGGCACAGGGGGGACTGTTGTGCCGGGCCCGGACGATATCTTCGCTTTAAAGGGGGCCCAGCCGTGATACAGTTTTTTTAGCCCATATATACAGTAAACTATCTATGGGTAGAAATTCCATATTTTATATACTGAACTTACTGCACCAGCCTAAAGATTCAGCATCTCTATGACATTAATGATCCAGGACTGTACAGTTGTCACAAGAGCTTCCCACCTTGGATTTTATTAGGAGTGTCAGTGACACGCACATGCTCAGTGTGCCCTGGGCAGCTGTAAAGAAGTTAAGCTTAGGAGTGGCCACAAATCATCAAACAGAAAATGAGGCTGGTCTGTCATATAAGCTGATGCTAGAGGACTAGTTATTATTCTGCTTGTAGCTTTTTTCCTGTATTGATAATATTTGCATGTGGTGGCAGCCCTCTCAATATCATACTCAGGCTGAGATACCTTGTTAATTTCAGGAACAGGATACTGTAGGCAGGGTTGCCATCAGGGAGGGGGGTTAACTGGAGGATGCTGGGGAGATGCTGGCTACTGTTTTAGGGGGCCCTGGGCTACCACAGTTTTAGGGGGCCCTGGCTACCAATGTCTGTGTGTCCTTTTTACTGATGGGAGGGGCGATTGTGGGGCAGGGCGTGGGTGGAGGGGGGCCCAGAAAATTTTGTTGTGAGGGGCCCCGTGATTTCTGATGGCGGCCCTGTTCTCGGCTCACCCATGACAGCTAGCTACAGTAGCGTGTTAATTTTGATACTTTTGTTTCTGTTTAAGCTGCTGCTTAGATCTTTTGATTACTTGCCTGTACGTATTATTTCTCTTGTGTTTTTTGTTTTTATTGCATGTTTTCAGTTTTTTATTGATTTATCTCTGGTATTCTGTCTCTGGCGACGTATGATGACGTCATCTCCACTTTTTCCCGCCACTTTGTGATTTTTAGACACTGTGTTTGTTGTATTCACCACTTTGATAGTGTAGAACTGGGGAGCACACCTTCAAAATTACAATACCTGGGTGCTCGAGCTAGGAGTTTAAACAAATAGAAAAAATGTCGGCACTCGCAGGGTTTCCACATAGGGAAACCCTGCGAGTGCCGACATTTTTTCTATTTATATATATATATATATTCGATGGGTCCATGTATACACATCTTAGATATGTCTTAAAGGAGACATTTCCTTTAAAAATTAAGAATGTACCAGAGAATTATACTCCTATAGATATAGAAGGAATATGCTTAAAAAAGTTGTATTTCAGATTGATTTATTGAGAAATTCCACCAAAACCCCACTAGTCCCGCCCATCTGTTCCACTTCCTGCTGGCTGAATTCTCAGGATGAGCTGGCGACCCGGCGGCCCTCAGTACACTGCACTGTAGGATAGGAACCAATCAGTAGCTAGGCTGACCTGATAGGGAACTGAAGCCTGTCTGTGCTTGTGTGAGTGCAGGGCTGTGATTGGCTCTCCCCCTCCTACTGTGCGTCTGGCAGGGACCGTTAGGACACACCCACTCTCCATTTCAAACTCAGACAGAGAAGTGATAGGGTCAATAGGGAGCTCCAATAAAGGGGCCATTTTTACAGATAGGATTAATGTTTAGCCCAAAGGGAAACCAGCACCGTATATTATTCATAATTGCCTACAAAATTAGGGTTTTTCCCATTTATCCAAAATGTCTCCTTTAAAGAAATAATTGAGCAAAATAAACTTTACTTACACTATGTAAATAATTTAAATATTGTTTCCCTTCTTCCTTGGTTACACAATCACAGCAAACAGGCAGGTGCCATTTTGTAGATACTGTTAGTAACTAGTGATTAGCAAATCTTTTTTGCCAGGCATGGATTCATTTGGTGGCCATACACTGCTGACAGACCACGTCAACAACATAAAGCAGTACTTTGAAATTATATGACAGAATGTTCCCTAGATGACATTTGACTAGATCAGTGCGATTAAGCTACAGTATGTGTGTAAAAATAAAAAAAAGAGAGAGAACCTTGTCTAGAGCACCTTACCAAGGATAGCAACAAACCACTGATGAGAACCCCTATTTGGCTGTGAATATAGGCAATACCAACTAGATTGGCTTTCGCTACATGTAGCGATATGTAGTGCAACTATAACTCAGGCTGTGTGCAAAGTAAATAAAAGAATGAAAGCCAAAAGGTTCTTTCGCAGCAAAACAGAACTGAACTATTTTATTTGTCATTTGTCCAAGACAAATGATCCATAGGGTTATGCAATACTCACAAGTTGGATTAAGTGGGTAACAGATGATAGAAAGATATGGTGTCCACCGTTTTATCCCACCTGACAGAGTGTGGGCAGGGTAAAGACAGCCAAACAGCATGCATATCTTGTATCCTTAGGATGTGTACCTTAGTGGTCATGGATCCCAAACAGCTGACGGTAGTTCAGGGATAATAACTAACCTTATATCTGTGTGTTAACTGTGGGCCCTACACTAAGGCAACAGTGGCTGTAGAGGGACATACTCCCAGCTAATAACTCCTGGTTGGAGCCAGAAACTGCTCTTTCTAACTAAACTATCTCACTTTCCTAGAAAGTGATATGAAAGGTGTTATTCTGCTCTTGCTAATCCTCATTCATGGGGTACCTGTTCCCCAACTTTGCTAGAGTTTAGATGGTCCTCTAGGATATATGGCTTACTGGGGCCCTGTTGATCCCAGGCTCAGTGGAACTTCCACCTGAGTTAACAGAAGCAGCCAAAGAAGAAGATCCACCCCTTTACTGAACACTATATGAGAGTGTAAATGGAGTGGTCTACCTATTAACCAATAATGCACAAGATGCTAATATCAAACTAGATATATGGGTCTTTTTCCAGTAACAAGGAGAAAAGGAAATGGTTTAAATTTATTGGGACACATTAACCCTATGGGTCCCTAGAGTAACTTTTTACGAACAGACTTTCCCAGTAAACTGGGAGTTTTGCTGTTTTTGTGTAGAACACTGCACAATGAATCCTGCCATATTGCCCATGTTCAAACACAAGAGATTTAGGCAAAGGGGACAGGAAAATGGCTAGAAATACCGCTTACCACTGGAGGGGCAACACAGGACTCTTTAATACTTAACTGAGGTTATTAAATATTCTTTGTCCTGTATTAACACAGACAAACAAGAATTAATTAATCAGAATTCATAAGAATAATTGAAAGCTACTGTCAGATTTATATATAAAGCCAGCAGACTGATTCCCTCCAAAAATAATAGATTTGATTGTTTCTTGTCATTTAACATAGATGTGTCTTTTTTGTATTTATTCTGTTCTAATAAAGGGACTTTTTCACAAGCACTGGGTTTTGTTTTATATGGATACATTGTAATAATATATTGTTAAAATGTTTTAACATAACCACAAGATGGCATTGTGTGTTAGGTTTCATCTCCTCTGCAATAACGGCAAGGGAGGCTTGAATTGGTGTTTAATACTGTAGTCTGTGTACTGTGGTTGAATAGAGACTTTATATTTAATCAATGGAATGCATCTCCAGAATCACCAGTTGTCCAGTGCAAAATGTCTGCTACAGCATTTCAACCGAAAAACATGGTGGCTAGTAATAATAGGACTGTTGGCAGGCAGTTTTCTGCCTGTCATGATTTTTATGGTGTACTTTTCATTTCTAAATTACACTGTTTACATTGCAAAAATTCACTCTACCATTTAAATTGTTATTATTATTAAAAATGTTTTTATTTATTTTTATTATTGGTGTGTAGGCAGCCATTCTAGTGCATTGTGCCTGATTCTGAGCTTTCAGAAGGAGCCAGCACTACACATTAGAACTGCTTTCTTACTTATTGTTTCTACTACTCCTATGTAACTGGAGGAGTACCAACTGGATTTCTTACTATTGAGTGCTATTCTTATATCTAACACTTTTAGCAATACAGGGGTCAGGTAGCTGCTATCTTGCTACCTTCCCAGTGTTCTACTGATCGGCTGCTGGGGCAGAAAGGGAGGGGGTGATATCACTTCAACTTGCAGCTTAGCACAGGTCACATGGTGCTGGTGAAGTTCTGTTAACTGAATTGTTTGAAAACAACAAAAAAAACATGTTTGCCGATGACAGTATTCCTTTAAGCAAACAGCAGGCTGCAAAGTAACACATGCCATGGTTAAACATTCACATGATTAAATTAATAACTATTATAAGCAATGTTTCCTCTAAACTGTGTGCATGCACAAACAATACACTGTGGCCAGCACAAACACTACTCTGTGGTGCACATGAAAATTTTTGGGTGAAAACACATTAGGGTTGATTCACTTAAGGTTGATAAGCGTTATCGTGTGCCTTTTTGCCTTAAAATTGATGCAAAAAAAACGCGTGATTGGCTAAAGTATTATCGCATGCATTAAGTCACATATTGCGTGCGTTAAATAGCACGCAACCAAATGCGTTAATTTTAACGCATTGCGTTAATTGTCGCGCAGAAATAATACTAACGCACGATTCACAAACACTTAGACGCGCTAAATATCGCATTAGCCTATACGAAAATTAACACCTACTTGTGGCAGGCGGTAATTATAGAAAAGTACAGTTAATGAGCTTTTGGCAACACAATATGGACTTTGTAGTGGGATTTTTTCAAGTCTGTGTTGGCCCTAGAGTGATGCATCCTCCAGTTTGCAGGGAAATGGTCATTTTCAGAACAGTAGTTTTACGAAAGTAATGCGTGTATGGCTAATATGGCGTGCGGTTTTTCGCACGCGGTGACAGTTTGTGCGTGCTGCGTTAATTAGCCTGCGTTGTGTCAAATACCACACGAAAATAGTCTTCGCAACTTAAATAATGCAAACAGCATCGCGTCTAAATTAACGCAAGTATCCTTTTAGTGAATTGTGCGTTAAGACGCGATAAAATTTTTAACGCATGCTATAAATAGCACTCCTTTTATCGCACTTTAGTGAATCAACCCTATTATTTTGTATTTATCCTAATAGGCACACCATTATATATATATATATTGGGTGTATTCTCAATATTATCATTAACTTTCTGTATGGTACTGCATCAAATGCTTTATTCCAAGTAGATGACATCCACTGCCATTCCAGTGTCATGGTTCCTGATCACCTCCTCATAAAAGCAATTAAATTAGTCTGGCAAGATCTGTTATGCATAAAACCATCCTGGCACAATCCTATCCCTTATTACCCATTCCAAAAGCTTTCCTACCACTGATGTCAGACTAACAGGCCTATAGTTTACAGCCCTAACTACTGTCTTTTTATATAGTAAGTATTGTCTATATTTTCTCCCTACTACATATTATCTGCCCTGTAATTTTAATTCCTGCAACACTGATTTCATTGTACGCCCCCTCCTGTCACATTATTGCAGTATATTTATAAAAATGGGTTGTTAATGTTGCAACAAAAGTTCCAAAACTGACACAATACATATAAAAGATGTACCTTTTAAAATAACACAGAGGTTTCTCTTCGGCATATATTCTATATGTAGTGATGAGCAAATCTGTCATGTTTCGCAAAACAACAGGAAAATTCGCAAAATGACGTAAAATCAGTGAAACACATTTGTCGCGCAACTTTTTTGTTGTCCACATCTTTTATATTTTCACCTGCGCCTTTTTTTTGTCGTGCATTTTTTTTTGCGGCAATTGCAAATTTTTCTGTGACAAATTTTCACTGAAGGTTCAATGGCGAAATGCGGAAATTCGCTGCAAATCCATGCCTTGCGAAAAAATTTGCTCATCACTCATCTATATGTAAAAGCTCCGGTGCACCTGTTTTTGAAAGTACATATGCCATTTTAATACTGGAAAAAATTTTACATCACAATGGACAAAGGACTTTGCAATGTTAACGGGTAAAAAACCACAGGCACAAGAAACTGGCATAGTTAGTAACATTGCATCAGAAACTTCTGTATTGTACAGTTTTACTAACTACCCTGGTTTCTATGCAAGTTTACTTCTCTTATGCAGATTTTTTATGCCCAGTTTTTCTCACAGCTTGACAGCTGCTACACTTCTTTATAAGTATGTTGCTTTTTTTTTTAGAAGTATAATAATTGGCGTATTCGTTCTTTGCCGCTTTTTTACACTGCATCTTTAAACATGTCCCAAAGTATAATATCTAGGTTTGGAATATGCTCTGCTGCTGCCCTGTCTGTTACAAAAAGCAGAAGTTGGGGTTTTGGTGTTGACTCACATACCGTGCTTAAACCTTATCCAACAAAAACAATTTCACATGTTTTCACTCTTCTGTATGATGGCATGAATCACGAGAATGTCCTAGAGGAAAATAATAGGGGCAGAGAAAAGATGCATTTAGGTCACAGTGTACAACATAATCCTCCTAAATTCTTTCTTTTTGCTATACTGGGTCACACTGGGCTGCAAATTGGGTAGTCTTGAAGTCAGCTAGGACACCCTCTCTTCCCTCCCCTTGCCTGTGGTGAGATAAAATTGCCAACTGTTCATACTGTGGGTGACGACACCTCTCAGCTTTTTGCCAGACAATTTGTTGGTGAACTTTTTTGATTTTATTTGTACTTACTTACTCTGCCTTACCTGCTTGATGGACTGATTGTTGTTGGTACTCATTGGCAGCACCTCTGATTTTTCTATACCACATGGCTTAAGATAGATATGGTTCTGAGTCAGAATTTTCTCCCACCTCCCTGGCCTGCGGTTAAATGGTGCCATTACATTGTTTACATACAAGCAAACACGTTTTTACCACAAGTGCTGTTAATTGAACTTCACTTCGACTGTACTACTTGGTGCTGTTTTTGGATAAAATATTTTATTTATTTTTTGGTCATTAAAAGCTTGTGTCCCTGGTAACTGATGAGTAAAAGAACCAATAGCACGTTTGTAAAAGCTGGTTGAATCTGAAACCCTTGAGACTTGCAGCAATTATAAACAAACTAGTGATGTGCGGGCTGGCCCAATAGCCGCGGATTGGTCAGGTTCGGGTCGACCTCTGCACAGCATTGTTGGATCGCGAGCTGGTTTGGGCCCTGCTTGCCCTTCCTGCCCGCAACCTTACACTGGCGGCTCTTATTTATAGGTGCACGCCCCCCTAGCCCCCGCACTAAGGGGCTAGGGTTATCACTTGAGGCTTAGTGACTGGTGCCAAATTTCGGAAGATCGCAAATATCACGAAAATGCTTACGAAAAAATCGTATTAGTCACGATAATATCGTATTGGCGATCCGAAAGTCACAAAATTTTCGTACCAAACAATTGTAAACAGTGGTAAAACCTTTCCGATTTTTTCATGCAAACGTCCGAAAAAGTGTGTACGGAAAAAGTCGTGCGGCGTACGAAAAAGTCGTGTGGACGCCCGAAAAAAACGGCAAAAATACGATCGGATCGTTCGCATGAATGCTCGAGCGTTCGTGCTTTTTTAAATGTGCCCCTAAGTATTTGGCTAAATATTCTTAAATGCCCCCCCCCCCCATTTTAGTATCTCTAGAACTTCTTTTTTTTTCTTACTTATATTTTTATTGGGTTTTTGGGGGTTTTTTTGCAAATAAACATTTATACAGCACCTCTCTAGCACTCTGTGCTCTCCCAGGGAAAAACGTCGCCAGTTTTATGCTGCCGATTGTCGCGTGCGTAATGTCGCAACAATTAGCGCATGCGATAAATAGCAACAAAAATATTGCATGAAATACAGCGCGTAAAATAACGCAAGTATGCTTATAGTGAATCGTGCGAAAAGTCACGAAAATTAAGACGCGATAAAACTTTTAACGCGCGCGTTAAAACGCACTTTAGTGAATCGGCCCCTATATGTGCATGTATGAACAGTAAAAAGTTCTTTCCATTTCTTATTCTCTTAACAAGCAATATTAAGGCTAATTTAGAAAATGCTGATTTCTCCACAGTAAGAAAACTTTTCAAACCCCCAACATAA
The DNA here is from genome assembly GCF_000004195.4 of Xenopus tropicalis. Taxonomy (NCBI): domain Eukaryota; kingdom Metazoa; phylum Chordata; class Amphibia; order Anura; family Pipidae; genus Xenopus; species Xenopus tropicalis. The sequence goes on along the minus strand of NC_030678.2, from coordinate 73,721,082 downwards.
GCTTGAAATAATATATGACCACTGTGTTAAAACGTTTCTTGTGGCAATTATCAAAAAGAATGTTTTACTAGTACATTCTTAGCACAATACAAAGTTCCAAGCACTGTAACATTGAAGATGAACAAGTGCATTGCCAGTAAATTTATAATACTGTACTTGCCCTGTTCTCCAATTTTCTGTTGTCACTTAGTACTACGGAACTCACTGTCATTTGGAAGAATGTGCCATTCTTATTTAAAACTGGCAGCCTTCTTTGAGCCCTATGCCCCTGTGACTCACATCATGTTTCTAAGGGCAACACAAACAAAGCAACACAAAGTCACAATCATTTCTGAATGACACGTCTTGTGTTTTCCTAATGCTATAAATATGTCCACTTCCTAAATTCAGAAAAAGTGTAAAGGTGCTCTACTTGCCCCTTCCTTTAAGCATGCATTAAGTATTTTACAATGCTTCTTGAGCTTTGGCCCTTTGCTCTCCAGTCTTGTAAAGTTACAAATTCATGATAACTGTGCCTTGACATGTGTACTGCACACTGATAGAGCACATTATATTAATGCTTAATAAATATATTAATTTAAAAAATATATATATAAAAATTTGTTGTCATTCTCACAGCCTAAAATTGATTCAGTGTATTGCCCAAACTGAAAATAAAGGTATTTGAAATTTAATGCTATCATGTGGAAACAGACAAGGACAGCATGAAACATTAGGGGGGGGGGGGTGCTGTGCCAATGTAAATTGCTTAGCCCAAAGTTATAAGATACATGACCGGCCTTATTATGCAATAACTGTGCAAAAAATAGAACATAGAAAGTTGCAAGTTGTCCACTGTAAAATGTAACTGAGTGGCCCACTCTGAACGCAGATCTCCTTGCATATGGTCCAGCTCAGTGCTGTCCAACTGGCGGCCCGCGACCCCCCTCTCTGTGGCCCACCACCTGTCTGGCTGCTTTAAATGGCTTACCTTTGTGTAAGCTTTAAATGGTATCAGTACTGAGATTAACTGACCCCCTACATTGTTCACACATCAGATTCAGGCTGTAATCCCCTTGTATTGTTTAAATATGTAATCCCCTGTACTGTTCACACCTTTTAGTTTCTGCATTGTTCACCCCCTGCATTGTTCATACCTTAGGCTCAGGCTGTAGGTCACCCACCCACATTGTTTACCTGTTCACACCTCAGACTGTAGGAGCACTGCCAGCATTGTGTCACTGTATGTACTACCTGCCCAATAGTGCCAGTGTGTATGGCACACACAGTGAGATAAGGGCAGACAGAGTATGGCACACACAGGCAGGGTAGGGCAGGAAGAGTATGGCACACACAGGCAGGGTAGGACAGGAAGAGTATGGCACACACAGGCAGGGTAGGACAGGCAGAGTATGGCACACACAGGCAGGGTAGGGCAGGTAGAGTATGGCACACACAGGCAGAGTATGACATACAAAGGCAGCACAGGGCAGGTGGAGTATGGCACACACAGGCAGGGTAGGGCAGGCAGAGTATGGCACACACAGGCAGCGTAGGACAGGTAGAGTATGGCATACACAGACAGGGTAGGGCAGGCAGAGTATGGCACACACAGGCAGGGTAGGCAGAGTATGGCACACACACAGGCAGGGTAGGGCAGGCAGAGTATGGCACACACAGGCAGCGTAGGACAGGCAGAGTATGGCACACACAGGCAGGGTAGGGCAGGCAGAGTATGGCACACACAGGCAGCATAGTGCAGACAGAGTACTGCCTGTGTGTGTCATACTCTGCCTGCCCTTCCCTGCCTGTGTGTCCCATATTCTTCCTGCCCTATGCTTCCTGTGTGTGTCATACTCTGTCTGCTCTATGCTGCCTGTGTGTGCCATACTCTGCCTGCCCTATGCTGTCTGTGGGAGGTGATCCTGGCAGGGGTTTGTTCTGGGAGTTTGTTAGCAATTGGAAATTGCCATTAAATTGTCCCTCAGGTGTGTAAGTATGAGCTGGGGGGTTGCTGTGCTATCCACAGGGGAGGAGGAGGCATATGGATTTAAGGGTGTGTCTTAATATGACATATTTTTTTCACATATGAATAATGGTTGATATCCCCACAGTGAGCACCAACCATTTGGGTTTATGCTGTGCTACCACCGTTAATGTGGGCATGATCTTAAAAGCTCTTTTGATAAACTGGGTATGGTTTAAAAAAGGGGGAGTGGTCAAAACTGGCTTCCATTAGCAGCCCTCCACTATGTATGCTAGAGAAATTCTGTCCCTCGGCACCACAGAAGTTGGATAGCACTGGTGTATGGTATTGTCAGCCATATCTGCAAAGAAGAAACAAACAGTGACAAAGAGGTTGGAGATTGTTATTTCAGTTTCAGTTTTTTGGCACCAAGATCAGTAATTTCTCTTAGATAGCCATTTTAGATGGCCATTTTGTTAGCGGAAAAGTCCCTTGGCCTATGTCTGATCACTGTATTGGCACCAGCAGAGTTACTTCTTTTAGCATTTACTCTGATGGCAGGTAAATGTCTCACATAACACCCAGTGTGCAGAAGCCAGTTATAGGGCAGTATATACATTTTAGTTTGTTTTTATTGACTTTGTATAGTTATCATGAAAATGCTGTGCTCAGAAGAGCACTCTGAGTACATTGTTATTTGGAACTATCCTGTTTTAAAAATGATTACAAGCTGAGAGTAATAAAGACTTTATTTTTCTTTTGAGCCCTTTTTCAGGTTCTAGTCAGATTTTCCCAAAATGACAAGTCTCTTATTCTTCTGCATAAAAACATCTGTTAACTGTAGAACACATAAGGCACTGTGAGAATTGGGTCCAGAGGAGAGCTCACTACTGCAGCGTTGTTTTACTGGTGTGTGTATTCAGAACCAGCAGTGCAGAGATAGTAATGGACAAACAGATACTGCTTTCAGTATTAATCATGTTAACAAATAAAATTAAATCATAAAACTTTTGTAATTAATTTAAATTGTAAAGTTTGATTAGAATTAAGTATGCTTTCATTATGTAAATTGTGTTTCTTTAACAACCCTTTTAAGGACATTAAAGTTTCCAGCCATAGTAAACTGGGTTGGCTGAAACAGCTTCCATGCAATTTAATTTATGTATTCCATGCCCAAAACACACCCTTTTTGTACATTCTTGATAATGCAACAGTACCATACCCACTGTCTTATAATTGGTTGAATTAGCACATGTTTACACATGTGAGCAGTAACGCCACGTCAAGGCTTCAACACTGTTACTGACCATTCACACACCATTCACTCCGGGTGGAACATTCCTCAGGGGGCCTAATAATAAAGCAACAATGAATAAATAACACCATAGGGAAATAGTGAGGCTTCCTTGTGTCTAGGAAGTTTACCCTTTGCTCAAATCATTCCTAATAAACGTCTAGTTCATCCATAAGAAGGTAAAATAAAAACATCTAATGGGGAAAAAAAACCTTTGCATGGATGAACATTGGGCTACAAGCATTAATAGCAGGGTATGGGTTCAATAGACATGTGTATGAAGGCAAAGCAGATTGAATGTTGGACCCCCATGCCTTCTTGTTTCACCCTTGGCCTTTCATATCTCACATTCACTCACACAGTCACACACCATTCGCTCCAAACGATTAACTGAAACGATTAACTATACCTACCTGTAGCTGTAGGAAGAAAAAGATGCTATTATATAAGGTCCTATAACAGGAAGGAAAGAGGATTTCCTTCAGTTGACATAAAATACTCCACTGGAGGCTGCAGGAAAAAAGGGGAAAACAAACATTCAGCCAGGATGATATGGAATACACTAACACTAGCATATGTAATGATATTAATTCAGGACTATATTTCTATTTAATTAGCATTCAACAATTATGTACTTACTGCTCTTAGCTGGAAAGGGGGTGGTACTGTTTTCCTTTCCAGCTCCACCCAGTTGATATAAAAAAAGAATGGGTGGTATTTGATATTTCCATGAGCATATTAATATAGTAGTATGTCTTTGAACCCACTGGATTTTAATTTAATGGTGTACAAAACCTGAGGCCATTTTCCAGCAATGGAGATGGGAACTAATGAAGTAGGGGTTCAATATTATATATATATATATTTGAATGTTACTCCATCACACTGCCCACACTCACCTTTCTCAGAAGATCCTTGAGGTCTTCATCCAGCCAACAAGCAATCCTGGGGTCATCATTAATAATAGAGCTAATGAGCTTCTCCCTGTCATTGCCTTCATAAAAGGGGGAGTCCCCAGAGGCCATTTGGCAGATGATGATCCCCAGAGCCCACCAATCCACTGCAGCATTATATTTTTTCCTTTCCAAAACCTTGAAAACAAAAGTAAATACCAAACTTAAAAAAGCTGAACTTCCCACAGTATTAAAGGAATTGATCACATGATCACATTTCTGGGTAAAAAGATGTGTAGTGGGAATTAACTAAATATTTATTTTCCAAAACATTTGCTCATGGTAAATAAGATTGTTCTTAACATAGACAGAAATAAAGACAAAGGTTTAAGACATCTCCTAAAATAATAATTACATATTACCATCATGGTGATACCCCAATGTTTGCACATTTAGTAAGCTGACATGTATGCTATAAATGTACTGGAATTGCACTGCTCACCTCTGGAGCCATGTACCTCAGTGTCCCTGCCCTGCCAGTGATGTTGGGAACTGCCAGGCCAAAGTCAGATTTTTTGACATGGCCGTCCTGGTCGAGCAGGATGTTGTCAGGTTTGAGATCTCTGTAATGTAATGGAAGACATTTAGCTAGAGGTAGATAATATAAGGCAAACAGTTATAGAAAGAGTTTAACAGGATCAAATTGAAGGTTGGAAGCAATGTAAAAGTGATCAGACTATAGATAACCCAATAGAAACATTAGGGAGATGAGATCAGGAGAAGCAGAGCTATACTGACCAATGAATAATGCTGCAGTTGTGCAGGAACTCCAGGCCGCACATAATATCTGTTGAATGAAAACTGTTAAAGAAAAATAAAATGTTAAAAAAAGGATATTTCCTATTTTATTTTGCCAAAAGCTTTACAGCATTATTGTAATTTCTTGTATCCTGCCTTTTCCTAAAATCCCCCCATATCACTTACAGCACTCTCTCTGCCTCCAAGCTCCCATATAAATCCAAGTGATGTTCAGGGCTGCCCCCACTGAGGTACTCCATCATGAGGAAAACATGACGCTGTTTATAGAGACAAATTGAAATGATTAAAACACTGGAAGTGATGGCACAAACATGAATAAATACCAATATTGTCCCAATGTACCTGAGATTCAAAAGCTGCATAACCTTGGCACAGGAATGGGCTTTGATCAGCCATCATGAGCACACTGACCTCTCTTCGGATGCTGCTGTATTTGCATTTAGGCCCCTTCTTTAGGATCTTCATAGCCACGTGTGGCTTCCGGTTGGCAAATGTAGCCAACTTAAACTGAGAAAGCCATTGAGAGAAATGAATATTACGGGTTTCTTGTAGGAACACTACCAATCAGTCCTACTGATATACTTATTAGGTAGAAGTATCAGAGCTCCGACTGAACCTTAGTACAAATAATGTAACTCTGGGAGAAGTAGAAATATTTTAAGTAAAATAATATTAAAAATATCATTAAGATAATTCAAATTAAGATTACATCACAAAACATTGAATGATGATGATTGCAGAATATCTCTACAAAACACAGAGCATATAATTTACTGTATATTACAATATTAAAGTATCTTAGTTGGGAAACCGGTCACTCACTTTGCCGAATCCTCCTTGCCCAAGAATGGAATGGAAGTCATAGTTATGGACATCCAGTGGGCTAATTCCAACTCCTGTGGGAAAAAGAGCCGCATGTATGAGTGTCTGTCCTTCATAATCATAACCCAAATATATAAGGAAAAATAAATGTTCTTTCCTCTTTAACATGCTTCCTTCTATTTTAGTGCATAAATTCTGAATGAAATGAAAATCAATATCTACTGGCCATGAACATCAATTGCCTTTAAAAGGAAGGGAACCATGAACTGTTCGATATATGTTTGAATAATGTTTATTTAAGGGACAAGCACTTAAAATGTACACTCTTTGAGTTGTTATTTGATATTAACAAGACTTTATTATTATACAGTTTTCAACTTTTTTTAAAATTCTAGCTTACCACAGAATACATTTTTGTAGTATGATACAGGCAGTGGGATTCTACATCAGTTTGCAAATTGTCTATTCTTTGATGATTTGACTTAACCTTTTGTTCTGCTTCTCATCTGTAATCTGGTTGCTAGGGTCCAATTACCATAAAAACCAGGCAGTGGTCTGAATAACAGACTGGAAGACAATGAAGAGGGCTTGTTTTTTTAAATCTGGTGCAAAGTGTAGTGCATAGACTGTGCTTACAAATGTCATGGGTGCAGGTGTTCCAGGCATGGGCCATGTAAATGGCAAATAAAAATTGCCCAAGAATAACTGCCAACCAACCAATCAGATCATTGCTCTCATATTTTTATTCATCTTATAGTATACTGATCAAAGCTGATTGCTGATTGGTTGTTACTGGCCACTGTAAAATTGCACAAGCATAATTGCCAATAGCAACCAATCAGGTTTTTTTTTTATCATGTAGCTGACTGATCAATGCTAATTGCTATTTGTTTTTTGGTTAACTGGTCTTGTGCAATGTAGCAGCTAGGTTTATTAATAAGGCTTGATATATATTTAAATCTATAGAGAGATAAATCCACCAAAATAAATAATATATCACAACTATATAGACAATTTAATGGTAAATACAATAAATGTTTGTCCCAATTAAAATGAAGTTTCTCACTAAAGACCCCTATTCCCTAAATATAAATGCAAACTGATGCATACAGAGTATGGAGTATTGAATAAAACTAATTTTCCTTCATATTGTAACATATGCAGGTAACATGGATATCTTTGTACCTAAAATATGAGGGAGATCTCTGCAAGATGAGAACATTTTTGTAGAACATTTTCTACATACAAAATAGCAGCCAAACTAATCCATATTTCATGAAGACAACAATAAAAATTTCCAAAAAGCAAATTGTGGCAGGCAACACAAGAGGGAGACCTGATAGTTTAACAGCATTTCCCAAGGGAATGGATCTTTACCTTGTTGTTTCTTCTCCATTTTCTTCTGACGAGGATCCTTTCTTCTTCTCTTCAATATCTTACATTAATGCACCTCTCTATCTCCTTCTCTCCCACTCCTAGAGGGCTCAGGTACAGATATCTCCAAAATTTTGTGCTCAGTATCTGCTTTGAAAGAAATAAATCTCGCTCCTCTCACCAATGCTCCTCCCTCACCAACGCTCCTCTGTCGCCAACAGTCCCATCAAAAGATAGTTGGGCGCCGTCCGTTTGTCCTCAAGCCACTTGGGTGACAGCATCACCTTGGGCACATGCTGGAAGATACCATTGCAGCACAGGGGTCTAGCCCAAGAGTTACTACAGTGTAAGGACAGATACACATGTACCTGCAAGTGGTTTCTGGTTGGGGCCATCTTGAGTAATGGGGCCATCTTGAATTGTTTTGTCTCCAATGAGGATTAAAGGAGACATATTGGATAAATGGGAAAATTTTGTAGGCAATTATTAATAATAATTGGTGCTGGTTTCACTTTGGGCTAAAATTGAATACTGTCTGCAAAAATGGCCCCTTTATTGGAGTGTAATTATATGCTGGGGGTTGCTGTGCTATCCACACGAGAGGAGGAGGCATATGGATTTAAGGGTGTGTCTTAATATGACATAGTATAACTCTTATTATATTCTTATTAATGTATTCCATTATTGGCCCTCCACCATGTAGGCCAGAAAAATTCTGGCCCTCGGTACCACAGAAGTTGGACAGCACTGGTCCAGCTATATCCAAATGGGACAGTAGTTGGATGACATAGGGTTTCACATGGAACTCCCAGCAGCTTGTACAACATTTAGATAAGTAAATTAGGAAGCATCATAGAACAATATACAGTACTAATCCATGTCCACTTTTTTTTGACAACACATTAAACCATTAAACCTATCCATTCTCTATTCATTTTTTCTACAGCTCCCACCCTCAGGGAAAGCCCACTGAATGACTTTGAATATCTAGGTACTGTAGATTCCTACCCTGTTTCTTCCTCTTCCGTGCTCCCAGATTTTCCTTTGCCCATGCGAATACCAGACATTCTCCGCACCAGCCCGGGGTACCTGCAGCAAGTGTTCCCTCTTCCTTCATTGTTCTGTCTTCGGAATCCCTGGGCCCGGCGCATGCGCAGTAGAAGAAAAAGCCAACCTTTTTGTTTAAGCTTTTCACTCTACTGCGCAAGCGCGCAAAGACGGAGAAGAAACAGGAGACAGTCAATGCAAATACCCTGGCTGGTGAAATGGCGGGATCAGATGCAAATGTGCTATACCCTCATACTGTACTACCTAAGGAAAACAAAATAGCAACTCCTACATATAAAATACAAATATAGAGAGAAGGCAGTCAGTTATGTATGTATGTATGTATAACTTTATTTATAAAGCGCCACAAGGGTACGCAGTGCTGTACAATCTTACAATATACAGAATTACACACAGGGAGGACAAATGTTATAATAAATATAAGTGAGTTATAACTATCTACCAGTTTTGCCCCCCCACACAGGGGAGACAGTACCCCCCATACACAGTGCCCCCCAGGCCCCCATAGACAGTACCCCCCATACACAGAGCCCCCCAAACACAGTGCCCCCAATACACAGAGCCTCCCCATACACAGTGCCCCCCATACACAGGTCCCCCCATACACAGAGCCCCCCACACACAGAGCCCCCCAATACACAGAGCCCCCCATATACAGAGCCCCCCATACACAGAGCCCCCCCATACACAGTGCCGCCCCATACACAGAGCCCCCCATACACGGAGCCCCCCATACACAGAGCCCCCCATATGCGCTTCAACTCCTTGCGCTGCTTCTCTCCTTATGTGGCTCCTTCTCCGGCGGTCTCAGGCCCTTTTATAAGGTTGCGCCCCGTGTGTACGTGTGACGTCATTACGCACGGGCGCAACCTTATAAAAGGGCCAGGGACCGCCGGAGAAGGAGCCACATAAGGAGAGAAGCAGCCGAAGGAGTCGGAGCGCTCAGCTTAAGACCTCTCATCCTGCTGTCGCGGATCCTTCTATGAATGTCCCGCATTTCCGTAATCTATTACGAAAATGCGGGACATTCAGGGGACTATCCGGGACAGCGGGATGCGCTATAGAAAGCGGGACTGTCCCGCTTAAAGTGGGACAGTTGGGGGGTATGTATATATATATATACTGGAACAAGGACAGCACTCCTAGGATACTATATATATATATATATATATATTATCTGCTTCCTGGAAGCTTTGTACCCATATTTTTTAAATCACCTGATAAATTCCTATCTGGGTATCACCATCAAAAAACATAGGATTTAATGATAATCTTAGATACATTTAGTTTATTTTATTACTGCTATCCTGCAGTCTAGGCAATATTTGTAGTTATGCCAACACTCTGAGGCTATGGTAAAATTGGGATACTTATTTACACCTATGCTTACCCACAGAGCTCCTGGATAAATTCTAATAGCCTTATCATTTTTATAAAGGGGCAATGAGCTCTTAAGAGGTTCATAAATTGGTTTACTAAATATAATCTCTCATTTCTAAAATTTGAAGGGGTGGCTAAAAGAAGATAGCCTTGCCATTAGTAAGAGGTGGGGGTGCTAGTTACTGGGATGGTGCATTAAATAAGATTGCTTTACATAACCATGCTGTCCTACTCCCACACAGAACAAGCCAAACAGAAATGAACACTTTGTTAAGGTTTAAATAGTCTTTTATAAATAAAGGGGAATAAGTTGACTTGTGATTAAAATGTAAGCACCGTGAGAGGGCACCACTTGGCAGAGCAGCCCAACAGCCAAAACTCACATGATTAAGTGAGGGCAGCAAACAACAGTGTCACACTCTAATTTTCCCTTTTTCAGTGGGATAAAAGAAGACGTAAAAGAGTGATGTCAGCTGAGACATCCTACACAAGGGTGGGGAGACTGACAGGCAAACGAAGTGAGGAAGGAAAGAGAGAAACTGAAAATACAGAGACAGAAACAGGGTGAGGCAGGGAGAGGTTCCAGGAATAAGTACAGACGCATAAGGACACGAACAGAGACTGAGATCATCCAATGAAGGCGGGGATCGAGTACTTGAGAAAGAGGATGCTATAGGCCGAAGTCGCTTTCCAGATAGACTGAAAGGTGGGCTGTAAGTGGCCATCCTGTAGCAGGAGAGAGCACGGAACTGGCAGGTACTGGGAGTTCAGTGTGAGTATATTGTACAGGCAGGTACCGCCTACTTATCCAGAAATGCCATGAATGCATTGCAATGCTCTAACCTACTATTTGCAGTACATGCCTAAAGGCATGTATCCTTTGCACTGATTGGTCAGTTCTTGTACTTTACTTTGATGATTTTAAGGATTTATTAGAGACTGTGCGATGTCTGGGGATAAGGTACGTCGTGCCAGTGACACTGGGGCAATACAAATCTTTTGTGTCTAACAAAGCTGGCAGCTTCAGTCAGAGCAGCCGGTAGGCATGACAAAGAAAGGGCTGACAGACAAGGGCATTTGTGTTGCAAGATGTAGTCTGTTTCCGGGCCAGTTCTGCAGCTGGAATGTGTAGCAACATGCCCGGGGCTCTAGTCACACCAGTCATTGTATTCTGCGGTGATTTACACGTAGTTGCACAAATTCAGTCTGACAGCAGCAGCATGGCAACAACTTGTTTCCAATAACAATTCCCTCTCTTTTATATTGGCATCAGCAGTTTCTCGGTTTTGACTTTATTTTATAAACACATATCTCTTTTTAACCTTAGATAAAATTGACACCAAATGACATTTTTATTTGCAGAATTTTGAACAGTTAATTAGAGGGCATTGCTATTGTGGTAAGAGTTGCTTGTATAAATGTGCCCACCAGGTCTTATAAACTGCGAGGCCCAATTGGGACAACTAATGGTGTTGCCAGCTGACACAGGGCAGCTTTATGTGCTTATTCCTGCTGGAGTGGGGTCCCTTTTGGGTTCAATAAATCCAGTTGGCCTAAGGCCGGCCCTGGTGCCCACCCCAAACATAGGCAATGTACACAAAATTCTAATAAAAGAAAGGGATTTCTATCTCACCCTAGCAGTTATATGCCTGTTTTGGGTGGTGGTGGGCAGGTTAATTCAATTTCAATTTTTTAAGGTGATTACATTAAAGAGTATGCTCTGGAGAATGGCATTCTACGTAATAATCAAAATGGTTTTATGAGGGACATTAAAGGGTCATTTACGACTGAAATTACAGCAAGTAAAGTGCAATTTTCAAGTTCAATAGCCATGTTTTCTTCCCACAATACAGTGTTTTCCAGCAATATTGCAGTCACCAAGGGGAGATGCATGATGCAATTTTGACTGCTGCATTAAAATTAGCTCAGTTTTTCTCACACCTTCACTCAAATTGTACGCAATTGCCTGGCACTTTCGGCATTTGGTTTTGATGTGGTGTGTGCTCCATATATTTTTTGTGCAGCTGCAGTGTTGGACACAGGCCACCATGGGAACCTTGGAGCTACTGCCTGATTTAATGGTAGTGGTAGCTCCATAGTTCCCCTGCATCAGTGCTTATGACTGGACTGGAAGGACTGAGAGGCACAGAGCAAGGAGTGCCTTTTGATGCAAAGTACATTTAATGAATGGGACTTTTTGCACAACTGACTGCAGGGAAATTAGTGTAACCAATACTGCAAATTTCAGTCGGTTCAGTTGGTTTTTAAGATGAAGTAAGAAGGAGCTTTGGAAATTGGCTGTAGCAAGCAGTGCCAGGCAGCAGCTGCAATGATACACAAGATTTTGAGCTGTATTAAAATTGGCATAGATTATTCATGGAAGGATAGGGTCATTCTTCCCCTTTACAAAACACTATTAAGGCCCTTGCAATAAGCTGTGTAGTTTTAGTTTTCAGTGCTGAAACAGGATATTATTGAATATAAGAGAGAAGGGCAACTAAGTTGGTATAAAGGGTATTGAAGGAGATATGATAACTATGTACAGGTATGGAATCTATTGTCCACAATGCTTGGGACCTGGCATTCGTCATAACTTACGTCATCATACCTTAAAGGCAGGCAGAGAAAAGCTGATCCACTCTCTTCTGCCTCTTCCATCTAATAAACATCTTGGCACCAATATTGAATTGTGCTAGTTTAGTTACAATCAAGTACAAGGTACCATTTTATCATTGCAGGGGAAAAAGGAAATCATTTAAATATGTTGAATTATTTGCTTAAAATTTACTCCATAATTCGCAGATTTCTGGATATTGGTTTGCCGAATAAACACTTATTTAGCAGTAGGTCTTTCCAGCAGACACAAGGGCATACATTTTTAATTAAAGAAAGAAGGCTACATCTTAGTATTTAGAAAGGATTTATACAGTGAGTGCTATAAGATTACAAAATTATTTTCCCTTACATTAAATACATTATAATTTATATATCTAATATATTCAAGAAGGGTGGGATGGCTTTTTAGCAAGTGAGAAAATACAAAGTTACTACAATTAACTTTTATAGCAAAGTTGATCTATGGACTGGTCTTATTGCCATTTTGGGCTCTAAAAGAACCCCCCACATAAGCTGCCATAGCACAGTAAACACACATAACTTTTAGTATGCTGTAGACTAAGACTATTTGCAAAAGGTTTTATTACTTATTTAGCTTTTTGTTCAGCAGCAACCCAGTGAAATTTTAGCATCTATCTGGTTGCAAGGGTCGAATTTGCAACCAGAGACTGGAAGATAAGTAGTATAGAAAGAAAGATAAGTAATAAAAAGTAATAATAACAACAACATTGTAGACAGCTGGAAAGTTAAAGAAGAGCATTCAGAAACTATAAAAAAATGTGGACCTAAATGTAGGTCCTCCTGTTCATCTGTTCATGTTTTATATTAGAATGTATATAGGGACATTTAGATTTCACATCTATTGACATGTATTGAGGTTCCATTGGGAGGCTTTATATTTAAAGGGGACCTGTCACCCAAAGAAATAATTTGAAATTATTTTCTATAATGTTTGTTAAGCAAAATAAACTTCACTCACACTATATAAGTAATATAAATCTTGTTTCCTTCAGTCCTGGAATTACACAGTCACAGCAAATAGGCTGCCATTTTGTGGACACTCAGCGCCGGATTTCAAATCCGGGCACCCCTAGGCCGCCCCCTATTCCCCCCTGCGCATGCGTGAACAAAACCACCTCCCCCCAGCCGCGCCGATGCAAGGGCGCATGCGCGGACATTTAAACTCCCATAAGGAGCGCTGGGGAGAAGTCTCCAGCGCTCTGTATGGGAGCAAAATGTCAGAATTTTTGTGCAAGCATTTGATGAGACTAGAGATGCAAGGAAACCAGGATGAGAAAATATGAGGCTTCCATTAATTTTATCTTTTGTTTTGCAGCTCTTCATGAATTCTGGAAATAAAGTGGACCTTAAAATTAATATTATTGGTCCAATGGGGTAAGAAATTTCATGTTTCACTGGCCCTTAAAAGAGAAAGAAAGGCTAAATCACTGGGGGGGGATTGCTTACCTGACCTGTTAGGAGAAAACTGCTCTGGGCCGGGGTATATGTGAGCGAGTGTTCCTCTTCCTTCTAACTTCTTTCTCAAATTTAGATATGCAAAATAGGGTTGATATTTGGTTCAGTATTCTTCATTGCTGAGGACTTCCCATACCAGTCAGTTGAACTGAAGAAGCTGCTCGGATGAGTAGTGAAACGTCTTCAATGATTACCAAACAAGTCCAGTTGCTTTAAATTTATTTATACTAGATATACCATGACCTGGATGAATGAAAATCTTCATAGACATATTCTTCATTCTCTTTTCAGTAAAACTTGATCAAGTTGCAACCCAACAGATGAGTGATTTAGTTGCCTGCAATAGATTTCTGCTACCGTGGGTGACTAATCGCTCTGAAATGCCTTTTCAGTGGCAAGAAAGGAAATCACCAGAAGAAAGTCTTACGAATTGCTACTGTTTTGTCTTGTATGAAGTTGTGCATACAAGAGAAAACTTTGCGTGACTTTGGGAAAAAAGAAGCGATGTGTAGGCCTTTACACCACCAATTGCCATTATTGCCCTTGGAAAGGCATTTTAGAGCAATTAGTCCCCCACAGAGCAATTAGTCAGCCTTATGCTGCAATGGGTATAGAATAATTCCATTAAAATGTGGGCTCATTTTCTCCTCATCTGTCATAGCCTTTAGGGCCATGGCAGAAATAGAAATTAGAATTTAATTAGAATTTAATTAAACAAATGTAACTATGAGTAAGCTCCACTGACCTATTCTTTACACTGCCGTTTAGTAAACTTGCAAGTGTTCAAAACCCTTTACTTATTGTGGTTTGTTGCTATACCTACCTTACACAGTTTATTTAGCCTTATTTAGTCTTAAACTAAAATCTAGGTCTGCTGATTGATTACATTGAATAGAAGTGGGCTTCACAACGTGGCTTTTGGTATGGCAGAGATTGATTATAAAGAGCTATTTTTTGTTGGCAGAACTGGAAAAACTTCTCTTCTAAACCAGTACGTACACAAATGGTTCTTGAATGATTACCAGAACACACTGGGTGCCCATCTTCTCTCTAAAACCATCCAGTTGGACAACACCAACTTAAACTTACAGGTGAGTACTAATGTTAGCATTGCATTAGTTAATGTATTCATGATCCGATTACATTTGTCTGTGTTTTCATTTTTACCACTCATTGTAATTGCAAAGTAAAAAGTACAACTTATTATATCTTTATTTTATTTAGTTTCTTATTATTTATGATCAAATAAGCAAGAACTGTCCTAAAATATAATTTATATAGGTTTTATACGTTTTGACTGTTCCAATATTTCATAGTATGATTCATGAGATTAGTATGCGTCACACAGATATATGCATCTTGTCCAGTCTTCTAACGTATGTTGCAACTGTGCAAAGCGTGGTTACAATTTAGTATCTACTACACATTAAGTACTTGGTCAAATATATTCCATATAAACTAAATCCAGGACTTATCTATTCAGGCACTTTATCTAAATCAAGTTTAACAGAATATACTTTCTTAACACTGTAATTGGTAAAAGGTGCATGCCTTGCCATCATACTAAAAGATACTCATAGATTGTAACCCATGATGAAGCTTATTTACATGTGTGTATCAATGTGTTTGTGACATGCAGATCTGGGATACAGGTGGACAGGAACGATTTCGGACTTTGGTTTCCACTTTCTACAAAGGCTCTGATGGCTGTCTGCTAGTATTTGATGTCACTGACGAAGATAGTTTTTCATGTCTTGAGTTCTGGAGAAAGGACTTTTTGGACAAAATCCCTCCTCCTATAGCTGATTTTCCCATGATTGTTCTTGGAAATAAGATTGACCTCAATGACAGACAGGTAGAGTGTGCAAAATCATCTAACACATCTTCTGCAGTGGCAGACAACAAGCAGGCTCCGTGAATGTAATAATATATTGTTGGAAAAAGCCTGTATGTAACGGCACAGAAGAAATGCTTCTTCTGTATACAGAAATATGCATGACTAAGTTACTATTTATGTGCATAAAGATATGTATGTTCTAACTGGGTGAAACAGATTAATGGAGGGAGGACATGTTATAGACATGTTGCAGCTGTTTTTCTGCCAGGGTGAGAATGGATAATAGTAATGGTGCTTAACATCACCAACAACATTTGGGTAGAAGTAAAAGAAAGAAAATGAAAAAATTGTAAATGTATAGTTGTACATTATTAAATGTTTTAAGACTGTTCTTGTAGCCAATGTTAGTAAAGGATACTTACTTGTTTACACACAGGTCTCCAAGGAATTGGCAATGTCCTGGTGCAAAGGAAAAAATGTTTCCTATTTAGAAGTCAGTGCCAAAAACAATGTCAATGTTGAACTTGCATTTGAAATGCTTGCCAGAAAAGCCTTAATACACGTGAGTGTTTATCTGGTCTTCCTGCTTTTTTCATTAGGTGTGAAAGGAGCACATCATAAAGTGTTGTGGGTTTAATTCCATGTTCTAGACCAGTGGTTCTCAATCTTCCTAATGCTGCGACCCTTTAATACAGTTCCTCGTGTTTTGGTGACCCCCGACCATAAAATTATTCCTAAGACCATCGGAAATATGTGTTTTCTGATGGTCTTAGGCGACCCCTGGAAAGGTTCGTTCGACCCCCAAAGGGGTTGCGAACCACAGGTTGAGTACCGCTGTTCTAGACATGAAGCAAGCAGCCAAAGAGGTGGTTGTGCACAAAAAAACTTAAGACAGACATTACAGTTGTTTTATATGTAACTTGTTGTCTCAGCTATATACCTTTTGAGGGTTTCTCTTTGATTAATATTTGTTGTCTCAGCAATATGCCCTTTGAGGCTTTCCCTTTGTCTAATTCTTAACAAAAATTAAAAGAAGGGTAGACCGTTCAGTGCTGGCAAAATACAAGATGAGTGGCATATTGGCCGTGACTCTGCTCCATTGCCTTGGAACACATTTATTAGTGACCATTTACTTAAAGAGACAGTATACACCCCTTTTCAAGATTAGTTGAATGAATCAGGCTTGTGTTGAACATACATTTTTTCAATTTTATAAAATATAAAGCCAATTTTACTTTTGTACTTCCTGTCACTTCTGGTCCCAAAGAACTTTAGAGGAACAAATAAAACTAACTACCAGTCCACAGAAAAGCCCCTGATAAAAGTGGTTCCAAGGCTGCTGCTTAAATAAGGAAGAGGTGGAGGGGAGGTGAGTTTAGTAAACCTAGCCCAGCTTTCAAATTAGCGCTTTATAATTGAAAAATATAGGAAAATATGGATTTTTTTTAATTAAAACAGTAGGCAAAATGTAATTTTAATAAAAGTCTCATATATTGTGGTCACTTTTGGCAAATGTGTTTTAAGAGGGGAGTTTGATTTTTTTCACGATTTGAGTTTTTTTTGCGCTAAAACATTTTAATTATGGTTCAAAAACTCGAATGTCTGGTATTTATTTAGTGCAAAAAAACCTGAAAACTGAAATGTAAAACTTTGCTTGCGAGTTTCTATAGAAGTGAATGGGAGTTGTCCTAGGCAATGTCAAGCAACATTTTCAATTCAAGACATACAAATTTTAAATTATTATCAAGTTTGTAAACGCGAAAATTCAAGTTATTCAAGTTTTTTTATTCAAACGAATTTACCACATTAATAAATGTGATAAATAAAAAAGTGAGCATTTTAAATAAGTTTAATCTGTTTAGAAAAATGAACTCGATTTCACAAACTAGAAAATATATAAATAAGCCCATAGGTGTATACTGTCCCTTTAACTTGCTGGCGTTTTGGTAGAAAAAATGGCTTATTTGATGTAAATCCCTCAAGAGCTTCACAGGTTAGGAACATGTGCCCCGTAGCTTGTAAACCAAATGACAGCCAAAACATTTTCTGCTTAGACCATGATAATTGCAGGTTTCAAAGCACCACACCATTTATCTGTGAATTAGACACCTCTGTACTTCCTCAAAGTACTTCTCTTTACATGTGTTTTTTAATATGTTAAAATGGTAATCAGTTAGTCTACATTAGTGCTGTCCAACTTCTGTGGTACCTAGGGCCGGAATTTTTCTGGTCTACATGATGGAGGGCCAATAATAGAAGCCAGTTTTGACCACTCCCATTTTTAAACCACACCCACTTCAAACCACACCCATGTTATCACAAAAGCTTTTAAGACCATCACCACATTAATGGTGGTAGCGCAGCAAAAACCCAAATGGTTGGTGCTCACTGTAGGTATATCACTATTCATTCATATGTGAAAGAATTACAATTATGTTATATTAAGTCATAACTTTAAATCCATATTCCTCCTCCTACCCTGTGCATAGCACAGCAACCCCCAGCACATAATTACATACCTTAGGGACTAAATAATAATTATTTTCACAGAACAAACCCATTACCAGGTTTGCCTCCCACAGGCAGCATACAGAGCATGACACACACAGGCAAGGTAGGGCAGGCAGAGTATGGCACACACAGGCAGCAGAGTCCTGCCTGTGTGTGCCATACTTTTCCTGCCCTACCCTGCCTGTGTGTGCCATACTCTGCCTGCCCTATGCTGCGTCAGTGTGCCATACTCTGCCTACCCTACCCTGTCTGTGTGTGCCATACTTTGCCTGTCCTATGCTGCCTGCATGCTGCTTGTGTGTGCCATACTCTGCCTGCCCTATCCTGCGTCAGTGCGCCATACTCTGCCTACCCTACCCTGTCTGTGTGTGCCATACTTTGCCTGCCCTATGCTGCCTGCGTGCTGCCTGTGTGTGCCATAGTCTGCCTGCCCTATTCAGCCTGCATGTGCCCTACTCTTCCTGCCCTATGCTGCCTGTGTGCGCCATACTCTGCCTGCCCTATGCTGCCTATGTGCGCCATACTCTGCCAGCCCTATGCTCCCTGTGTGCGCCATACTCTGCCTGCCTATGCTGCCTGTGTGCGCCATACTCTGCCTGCCCTAGGCTGCCTGTGTGCGCCATACTCTGCCTGCCCTATGCTGCCTGTGTGCGCTATACTCTGCCTGTCCTATGCTGCCTGTGTGTTCCATACAGGCAGCATAGGGCAGTACATACAGTGACACAATGCTGGCACTTCTCCTACAGTCTGTCTGACATGTGAATAGGTGAACAATGTGGGGCTTACAGTCTGATCCTGAGGTGTGAACAATGCAGGGGGTGAATAATGCAATGCAGAGGGCCAGTTAATCTGAGTACTGATATCATTTACACAAAGGTAAGTAGTCACAGCAGCCAGACAGGTGGGGGGCCACACAGAGGGGGACCGTGGGCCGGCAGTTGAACAGCACTGGTCTACATGAACAACAAGTGCTTTGGAAAATTCAAGGTATAATACTTTAAGCCATGCTGTCAGTAATTTGTTACACTACTTTAGAGGGGAAACATTTATTTTAAGCTACATTGGTATATACAATAATTTGCTAAAAACTGTTTTGTACATAGGGCAGTTAGAGTAAGATCTAACACTCAATGGGGTTGATTCACTAAAGGTTGATAAGCGTTATCGCATGGTTTTTTGCATTCAAATTGACGCAATAAATAATGACCGATTCGTCAAAGTAATTTTGCATGCGTTAAATCGCGCATAAAAATAATACTAAAGTACGTTTCGGCCCCATTAAGCGTTAAACGCGCTAAATATCGCATTAGTCTGTGCGAAGATTAACACCTACTTGGGGCAGGCATTACTTAAAGAAAATTGTGGTTGGTGAGCTTTTGGCAACACAACATGGACTTTGCAGTGGGATTTTTTCAAGTATGTGTTGGCCTTAGAGTCATGCATCATCCAGTTGTCGGGGAAACGGTCATTTTCATAAAAGAAGTTAATCGTGCGTTAAATCGTGCGCTAATATAGCAAGCCAAAAAATATATTGCGTGCAGTGGGAATTACTGCACACGCGGAAAATAACGCTCATCTCAACTTAAATAACGCAAACAACATTGCGTCTAAATTTACGCAAGTATCCTTTTAGTGAATCGTGCGTTAAGTCGCAAAAAATCTGAAGCGATAACATATTTAACGCATGCTATAAATAGCGCTCGTTTTAATGCACTTTGGTGAATCAACCCCAATAAATCTTGTATTGTAGGCTGTGCTAGAGTAGAGGGTGGACATTTGCTTACCCAAAGAGTAATTCTGCCACCTAGTGGAAATTTAAGATACCGCTCATTTTTACAACAGTGTAAATAAAACCTATAAGTAAGAAAATATATAAAGTGTACCAAAAACTAAAGAGCAAAATGTGTACCAATACATTCAAAAATTATATAGATACATATAGTACTCACACACATATATTTTATATATATATATATATATATATATATAGAGTAGCTGTAGAGAGAGTCCGCACTCACAGGTCTTACAGAAAATGTAGAGGTTTTATTCAAATCTTTTAGATGTTGATTTGAATAAAACCTCTACATTTTCTGTAAGACCTGTGAGTGCGGACTCTCTCTACAGCTACTCCATCTATTATTTTGGGACTGCACCCAGGCTCCCTTGGACCTACTTATACGTGAGTGCCTGTCTTCTTGCAACATATATATATATATATATATATAGAATATTTATTTAAGCTAGGGTCCTTTTATAGTAGGTCAACTGAATCACATTTCACGTCCTATTAAAAAATCAGACCACGCATAAGCCATTTAATAATTGTGTGTAGTGCAAAATATGTCTTTTATGCTGCAATTAAGTGTCCTCAAAATACTTTTTAATTTCTTAAACTGACACAGAATTAATTACACAGGATTTAGTGGGGTCAAGAGCTGCTTGGCTTGGCTCTAAGATTAGTAAAACTAAAACTATCTGGGTGCAAGGAACCACTTTTTCACAAAGTTTCACATATATGTTGGGGAATGGAGTGGCCTTGTGCACACAGGTGTGCAAACATTATTAGAAGAATTGTGCAACACCTCTTGTAATAGTTTTTGGCTTGATAGTCCTTGCGTAAAGAAATTTCATGCACTCCTCTATGAAACAAATGGATTTTTGAAATTTTAGTGCACAATTATATATATATATATATATATATATATATAATACATGACAGTTATTACAGCTTATTATTTTTGTGGAGTTTAGCTAAGTTCTTTCTCTGTCTTTTAAATTAGGTGACCTCCAACTTTAGTTGATATGCATGAGATACTATTAGCGCCACATTAGTCATCTTGCTATTATCTAACATGGGGAGATTACTGTGCAATTCAGCTGATATACAGTATGAGGGCTGTGGCAGATGGGGAGACTGGTCGCCCCCAACAAATCTCCTTTGTCGCGAGTGACTAATCTCCCCGAAATACCATCCCTCCGGCGAGTATGTAAATCACCGGTGGGATGGCATACGTGTCACCACAAATTCCCCGAAATCGCGGATGTTGCCTTGAGAGGAGATTTGTCACAGGTGACTAGTCTCCCCATCTGCCACAGCCCTGACACTATGATATAACAGATAAATAAAAGATCAGACAACCAGGTGTAGGCAGGATATGCTTGCATTAAAATAGCTGTATGGAGAAGATTATCAGTCAGTGTTTAATCTATTTAAAATGTTGGTAGACAACTGCTTCTAGCATGCTTTTTTCTTTGGTATTCTGTAAGGGCATGTTGGTAGTTGTAGCAAAGGCTAACTGTACAGGTTCCATTTTTTTTCATCCAAGAGAAGCTTGTTGAGATTGTTTGGGTTAATTTGCTAACACTGGTGTTAAGGTCCCCATACACGGGCCGATTCTAGCTGCCGATATCGGTCCCTTAGACCGATTCAGCAGCTAATCAGCCTGTGTATGGGCATTACCGACGGGCCTGCACGACTGATATCTCGCCAAACCAGCGGATCTGAAGGTGTATGGGCACCTTTAGACTGCACTATTGCAATTACCCCTAGCAACATTCATACCTGCACAAGTGCAGTTTAGCACCTGTATTAGTAAAAAAAACCTCTTGTAACTTTTGTCAGGTTATATTGAAAATCAAAAACAGTTTGTTTACCAACGCAACTAAATATGCAATATTTACCAGAACCAGGTCAATGCCCCCTTTCCCCCATGTGGGCAACTTTCATCCCCCCCCCAAGCCAACTTACCTCCACCCACAATAAAATGGATCATACTTTCCATCTTTTTTTAGTAATTTCAGCCATCTAGTGCCTATTGGTTATTACCCAAATCTTGCCACTGTCAGAATACACAGTCCTTACCAATATTCAGCACTAATGAATAGTTTGTTTTGTACTTCTGTTTTAGGCTTCTTACCAATTCTAAAGTTACCTCTCATCTTATTCTAGTACCAAGAGAGTAAAGAAAGCTGTCTGGGAGAGTCCATAAAGCTGTATCCCACAGAAGATTCTCACAGTAGCACATGCTGCTAACATAATGTTAGTTCCCGTGGCTGGACAGAATGTCTCGGAAAGTGGATAGAGGCCACACTTAGTTCTACAAAAGATGTGAACTTGGACATGTCACAGTGAGGACCAGTCATTGTATTTGCCAGTGATTACAATACACAACCTTCAGAGGCCAGTATAACACCGAGGATTCTGGGTAGAGTCATATGTGATTTCTAAAATCCTAAGTAAAGTAACTGACAAATCTGTTTTTCCAGGAAACACAATCTAGAATTATATGAAATCAAATCCAAATATGCTCCAGCTTTTTTTTTTTTTTTTTTGCCTTTTTAGGTACTGTAAATTCAGCAATGCTTTAATTTGCACAACTCCATTGTGGTACAAAAAGTGCTGCATATTCAAAGCAAAATTGCAATAAATGTAGAATATTTTTACACATATTTGGTTATTGCTGTTTTTATTACTTAATTGCTATCCAATCTGGTGTTTTTCTGTAAAACTGTATATGAATCTTTTAAGTTGCATACCATTGCATGAAGTCACAGGCAGGCTCATCAAAATCCTTTAGTGTATGATTTGCAGTTGCACAAATGCAATAGGAAACAGAAAGAGCAGTGTGTATAAAGACCCTAGGGTACCTACAGCAAAAAATTTCCAGTATTGTGTTTGCAACAAATATACAAAAATTCAGGCTATAAACCATTCCCTTACATTGCTTTACATATAATTAGATATGTGGATGCTGAGTAGATTAGTCATAACACTTCCTTACAATAAACATGATTTTTATTTGCAGGTTCTCTACAGATTTTTAGGCATTACATATAATTGTCATACATTTGCTTGCTCACTAAAAGAGGGTGAAAATAGGCATGGTATTTACCATTTTGATAGCACATGTACCCATTTAGGCTAGTGCCACACAGAGAGGATTCTTGGCTTGTGTCTAAATGCAGGCAGAGGATCCGCCCCTACACTTGAAATATCTGATAGTTGTGGCTGCATCCATAGCCACTGCATCAGCCCAGGTGCAGCCCACTCTAATTAGTATAGCTGCACCCACGCTGATTTCAATGGCGTGCAGCCACATCTATAATTTTTCAAGCATAGGGGCCAGGGCCACTTTAAGTAAAAACCTGAATATATTAAGGCAGGAAATAAAGAAATAACATATAGTTAGTGAAGTAGATATGAGATCCAGGCACCCTGCCCTGGACAAAAAGCCATGCAAGCAGATATCTTATAGTCACAAATATCAGCATTTTATTTTAAAAAATACTGTTTGAATATTTGTTCTAATAGAAGACTAAAGCAAATACTTATTTACTTCCAGTTTATTAAGAGGACGGATCTACAATTTCTATGGGATTCATCAGTCATAGCAGTTGATGGTGGGCCCACCATCCTCATGGGCTCTGGGCAATTGCCCCGTTTTCCCATTTATTAAAACAGCCCTGGTAGGTCTGGATTAATGCAGGATGAGAATACGCCCCATGTGTCACTATGTGACATTTGTCTATGCAAATTCAGCTAAGTATGACTGCACTCAGGCTCATGCAACGCCTCTGGGTTTTGCCACAACTATCAGATTTCTAACACAGGGGTGAAATCCACAATGAGTGGCACTAACCTTAGGCTTAGGGTAAAAACAAACAACTTTTTCTTATATTAATGTGTTTTGGATTACTTTTTCCTCTGCCATACTCAATTACTCCTAATAAAGAAATTATATATATTTATAAATAAATTATATATATATATAATTACAATGTTAAATATCAATTGAAAGTGTTAACTGACTAAGGTTAAGTGTTTTCACCCAGCCAGTGGCATTGATCTTTTTCTGTGCACAGAGAGAATTCCACACCAGTGGCTTAAAGGAACAGTAACACTAAAAAATGAAAGTGTATAAAAGTAACTAAAATATAATGTGCTGCTGCCCTGCACTGGTAAAAGTTGTGTGTTTACTTCAGAAAGTCTACTATAATTTATATAAATAAGCTGCTATGTAGCCATGGGGGCAGCCATTCAAAGGAGAAAAGGCACAGGCACATAGCAGATAACAGATAAAACACTATTGTATTCTACAGAACATATCTGTTATCTGCTATGTAACCTGTGCCTTTTCTCCTTTTTTCCAGCTTGAATGGCTGCCCCCGTGGTACACAGCAGCTTATTTATATAAACTATAGTAGTGTTACTGTAGCAAACACACCAGTTTTACCAGTGCAGGGCAACAGTGCATTATATTTTTATTACTTTAAAGCTCTTTCATTGTTTGGTGTTACTGTCCCTTTAAGGACCCTTAGCTGGACATCCCAGCAGAAAAAAATTTGGGGCCCCTTTCAAATTATGCTGTTGTGATGACTCTACCCCTGTCAAAAGCCACTCATAAACATGCACCTGTTAGAACTTACCTTGTGCAGACAGAAATAAGGCTACGGAAGCCTGAAAAGGAAGGAAGGACAGTACAGCTTATATGTGTGTGTGTGGTGGTGGTCTTACCGAGTCTAAGCCCTGTTTTCCCTGGGCACCTGTAGTGTCTCCTGTACATTGCGTATATAAATTAATTGTGCCGTTTTTACTTTAAAAACCTTTAACATACAACATAAGATAATATTTGTAATAATGAGATAAGAATTCTCTGCTTTGTTTTCATGTTCCCTGGTCTGAAACCACAAATATTAACACTGTTGCAATCACAGCAACCTCACTATAGAATAAACACAAATACTAGAACACTTTCTTTTTAATTGATAACTCAAGCAATAAGTGATCTTTACCTCACTGAGAAAATAGTAGATATTCTGGTAGGTACTGAAAGTCTGTGTACTATACAATAATGATATCATGGCAAAATAAGAGTATTGAGACAATTGGATAGGATATCACTGCGTTTGAAGGGTGGGGTAATCCTGTGACCTTATGCATTGGATTAGCAGGCAGTACAGAATTCTGACATCTTATTTGGGAGTGATTCAGATCTCATAAGTAAGTTATACTTCAGGCAGTTTATGCCCACCAGTGGGGGAGGTGGGGGGACGCCAAATTGGCAAAATCCTTTTTGAGCCTGAAAGTACATGCTTCTAAAAGAAGATCTTGTGATAAATCAAAGAACCCCTCAAGAAAGAGTGTGAGGGTCTGAAACAACTTTGCTTGTAGATGGTTATTTTAATATGATAGTTCCCAGACTTTCAGTCCCAGCTGTTGAATGTAGATGTGTGCACCCAGCAGAGCTTAATGTTATAATGTCAGAGACTATTGTGCTCAATAGGAGTAGAGCCACCATCAGAAAATCAGTTAATTTGTGACTGTCTTTGTTTGTGTGACTGCAGGGTGTGATTGGTTATCTCCCTCCTATTGTGTCTTCTGGCAATGGCCCATACTTCATTTAAAACAGCGACAGGGACCAGAGAGGATATATACGGTGCTCCAAGAAAAGGGGTCTTTTTTAAGCATAATGATAATTTTTATCCCAGATTAAAACTGTGACCATATACAGTATTATTCATGATTGCACCATATTTTGTTCAAGATTGGGGGGGGGGTAATTTCTGCTATATGTCTTCTTTAATGACACTAAAGGGAATTTATGAAGGATCAAACAAGGTGTATACTAGCAAATGTGACAGGTTGATAAACTACTGCCTTTTTAATATTATAGGTATAGGATCTTAGGATCTATTTTCCAGAATGTTTGGGATCTTGGGTTTTCTGGATAATGGATATTTCAATTATCTGGGTCACCATGCCAGTCTGCTAAAAAAAAAACAAAAAAAACTTTAAACATTAAATAAATCAAACAGGATTGTTTTGTCACCAATGCAGCTAAGGTACCCTCAAGTACAAGGTACTGTTTTATTATTACAGAGAAAAAGGAAATCATTTTAAACATCAGAATTATTTACTTAAACTGGCTTCTGTGGAACATGGCCTTCCTGTAATTCAGAACTTTCTGTTTTTGGATAAGGGATTTGGGATTGTGTTTTAGAACTTCTCTTCCTTATAGATGTGCTACTCTTTATTTTGCCTTTGTCTTTTTTACACTACCAGTTTGCTGTCTCCTGGTGCCTGTTCTTATACTTCTATTCCTCTCTTTTATTGTCTATTTCAATTCCTCTTGTTCTCGTTTTTATTGACCCAAACACAAATGTTTGTCTGGACTTGCTTGTGTGTCTGTGTGGATTGACAGACTTATTCTGTACTGTGATTGCAGTTGATGTATTTGCAAGGTAGCAAAATAGACCAGCATTGTTAATTATATTTGTGATATTGAGACTACCATCCTATGTGTTTGCCCATTTTCATCCTTTGCAAGTTACTGGCACATACACATGAACGCTGAAAAGTAAACACAGATGGCAGCTTGCTTTGTGGGTGGAGCAATGGACATTGCGAATTAGTAAGAGGTAATGCAGCATCACACTAAGAGAACCTGAAAAAATTAACCAATCTTTTAATGCTATCTTTTTTCTCCCAGAATTTAGTATGTTAATTGTAGTGGGGATGCCAGAAAAGACTGATTCCCACAGTAAAATCTTGGAACACATATACTGAAATGGGAGGTCAGTCAAGAACCCCACCCGGCTCTATAGACTCCAGCATCAATAGGTCTGTTGTTTCTCTTGTAATACTTCAGGTTATGTTGTTCTCAGTATTAGATAAATTGATACATGTTGAAAAATTGCTTCACATGGGGGTAAGATAACAAGTACAAAATTTGCTCAGGTCTAGTAGACCATTGCAACAATCCAGAATTTTGCTTTCAGACAGAGAGAAAGTAACGTGTACAAGCTGATTAATTCCTAAGGGTTACCAGACTTGAAGAAAATGTTGCACATATTATAACATAACTCCCCAGTGCCCATAAATTGACATTTGCAGGCTTAAATCCTATTTTAACCCCTCTATATAACTGTATAATATTTGCAAGTTTTTATATAGATTTTTTTATGAGCATATCATTGATTTTCTCTATCCCAAATGGAGATGAGTCTTTATCTGGGGAGATAAATATAAGGGTGAAGACACACAAGCTACTAGTAGCTGCTACCTACACAAAAAGTAAACAAAGTTGGTCATTTACTGATAATTGTCTATGTGTTTTAGCAGAGGCAATTCTCAGTATTATCTATGGCAGGGTATTTTCAATTGTTTAGTAGCCGTCACAAGTAGCTGCTACTAAGTAGGTCCACGTGTTTTTGGACCTTGAACCCAAAACACTTCTTTGTCCCTTTATCCTGTTTTTTGTAATCTCTCCCTCATTCTATATTTCTTATTTGCTCTCTATTTGTGTCTTTGCTTCTTAACCCCTTGTCCACTGGCCTCTCTTTCTCTGTCTCTCACTCTGTTTTTTACTCCCCATTCTCCTGTCTGCCAACACCCCCTTAGTTTACCCTTCCTGCACAGCAGATCGAAGGTAAGTAACTCACATTGCTATTGTACAGATTATCTTTATTATTCCTTGGGTCCTAAAGATCAAACAATAGAAAGGGGCACACAACATTCAGACCTCTACCTGTGAGTGTAAGGATTCTGAGTGTAATCCTGTGCTTTGCTGTGGCGTTAGCCACGATAGATTTTGCAATCTCCAGTTGCTTTACACTAGATAATTATTTAAATATTTTAGGGTCCATATAACAGTGTCTGCATCGCAATATGCATCCCAATATTAGTGGTGAAGGGACATCTATTTTAGTTGTTCTTCTCTCTATTTGAAGTGTAGTATGGCCATTCTATCTAATAAATGTTGATTGTTGTTTAAGAACTGCTGGCCCCTAACAAGTATTTGTGTAGCGATATGTGCACCACATATAGACACACATGATGGCTTGGGTACAGTATGTCCACGAGAAGTGTTACAAATAGCCCTGCTGCAGTAAATGACTTCAGAACTCAATAATATCAATAGGGCAGAGACAGGGCTTCTTTCACTCTGCACCTCATGAATGCAGCTCTGCCTAAAGCAGCAATGAATGCAACTGGGAAAAACAGGTACTCCAGAATGTGCCTGTGCTAACAGGTGCTTGCTCCAGGGATAGGTTCAAATTTTGAGAAGCATAACTTGCACATATTTTTTTGCATTTTAGTAAATGAGCCCTCTGTGGTTTAATTTTGTTTTCCATGTGTAAAGTAAGTTCACAGTCTTTGTTCATATCTTTTAGTATGGATGTTGGTTTCATTATTATTTTGAAGGGGCTTCGCACAAAGGTGGGGGCGCTAGGCATTTACCTCTTCTGCCTGCCTACCCCTAATTAAGGGCATTCTGTAACTCTCTGAGGGAGTGAGGAATAAGACAGGTTTATATAGACATAAAAGGTTGAACTTGATGGATGTGTGTCTTTTTCAAACCTTAGTTTGTTACTATGTTACTATGATTCTACTACACTAAACCTATCAAAGTTAAAGGAAAACTATATCTTCAGAATAATACTTAAACAGATTATCACCAGGCAGGAAATAATGCAGGGTTTAACTGTAACAGTAAGAACTGTGGGACTAAAAGGCACAGCACTGTCCAGCCATTGGCTGTTGTCACTTTGCGTGTATGTGTGTTTTTTTGTTTGTGTGGCTGCAGAGGCTTTCGTTTTTCTGTATAAGACTATCCGTATGTGTGTACTACTAAAAAAAGTATATTATGATCCAGGATCAGACGGGGGTGTCCAGGGCCAACCGAGGCTGCCTCCCCAAAGGGCACCCACCTCAGTCGCACATCCCGTTCCTTACTCCTTTTACTAGAACACCCTCCAGTGCATGTGTGCACTCCTTAAATCATGCAAAACTTCCCCAATCTTCCCCGGGCACACATGCGTTGCGTTTTACTTTATTAGCAGTGCAAGTTATTGGCATGAGCGGACCTTGGCCGGCGAGTGACTCTGTTATGACCTGAAAAGTATATTTCCAATGAAAAGGCATTATTTATATGAAACAGCGTTTCACATATGGGTGGTTTCATGTTATTTATTTTTATAGAGAGCTGCAATGTTCAGGGATATAGTTTACTTTAAAGTGTTTTTTTCCTATGGGTTAATTAAGTGGGATGCAGTGTTACTAAATTAGATCTTTAGTCACTGAAAAGGTTATATAACTTATTATTGTATAACACTCATCACCAGCATGGTGGTTCAACAGTTTACCCTGCTGTCATGCAAAGTTGAGTTTTTATTTCTAACCTAGGCATATTCTAAGAGGAGGCCTGGGTTTGTGGGGCAGAGCAAATTTAGAGAAGCTATGCTTTCCAACGGAATTTGTACTTAATATAGGGCTTCCTTTACTCCTTACATCATTACCAGCAAAGGTAGCAATCGGCAGTTTGGTGCAAGGTGTAATTATAGAGGTGTACGTATAGATTTACCTTTATGAACAGGACATAAAGAGGCCTGTTTATTATGCAGTGTATATTGAAATTTGTTACAAAGCAGTGTAAAATAAATGCCGAATTTATCAAGCTGTGTTACGCGTCGAAACGCCAGATTTGATGCCATTATTTTACACTGCTACAGACCTTGTGTAAGTTCCAGCGGAAGTTTCTCTAACAAAAAATGCACACAACGATTTTTTTCCGCCATTATTTACACCACATGAAAGTTTTAAAAGTTTTGTAATTTTTTTTATGAAATATGGACTACATCCAAAAGCCAATTAGAGCCTTGAGCACAGAAGAGGTTTTACATTATGGAGTATGGGAATATTTGCAAGATTCAGCCTAGCTGGAATTCAGTTTACTTTCTAAAGAACAGCATTTCATTTCTAAAGAAAGGCGTTTCCCTGGGCTAAAATCCAGACTGCAGCTCTTCCTTTCTTTAAATGGAATCTCTGTAGCTAATGAAATGTTTTTTAAATCTGATATGTGTGCATTTTCGTTTTTTTTGCCATTCTAGGTGTCACAGGTTGGATTGTCAGGAAAAGAGAAGACAAGGAAAGTCAGCAAATAAACTAAATAAAGTAACAGACTGTTCAGGGGATCTTGAAAAATGGCCTGTCCTTTCCTGTCTGCTGAAACTAACATCTCAGGAAGTTTGCTTTCTTTCCTTGAACATCCAGGAAATTGACAGCAGGTACTTTCCAAATCTCTCTTTTTTTTTTTCTTAACAGCAATGTCAAAAACACGTGGCCCCTACCAACCTCGAGTGACAGGCCGATCTTGTTAATGAATTTTATCAAAAAGCTGATAAAATTTCACACGTAGGGAGGATTGTGTTGTGAGGCTTTTTATCTTTTTAGATAATTTTCTAGACATTCCTGAACTGATTGCAGGGTCAGTAGATCTCACCGGCTTGTAATTTGCTGCTCAGGTATCTAACCCTTTCGCTGCCACGGTGCTCTGAAAAATAGATGGGGTTAGAAATCTGTCTGTCTGTGTGCCGGTTTTTTTTCTTAATGTATGTAAACCAGTTATAACAAGATTTATCAAAGCAAAGTTATGGGAATAATTTTATAAAAAAAACATCCCCTACTGTTCTAATTAGATTAGATTTTTTTTTTTAAATAAATCTTTATTTAATTAAATAGACCCCTGGGGTAAAGGGATTAAAATGGCTATCAGGGATCAAAAAAGCTTTCTTCTTCTTCCTTAGTTCTTAGTTCCTTAGTTTGATTTGAGTTTTTTTATGTCTTTGTCAGGTTCTGTAATATTTACCCTGATATTAAAAATATTTAAAAAAGGCAAATGGAATGTAATAACAGTGTTAAACGGCAACGAAAGAGTTCTAAAGAAAACCTATTAAATCTCTTATTGCACAGCGGAAATGAATATGACATATGATAAGAAAGAACAACAGTTAATTCACACTTAAGCTACATTTAAAGAGGATCTCCACCAAAAAAAGAGTTTTTTGCATTCCAGTTATATTTTGCATTCCAGTTGCAATACTAGCACTGTCGGGTGTTTCCCATTCAAATGAATGGAAGGTGGCAGAAGTTATGTGCACTTTTATGCCATCTGACGATAAAAAACAACAGTCCAATAGTTAAGATTCCACTTTTTAAATGGGAAGTTTTGTTCTCTACATGCAGAAGAGTGCAGCACCGCTCCTGATTAATATTTTTTTAATAAAATACAAGACCACTACTTTTTTTGAGGGGGGGGGGGCAGAATGTTCACACAGACATTTAACTCTTCCAAATCCTAACTAGCATATGCTAATTTATGCTACTTAGGACTCAAATTTGGTTCGGCCAGCACCGTGGATTTAGCCAAATCCAAACTCTGCTGAAAAAGGCCAAATCCTGGATTCGGTGCATCCTTACCTAAAATATTTATAGATTTTAGGTGATTAAAATCTATGTAAAATCACCTAAAATGTTACCACTGTGCTGTAACTGTTATATTTGAAGGAGTCCATTATGCAGAGGGATTATCCATGCACTGGTAATATAATCTACTTTGCAAGAACCAAACATGGAGTAGTTTCAGTTTTGTGGTTTTTTATCTTAAGAAAAAACATTTTTTGAGATTAAAACAAGTCAAACCCCATTCATTGCACCTATGTTAAACAAAGGGGTATTCTGCCGCATTAAGCAAACAGCAAATAGCAAATTAATTAAAAAACTCTGAAGAATAATAAAAGATGTTTTCACTTTAACCACTATCATTTTAATTATACAATCTCTTTCACTTTATGTAGTAGTAAACCTGTACAGTAGATAGGGCTTATCTTATTCTGTTTTAATGTTGCAAACACAGAAGTCAAAAGATTTCAGGTAATAGTCTGATAATGACAATATTCCTTTAACAAGCTTTTCAGATTTTTATTAGGTTATTATAAGCTGTCTCTCTGT
This sequence comes from Xenopus tropicalis, assembly GCF_000004195.4. Taxonomy (NCBI): domain Eukaryota; kingdom Metazoa; phylum Chordata; class Amphibia; order Anura; family Pipidae; genus Xenopus; species Xenopus tropicalis. The sequence continues at coordinate 73,689,258 of NC_030678.2, read as the reverse complement.
TCAAACTTCTGGTAAACCTGGCAGGCTATTATGGCAAGGTCACACTGGGTGGATTGTCAGCCTGTGCATAGGCACACATCCATACATACACTTAAAAAAAAATTTTCAGCAGTAACATACAACCAATATCCACCAACAAATGCGACACTTGGTGCTTATGTGCAAGATGACAATCTGCCCAGTGTGATCTTGCCCTTACTATTACTCTAATAAAAATATAATAAAATGCAATAGTATGTTTTGGACTTACATGTGCTACAATTATTCTTAAACCATGTTCTAAGTCTGATCTTGGAATCAAAAATAGTGTAACCTCCTGCACCAAGGGAGGCCACTCAGAACTTTAACAGAAAATGTATTTGTAGTGTGTTCATGTATAGTGCTGTTCATAGAATATTTATAATTTCATTATAATGATTAGATAGGAAAATCACAATTATACTTTCATCAACTGGAGAGTTTTGGAAGTAGCTACTTGGGCTTAACTGTCCTCTTGCATTAAACACATACATGCATGAAACAGCTAATGATTTTGAATTCCGGTGTTCAACTTAACTTTAGTACTTTACTGTAAGCAGGAACTGTCTAAATTGAATAGGTTAATGCAAACATGATAAAAGCAGAAAACAAATAGGAGCAGGTTGAAGGTGAGCATAGGGTACGGCAGAGCAGGGAAAAAGTAAAGCAGAGACAATGTATCAAGAAGGACCAGTTAGGTGGAGCAGAATATTTAAAAAACAAAAACAGCTATCAGGGCTTGGTCACATTAGTCAATTGCCATCAGTGAATAAGTTAATGAAATATTCTGCACGAATGGATATAAAATGATGCTATGTACAGTAGCATTTAATTAGCACCTGTTTAAAAGCAAAGTGATTGCTTGCTATGGGTAAATAGACTTGGTACATATTTTTTGCTTTATTCTGGTGTTCTTCATAAGTCAAGGTGAAAACCTTACCACAGACAAAATACCACCTCTGATAACTTTACAAACCAGATTTCCAGTTTTTTAATTTGGTTGTTCTAGTGAAAAAAGTGTAATTGTACTATCTGCGCTAGCGATATCCCCTCCTGCTCGACCCTTACAAAGTGCAAATGAGTTAAAGTGATACTGACATTAGAAAACAACTCTTCAAAATATTAATGTACATTAAAAGTTACCTATAGATCATGTTGATAATTTTTTGCTGATAGGGCTGCTTTTGTAAGTAATTGTTACTTGAAGTTCCTAAACCTGACTGTCCCTTCTGAACCTGCCAGTTTAAGCTTCTAATGCTAACGGACTACTGTTGCATATATATGGCAGCCCCCTCATAAAGGAACTTGGGGAATCTGATAGGTAATGTAAAAGCATCAAACACATACTTTTAAGGCAAAAATATAAATAGTATGCAAAAACAATGTTATAATGAATGTTAAAAAAGGAGGTTTAATTTCTGGTGTCAATATTTCTTTAAGGGGTGGAGGCGGCAGCAGCCCTAGACATGGCCTGTGCACCAGTTGGCTTTAACCAACACAATCAGGAAGTATACAGTGATTTTAACCTATACTTTTATATAACTCAATTTACTTTCATCTGTACTGCTTTTTCTATAGCTATGAACACCACAAATATGCTTAAAACTGGCAGAACAACATGGTTTATGCTGCCATAAGCTATATTTTTACCTGTATGCTACTTATTATCATGTGCTTACCCTGTACTTCATGTTTGTTGGATCAATTCATCAAATGTGTCATGTAATATTTTGTATAATTAAAAGCTATCAATGATTAGCTAGACATTCTCTATATATTTCCTCTGAATCACCCTGGTGTTTGAAAGCTTAAGGCTAGTCTTTTTCTGTTTGACTATAATTTTTTCTTAATAGCGTCAATGTACATGAAACTGAAATATATTCCTGTATAACTAATATTATCTCTGGTCATAGTGATGTTTCCTAGCAAAAGTGCAAATCTATATGTGTAAGTGATTGTGTGTGTATTTATGTTTTCATTGACTGTGAATGGGAGTGATAGTGTAGGGCAGGGGTCCCCAGCCTTTCTTACTCGTGAGCCACAGTCAAATGTAAAAAGACTCGGAGAGCAACACAAGCAGCATAAAAGTTAATGGAGGTGCCAAATAAGGGCTAAGATTGGCTATTAGGCAGCCTCTATGCACACAGCTTACAGGGGGCTTTATTTGGTAGGAAATCTTGTTTTTATTCAACCAAAACTTGCCCCCAAGTCAGGAATTCAAAAATAACTCCCTGGTTTGGGGGCACTGAGAGCAACACCCAAGGGGTTGGGGAGCAACATGTTGCCCCCGAGCCACTGGTTGGGGATCACTGGTGTAGGGTATTGTGGACAACATAGGCAGAGTTTAAATGTTACCATTCCACTAAAAACATAGATATGAGGAAATACTATTAGATTTCAACATTACTTGATGTTACTTTTTGCCTAGTGGCTTAAAATACAATATTTAAAAAACATGAAATTTGTAGGAAAAATGGCATAAGGTGCAGTTTTTGGACAAATTTTAAATTTTCAAGTTAAAAAAGTGACCAAAGTGGTAAAAACCATGTGCTATTCAACTGATACTTGTCCGTGACAGTTAAATAATATAATCTAAATTGTGAGATACAGTGTGTACGAATGTATGCGGCCCTCTATCTCTATTAATTTTTACTTATTTTTTGTCAAAGCAGACTACTTTTTTATCTTATGGGCCAGATTAATTTCTGATGGTGCCCTGACAAGAAAACTCAAATGAATAAATAACATGACATCAACTAAGGCAACATAGTTTCGAAAAAGCTGAAAACATGTTAAGAATGTTATGGATATACCTATGTGCCCAACCCTGCCTGCCCAGTCAGCTCTGTATTAGTGATGGGCGCACAGAGGCCTGCAGCAAGATACACAATGCTATGTGCAACCTGCAAAAAATGGCCAATTGCAGCTTTTTTTTTTTTTGCACTCTGAAGACTCTGTCCTGCATTGGAAATTAACCCTTCAAATTTAGTTCTACAATATGTATCTTTTGCCATTTGATTTGGAATTTAAAGCATATATTATAATTGTTTCTCTTCTCTTTTTCCCACTTTATTTTTTTACACACAGAGGCACAACAACAGCAATATCAGATCCCTCAGCTGTGGGGGGATAACGGTAAAGATTTGGCTGAATATTTACACCCAGATGGGAAAAAGGAGCATTTTCTCAGGGCCCATCCACGAGGAAAGGGGGGGGGGGGGCGCAATCAGACCTTTCATATGCTATAACATTTACATAGAAGTGGCAGACCCTTATTTGATTTATTACTTTAACTTTCTTTTGCTAAAAATGTTACAAAGATTCCTTTCTAATAAAAATATTAGTGCAGTCTTTTTTTGTAGTGTCCCATGTACAGGTGGGTTGTGATTTTCTACATGTTTGCTTTCACAAATTAGTGCAGGATTAAGTTTTGGGTTGCTTTTCTTATTGCTTTATTATATTCAAGTTCCCCAGCTTGAGAGTAGTACTGTCACAAAAAATGTCTTTGGTCTGTATGGGGCAATTTCTAATTATAGTTCAAGCAACAGAAGAACACTGTTTAAAGAGTCACCAAAGAATGCTAAGGCACATGAGAATTTCGGTGCAGGAATGATATATGCAGTAAACAGAAAAAGTGTATAAGAATAATTTTAGACTGAACATAGAGACCCAATAAAAGATATGTAGGCAGAAATGGACATATAAACTCAAGATAGCAGCAACTATTGAACTATATAATGACCTCCACCAAGATTTCAGTCTTTGCCCACTGAAAAGATACTCAACCCTCTAGATTAACAGATGTCGTAACCATTTTAATTTTTCATCTTTTTTTTCTTATTATTTCTTTTTTTTATACAATTACAGTGCTTGTGTCTGCAATTTATACTATTAATGGTCATTTAAAAGGAATATTTACTGTTAATCAAAAGTAAGAGTAATCACAGAAGTACTGACTTATTTGTATATGAAGAATTACAGAATAAAAATCTATGTCTCCTAGAGGTCAGCACTTAATACATAGAGAAATGCGGTTTATTCAGGACCAAAGGTTATTTTTTGAAACAATGCTTATCTTTTGCCCAAGTAAAGGAATAGATACGTGTGAAGTAATCAAAGATACCTGTTTGTTTTGTAGGAGGCTCATGTTGCAGTTTAATTTTAAACTTAAAAAAACAAAGTATTGTGGGAGGACAAAAACACTGACATTTGCATACTGAGTTCTGGGGAGAAAGTAAAAGTTTATATCTCTTTGTGCTACCTTGTTAATTATTTAGCAATGTAAACATTCTCTAAATCATTATTGAAATTTTTTTAGAGGTGGTTGTAACTTGTATGTCCATCACCTGTTGATGGCTGAAATTGACTCCAGAGAGTTACCTATGCAAAATCAAAATGGTTGATGGAAACAAATATTTAAGTGTAGTTGTTTAATAAATCAGTCGCAGACATTCATTTGCAAAAGAGAAATTGTTCTTGATATCCATATTCATCACATGTGTATTTTGGGGTGCATGGGGAAGTGTATAAGTTGGGTCTGCCACACTCAGTAAAATAGCTAGGTGCCAATAAAGGAGTTCAAAGCTGCAGAACAGAGGGATTGTTTTCTAGGACAGAAATAAAAAGCCTGTGAGGCAGATGTGGCCTTCAGGGGATTCTGTGTTCCTCTTTTTTAATATGATACAATCCTTGTTATAAAGTCTAACTTTTACTAATATGGTAAGCTGGAGTGCAATTCTAAAAGTTCAACATTCCATGTTATTTATTTGGGTATTCTACTATATGGAGAATACAATAGTGCACCCCTTTGTGATCTGGTCCTAGCACCAGAGTGGAGCCACTGTGTTGATAGAAGCAGATTAGTCCTGTTCTTATAGCCTGCAATAGGGCTGGCAGTACAAAAGGGGAATATTTTCGTTAGGGGTGTACCTATATGTTTTCCCCAACCTGCCTCTCATGAATGCAGCCCTGCCAAACAGAGGCAGTGCTGTATTTAGGGGTATATTTATTTTAGTGTGTAAGCCAACATCACTGGTGATGTTGCCCATGGCAACCAATCAGCAATTAGCAAAATGGTCACTACAAGTTAGAAAACAAAAGCAAAGATCTAATTGGTTGCTATGGGCAGCATCACTAGTGATTCTGGCTTACACACTATACCAAATATGCCCCTTAGTGTGGTGGCAATACATTTAGCATGGAAAGCAGGGTGCAAAGTGCAAAAAATTGTGTATTGCACCCATTTTTGCACATTGCACTCTGCCTTCCAAGTGGTATATTACTCCTTATGCTACAGCCACATGGGGCTGACTCTCAGCCTGTGGATAAACCCAGGTCATGACTCAACTCATCTGCTGACCTACGCTGACTCTTGAGTCTGCACCAAAAAGCACTGTGTTTATATGCAGGCAAGGAATCAGCCCAATATATCATTAGCCTAATAGCTCCAAATTCTAGAGAAAATCAGAAGTACCAGTAATGGAAGAGTTTTACTCTGAGACTCAGACATTTTGATCTCAATGGGGAATTCATTGGCAAATGTGTGTTTCTAAGTGAGTTCTTAGAAAAAATGTGAAGTGGATTCTATCAGAAAAGGATATTTTGATCATTGTGAATATGTGACCAAACCATTGTCAAAACAAGCCATGTCCCATGAGTCACGTTGGTAATGAACAAGTTATTTGTTCTTGACTTATTTTAGAAAAAGTCAAGAACAAGTTGGAAATAATATTTATTATTAATAACATGTCACATTTAGTGCATAGTCAGTATACTATCCAGTCTACTTTAGCTGACTAAGGGGGCCATTTACTAACCGTTAGATTTTATTTTTTTTTTTCCCAATTCCGATATTTAGAGCTAAAGGTCACAGAAAAAAAGTTGTGACTTTTCTGAGATTTACTATGTGTCCAAAAGGTTAAAAATCCAAATCTAACAATTCATCAACTAAAACTTGCTGAGATTATGTCGAAGTCAATTGCAGATTTCCCTTACCTTCCCTGGAGGATCCTTCTTTTGCTTCACAATTTTAGAGGTTTAGGATTTTTTTAAACTGTTTTTTTGTGCGACAGTTTGAAAAATTCACAGTTTTCATGTGACAAGTTGAAAAATGCAGACTTATCACACATTTTCTGCTACTTTTCCCGAGCTGACTTTTTCTGTTAGACTTGTTAGTAAATGTAAGACATTCGTAGAAATCAGTTTTTTTGAATTTTAAAAGAAAAAAAAAAGAGAAATGTTAGCGTTTAGTAAATCAACCCCTTAGGGGCACATTCATCAAAGTACGAGTTCAAATCCCAAAATGAGAAAAATTCGGATTAGATACGATAATTTCTGATGATCGCAAATATCACAAAGATAATATCGTATTGGCGATCTGAAAGTCACAAAATTTTCGTATTGAACAATCGTAAATGACGGGAAAACCTTTCTGACTTTGATCCTTCTGTGCATGATTTTGGAAGCCTCCCATAGGAATCAATGGCACTCTGCAGCTTCAACCTGGCCCAAGGAAAGTTACAATACCAAAGCTTGAATGAATCTGAAACTTTTGTACACGGCGCGACAATACGATTTTGTCGCACAGATTTAGTCGCAAAGTACAGAAAAGTCGCGCAAAGTACAAAAAAGTCATGAAAAATATGCACAGTACGACCAAATACAATTTTTTTGTATTTCGTACCTGTCGTACTTTGATAAATGTGCCCCTTAGTGTGACATGGTTATTAATAATAAGAATTATATTTAACTTGCTCTTGACTTTTTCTAAAATAGAACTTGTTTATTAAATAATTATTAATCAGCAATGCCACATTACACCTATGGAAAATTCAGCTGGGCTCTTACTGTAAACTAACAACCAAGAATACTATTTTACTATGCTGGAAAATGAAGCTTTCTTTTTGACTATGTATCGCTAGCAATGCCTTCATTAACATATAACAGCAGAATATTGACACTAGTTTAATTTGCCTGCTTCTTTTAACTAAAACAGCCATGAGAGAATAGCATATTGTATTATATGAAAATAATCTACTTTTTCTTTTCATCTGCATTGATTTGAATAACATTCATTTGCCATAGAGTTAGACAAATACAGGCTTCTCCAGAGATAAAAAAAAGAACAGAACATGGTCAAACACTGCTAATGCTGGTAAAAGCCACTGTGGAGGCAAGTGGTTTGGCAGTTCCTACTCATAGGTATAAATGCAAAATGCAAGTAAGCAATATAACATATGCTAACACATTTTTAGATTAAATACAGTGTAAGCTACAATCTTGTTAAGGGTATTTTTTCTGTAAAGCTGGGCTTACATGTCCAGATTTGGTTTGGTCCTGTTGAATGTTAAGGCACCATGTTGACAAGGGCATATTGCTCTGGCAAATTAAGAACTGAATAGGAGTGACAGCTCTGGACTACATGTATGATATCCATGCAGTTGCACTTTGGACCAGTTAATTGGATACTGTAGAACAGTGATCCCCAACCAGTGGCTTGGGGGCAACATGTTGCTCAGCAACCCCTTGGATGTTGCTCTCAGTGCCCCCAAACCAGGTAGTTATTTTTCAATTCCTGACTTGGTGGCAAGTTTTGGTTGAATAAAAACCAGATTAACTACCAAATAAAGCCCCCTGTAAGCTGATAGTGTGCAAAGAGGCTGCCTAATCGCTAATCTTAGCCCTTATTTGGCACCTCCATGAATTTTTGTGGTGCTTGTGTTGCTCCCCAAGTCTTTTTACATTTGACTGTGGCTCATGAGTAAGAAAGGTTGGGGACCCTTGCTGTAGAATATATCCCATTGAATAGCCACCTTTACAAAACCATTAACTTCATGTAGGCAAAAGACTAACCATTCCATTATTTGTCTATGCTAACATAATTTAGCAGAGTTGCAGGAATGTAACTTAAGCATTGTTTGTGTTACAGCTGATGTAAGGCGTGTAACCTCATCACTTCCTGGTACAGAACATTTAAGCAGAGATGAAAAAAACAAGGGTAAACAGACAATCATCACATACAATATTATGAATTCAAAGCAGTATTTAGAAACAATAAAACAAATATTAAATGAATTAACCACACCTCCTCTGCTATGCTGTAAACAGTTACAGTTGAAAACTAGAAAGGGAAGTTTGAGAACAAACTTCATGTTGGGTTGAAAAACGTGATGTCACTGAATGAAATATGATCTGTTGTTGGCTCCACCCACTTTTTCTAACCTTGGATCACAGTTATATAGTAAAACCACTGTGCAAAGTATGGGGACCCTGGTTTTAATAGTGTATGAATGGCAGCAATTTAAATGTCCCCACTGAAAGTCAATGAGTGACATCTGATTGGTCGCTCTGCCCACTTTTTCTAACCTGGAACTGCAGTTACCCAGTGACTAACTCTGCAAAGTTTAGGACCCTAGGATTAATAGTTACAGAACGGCAGCAGTTTAAATTTAAACCAATAAAAGTCAATAGGTGAATTGTGATTGGTGGGTGTGCCCACTTTTTCTAACCTTGAGTCGAAGTCACCCAGTGACAAAAAGTGGCACAAATAGTGTGAGAATGACAGCATTTTAAATTTAAATCAATAAAATTCAATGGATGGAATCTGATTGGCTGTTAGTGGCTCAACCCACTTTTCCGATTTTTGAACTGCAGTCCCCCAGTGACCAACTGTGGAAAGGTTGGGGACTTAGACATTAAAATTGTGAGACTGACAAATACCCAGTGAGTAACTCTGGAAAGTTTAACAACTCTGGAATTAATACTTAAATAACGGCATCAGTTAAATATAAACCAATGAAATTTAATGGGTGGAAATGGCTTGACTGTACAAAGTTTGGGAACGCTGACTTAAATAGTGTGAGAAAGGCAGCATTTTAAATTTAAACCAAAAAAAAATTCAATAGGTGAAGTCTGATTGGCTGTTGGTGGCTCCACCCACTTTTTAAAACCTAAAAATGCAGTCCCCTAGTGGCCCTGGTGTTAATACTGTGAGAATGGCATCAGGTTGAATTTCCCCATTGAAAACCAATAGTTAAAATCTGTTTGGCTGCTGGTGGCTCCACCCACTTTTTCCACCTCTGAACCGCAGTTATCTGGGGACTAGCTCTGCAAAGTTTGAGGACCTTAGTATTAATATTTAAAGAACGGCAGCAGTTTAAATTTAAACATATGAAGTCTATAGGTGAAATCTGATTGGCTGTTGTTGGCCCCGCCCACTTTTCTAAACTTGGAACATAGTCACCCAGTGACAAACTGTGCAAAGTTTGGGGACCCTGACATTTAACATGTGAGAATGGCAACAGTTAAAATTTCCCCACTGAAAACAATGAAAGATATGTGATTGGCTTTTGGCGGCCCCGCCCACTTTTTCTAACCTTGAGTATGAAGTCACTCAGTGACTGACTGTGCAAAGTTTGGGAACCCTGGCACCTAACCAATAAAATTCAATAGGTGAAATCAGAATGGCTGTTGGTGGCCCTGCCCACATTTTCAAAACTAAAACTGCAGTCCCCTAGTGACCAACTGTGAAGAGTTTTGGGAACCCTGGTGTTAATTCTGTGAGAATGGCAGCAGGTTGAATTTCCCCATTAAAAGTCAATAGGTAAAATCTGATTGGCTGTTGGTGGCTCCATCCACTTAAAAAAATACAAAAAACCTTAAAGTCACTGGGTGACTACGCATTTAAGGTTTTTTGTATTTTTTTAATACACTATGCAAAGTTTGGGAACCCTGGCAACAAACCAAGTAAATAGGTAAACTCTGATTGGCTGTTGGTGGCTTCGCCCACTTTTTCTTACCTGGTGCCTAATTCTGCAAAGTTTGGGGACCCCGGTGTTATTACTGTGAGAATGGCACCAGGTTGGATTTCCACCAAGTCAATAGGTAAAAACTGATTTGCTGTGACTATGCAATTCAAGTTTGGGGAGTGTAGCCTCAAAGCTGTAAGATTGGCAGCAGTTTCAGTTTCCTCATAAAAGTCAATAGGTTACATTTAATAGGTTAAACTTGAATGCGTAGTCACCCAGTGTCTGACTATGCAAAGTTTGGGAACCCTGGCATCAAACCAATAAAAATCAATAGGTGAAATTTGATTGGCTGTTGGTGGCTCCGCCCACTTTTCAAAACGAAAATTGCAGTCCCCTAGTGACCAAGTGTAAAAAGTTTGGGGACCCTGGTGTTATTACTGTGAGAATGGCAGCAGGTTGAATTTCCGCCAAGTCAATAGGTAAAATCTGATTGGCTGTTCACAGCTCTGCCCACTTTTGGGCATCCAGCAATATTTTCATTCAGGCTGACCCCATGACTATGTGATTCAAGTTTGGGGAGTGTAGCCTCAAAGCTGTAAGATTGGCAGCAGTTTCAATTTCCCCATTAAAGTCAATGGGGGGAATTTGATTGGTTGTTGTTGGCCCCTCCCACTCATCTAACAAATGTCGCTGTTTCATTCGGGGTGACCCCATTATTATGTTATTCAAGTTTGGGGGCTGTAGCTTCAAAGCTGTAAGTGCGGCAGCAGTTTGAAAATCTTCCCTGTCAAAGTTAATGGAAAAATTGGGGTGTTCGGAGCGGCGCCACAAAAAGACGGGGGCGGGATCGCTTAGAAAAGCACAAGCAACCTGCTCCACTATAGGGCAAAGAAGTGTGGGGACTTTGGGTGTTGTACCCCTAAAACTGTAGGAGGAGTAGTGTTTAGAAAATGGGGGGCGCTAAGAAGAAGAAGAAGCGGAAGAATAAGCTAAAGTCGAAGAACAGTGTGTTGGGGGTTTTCAACCCAACACAATTAGCTCCAGGGAAAGTACAGTTTGGAATTTAAATGATCTCATTAATAGGGCTCCATGTGCCCAAGCCGCCAAAAATTTAAACTGAAACTGAAAGTTGTATAATAATAAAAATTATACTGTATAATAATAATAACAACAATGAAAATATATCTTCTGGATATATTTCTGGTAGCAGTCCCCATAAAATCAGAATTTCAATAATTTGAAATTGACATTTATCATAAAATATCACAGACTATATTGTACTAAAAGCTGCTTTTTATACAAAAAGCAGGCTATGCAAAGGCACATATTCTAATGATTCATCAAACTGACATTTCAAAGAGCTTTTACAGTTGCTTTCATAGAACCACCATTTTGAGAATTACACAATATTCCACTTAATATTATGCAGTACACCAGCACTTGGCTATTACCATTATTGACAGACGTTATTTTTGGAACTGTATTTATTCTGTCTAAGGAGCAAGGGGGTGATCAGTGAAGATCATGCACTTTGTGCCATGATTGTTAAGTTCTTGTCACAAGTCCCAGATATGATGTAAATGCTTGTTGGCACATCACATAAAAGTACAGTAAGCACAATTACTGAATATTGAAACAATTGAGCATAACCAGGTGATTAAAAGGGCTTATTTATGACAGCAAGTGCAGTGTACTAAGTGCAAATTGGAGAACATTTGCTGTGTTTTTTATCCTCAATGCAGCATTTTCCCCCCATGATTCTGTTGTAATTGCCGCCGTAATGACTCCAGGTACAGGGACATCAATAAGCTTTTTGAAACCTAGGGGTGGCTTCTTGGCCTTTGCTTATCCTCAGGCAGAGGTTTTGCCCCATGTGGCAGGAGCCACATACCTAATCATATCCATTTTCTTACACAGGTTTCAGCCGTTTGCACATAATTTATTCCACTGTGAACAATTGTGCAGTCACAGTAATTCCCTAGTGTGCTAGTAAGCATCAGAAAATCAGCTAGAAAAAGTATAATCTAGTGGTAATTATACTGGGTTACTCCAGAATATTGAAAACTCCAGCTTTTTGATGTTGATGTTACATCAGGTGATGGAAAATATTTAAAATTGTTGTGAATTTGGTGTTAGATGGTTAAATAAAATAATTTGCTACTTTTGTCAGTCCACTAAAAAAAAGAAGAAAAAATCAGCAAATATAAAAGCCCTATACCCTGAGATGCCTTGTAAAATTAGTTTATTACTAATAACTTTTTTGAAAAGTAGCCCATGTGCAGTCAGCCTAAAGCTGGCCATACACGCACCGATAATCTCGTACAAAACCTCGTTTCGTACAATATTCAGTGCGTGTATGGCAATTCAGCAAGGCGACTGATATTGCAGGAGGCTGCTGATATGAGTCGACTTGCCGATCGGGCGGGTTAAAAGATTTTGATCGGGCGCCTGAGCAAAATCTACCTTCAGGGCTGAGTTGACAGAAGGAGGTAGAAATCCTATTGTTTCTACCTCCATATCTGACGATTCAGCCCTGAATGTCAGTGGAGGGTTGGAACGATCTTTTGTGCGTCCGATGGTCCAGCTTTTGGTTTGTCTCAGGCACATTACTCTAGACGTGAAGACCTCAGCCTTTAAGCAGATAACAAAGTTAAAACTCATGATTTAATTAGACACTATGGGGCCGATTCACTAAAGGATGATAACGCTTATCGCATGCTTTTTTGCGTTAAAAAGCATGCGATAATTAAGTCCCAATTCATCAAAGTCATTTCGCATTCATTAAGACGCATATCGCAATGCATTATTTACCTCACATTGCGTTAATTCTCGCATAGAAATAATACTAACGCATGATTCACAGACACGTATGAAGCGTTCACACGCTAAATATCGCATTAGTCTGTGTGAATATTAACACCTACTTGGGGCAGGCGGTACTTAAAGAAAATTGTGGTTAGTGAGCTTTTGGCAACACAACATGGACTTTACAGTAGGATTTTTTCAAGTATGTGTTGGCCCTAGAGTGATGCAGCCTCCAGTTTTCAGGGAAATGGTGATTTTCAGAACAGTAGTTTTCCGAAAGCAATGGTTACGTGCGTTAAATCGTGTGCTAATATTGCACGCGGCAAAATATATCGCGCACAACGGGAAATAACGCACGCGGTGGGAATTAACTCAAGAAAAACACTCACCGCGAGTTAAATAATTCCTTTTACCATATTATTGGTTAATATGGTAAAAGGAATTATTTAATAATATTGGTAACCATATTATTGGTTGCTATGGGTAAGTGCAAACTTAGTGTCTTTAATTACATATGAGAGTATTGGGTGTGGTAGTGGGTGACCTCTAAGGACACTGTAACAATGGCTCCAGGTGCAGGCACATCAGTAAGATTTTTAAACCATGGGGGCAGATTTTCAACCTGTGCTTTCTTAAAATTCACCCCTAAAACCCCAATGGGTTCTTAGCGTGTACATAAACACAGACCTAGAATCCACCCCATGCTCTAAAAATCTTACTGGTGTGCCTGCACCTGGAGTCACCGCATCAGACTGGGAACAGTCACACAGAGTTGATTCAGCATGAAGTATGCAGTTTTGTGCTGAAATCCACTCCACATGCCTGTACCTGGGTGATGCAGTGGCTCCCGGTGCAGGCACATTGGTAAGATTTTTAGAGCGTGGGGTGAATTCTAGGCGTGCGTTTATCAGCAGGCTGAGAACCTGTTTGGCAGTGTCCTAACAATTGCAAACCACTTGATAATGATTTGGTTATTTCCCTGGGAAAATAGGTAAGTAATGCCATGGTTTCTCATGGCATAAAGAAAAATCTTCAGCACACCACTTACATACATGTTCTCAAAGGGTGCTTGACTTCCACAGCTGCCCCCAAGCCTTTTTTCCATGTATCTTTGCAAAGTGGAAGTTCACCTGAAGAAGGGGTCACCCCCGAAAGCTTGTGCTGTTTGTTCATTTCTGCGAATAAATGATTTAAAGGCATTGCCGACACACTGGAGTGCTTCTTCCCCTTTGCAAAGATACATGGTTTCTCATGGCAACATTGTACACATTCGGTGTTTTAAGAAACACTGATTTCCCAGTGAAAACTTCCCTGAAATGTTCTTTCAAATAAATGCTAATATGGCACATTGCCTTAAAAATTATGTTGCAATCTCAAGACTTAAAGGAAAAAATAAATCATATGTTGTGAGGGAGTGATAGAACTGGCAATCACACTGCTGCTGTAGGCCAGTATAATAAAAATGAAAAACAGGCATGGTGTCTGGTATCGAGAATGCTTGGAACCTAGATATTCTGTATAATTTGCATCACCATACCTTGAGCCCACTTAAAAGCATTTAAACATTAAAAAAAAACAATAGGTTTTGCCACCAATAAGAAATCATGCAACTCAGTTACCATCAAGTACAAGGAACTGTTTTATTACAGAGAAAAAGAAGAAGACTAGAAAACTAGAAATATTTGCTTAAAGTTGACTGAAATGACCTTCCAATGATTTGGAATTTTCTGAATATCATGTTTCTGGGTAAACAATCCATACTTATAGACATCAGAAGAAACAAATGATAAAAAAGATATATGCTGAATTCATCAGTTATAGTACCAGAGGGGAGGCGTACATTTACTAACAAGGGTTCTTTTATGTGCTGATTCTGTATAAATATTTTTTACACCCTCAACATTGATATATTATCAAATTTAATTTTATAAAAAGTAGTACATTACATATGGGTAATGATCATCATTGCAAACCATTATTCCCTTTTTTGTTTCTGCCACTTTGGAGTTTCCAATACCTCTATAAGCAAAGCAGTGACAGACGGATATTGGCATATTGGAAAACGTTTCATGTGCCCAACAGCTAAGAAATCTATGTTACTGGAAGGACAACCAAGAGCACAATTAGAAAACATGTCAACTAAAGAACATTATTAATGCACTGAGATAAAAATATTGGATTGTAACAAATGCACAAAATGCTTTGTATGCATTAAAACGTAAAAGTAAATGGGGAAATTTTGCCTTGTTACTGTAGTACCTAACAGCAATACTTCAATAATGTCCATTAACAAATATAAATCTATTAAATCACTGGTGTAAACAATCCCTTTCCTTCTCATTAAGCCCCATTGGCAACCACACATATAATGGAGGATTTAAAGGATGATATTATTATACCCATTACTGATTAATGAAGGAATATTAGCTTGATCTAATCTGGATGTGGTTGAAAGTTATTTAGTGTGGCAATTTATTTTGCAGTTATGCTGATTAGCCATCAGTTCCCAACTGTTTAATCACAACTGTAAAAAGAGAAAAGCAAAAGAGAAAAACACCACTTAAATTTAAATCAACGGCTAATTTGTCTTGTTATATCAATACGGTGCAAGATGGTGATACCTTACAGTGAGTTATATAGCACCTGTACTTGCACTTGCACTAGTCCTTAAGGTTAATGTGAAGCTAGTGCAGGAATTAATCCTTCTGATTAGTCAATAGCATTCTACAAGTCAAACAAACTTATTAATTGATTGCATAAAAAATAATGACACAGGGATATGCCCCATACCATTTGTTGTACAGAATACCTGATATTATGTTTCTGTAAACTGTAACTAAGATTTTCATATGCCCTCCTGCCATTGTTGTAACCACAATATTACACCATATAAGCATACCCTAATGCCATGGTTATAAATCATTCCTTCTGCTTAGAATGCTAATGATAAAGGTAAGATTCCATTTATCACTTAGTGGAAACATTTGGCCATAAATTAGTAAAATGTGGCTTCCATTGTGTAGGAATAATACATGTGTTAGAATTGCATGCCATAATAATCATGTTTCTGTTTAATTAATGTTAAGTGACATATTTTAAGATATTATGGAGCATATACATTGTTTGTTGGTTTTTGTACAATTGCCCCAAGGTTTTAAAATAGCAACTGATCAACAATAGGACAGGCAGTGGGCTCCATTCTTAATCCAAACATTATTCTGAGGTATATGTAAGTGAATTCGACCAAATACAAAATTTAAAAAACATAGAAGGTGCCTCCTGACAAATGTTACATTGTAAAGTAGAATGTCCTGAACCCTGCCCCCTGAGTTATAAGTTGGGGGGGAAAGTTCTTAATTGCTACAT
Organism: Xenopus tropicalis; assembly: GCF_000004195.4. Lineage (NCBI taxonomy): Eukaryota > Metazoa > Chordata > Amphibia > Anura > Pipidae > Xenopus > Xenopus tropicalis. The sequence goes on along the minus strand of NC_030678.2, from coordinate 73,673,323 downwards.
AAGTTTCACCACCTATCCAAAGATCACGTGGTTCCATAGTGCACTACTGAAAACTAAAACAACATGAAGAAGTGCAATTTAAAGCACTACTCAAGAATGACAACAACCCCAACAAATATCCATCTCCAACTTTAGCTCATCTTTCCAAAACACAACAAAATTTACATCAGACATCTAATATCCTTCAGATAGATAGCAATGTTTAGGGGTATTACTATTTCTAAAGCTATAGTTACAAAGTTAAGTTTGGCTAAAAAAAAGAGACCATCAACGTCCATTGCATTTGGAGTGAGGGAAAACTTGAGAAAAAAATCTCCCATTGACTTTACTGTATTTGAAGTGAGAAAAAACTTGAGAATAAATGCCTATTAACTTTAATGCAGTTGGAGTGAAAAAAAAAAACTTGAGAAAAAAATGCCCACTTAAGGGCTCTGGTACACGGGGAGATTAGTCGCCCGCGGCAAAACTCCCTGCTCGCGGGCGACTAATCTCCCCGAGTTGCCTTCCCTCTGCCATCCCACCGGCGAACATGTAAGTCGCCGGCGGGATGGCAGACGCGGCGGCGCGATTTCGCGCAAATCGCTGAAAAAGACTCGCGAGTCTTTTTCGGCGATTTCCCGAAATCGCGCCGCCGCGTCTGCCATCCCGCCGGCGACTTACATGTTCGCCGGTGGGATGGCAGAGGGAAGGCAACTCGGGGAGATTAGTCGCCCGCGAGCAGGGAGTTTTGCCGCGGGCGACTAATCTCCCCGTGTACCAGAGCCCTAAATGCACTTAGAGTGAGAAAATACACCCATTGACTTCAATATATTTTCACAAATGTTTTGCTGTTTCAGCAGTTTTGCAAAACATTAATGAAAATGTATTGAAAGTCAATGGGAGTTTTTTCACTGCTACAGATTCTCTCGTCACTAATTGGAAAGAGTTTCCATGTCCTCTCACAAGCTTCTCTGGACAAAACAACCTTGACCATGACCCTCATAGTTTGGAACTTCCATCCTCTTTACCCTTTACCAGAGAAGCAAAATTATGTTTTCATCCCTTGAGTCAATTCCCTTTTAATACAAGACAGCACTTTATTTGCTTTAGTAGCCTCTGAGGGTGAAGACACACAGAGCTACTAGTAGCAGCCACTTGTGGCTACTAAAAAGACAATGCTGATCATTTACTGATAATTTTCCATATGTGTGTTTTAGCAGAGGCAATTCTCAGTATTGTCTATGCTGGCAAGGTATTTTCTGGAGTTTAGTAGCTGTGGAAAAAGTAGCAGCTACTAGTAGCTCAGTGTGTCTTCACCCTGAATGACAGTGCCTCAAATTACACAGCTTGTTATCAACAAAAATCCCCAGATCCTTCTCAGTTAAAGGGATTCTGTCATGATTTTTATGGTGTAATTTTTATTTCTAAATTACACTGTTTACATAGCAAATAAGTCACTCTACCATTTAAAATTTTATTCTTGAACTAACAAATTAATTTTTTTTAGCTTCATTTTCCAGTTTGATGCCCAGTTTTGCAATTTTGTCAAATCACTCTGCAAAGTGTCAGCATTCTGCCTGGAACTGCATGCACAGTTTCATATTATAAGCAAAAATATAAACAGTGCTTTCAGTGCCCATCTGCTGTACCCCTGCAGTACTCCACTAACAACATTGGTCCAATAAAAAAATGTTCCATTTAGCACAACTCTTTGTAATCCATCCTTTAGGCAGTGCTCTAATTACAAATATTATGATCCAGACCAATATTCCTTAATTTAACCAGTAACCTTTTGTGTGGTACTGTATCAAATGCTTTAGCAAAGTTAAAGTTGATCACATTCACTGCCACTCCAGAGTCTAGTTTCCTGCTCACCATCTCTAATAGGCAATTTAATTAGTCTGGCAAGAGCTATTATGCATAAAACCATGCTGGCATAACTCATAGGGTGAGATTTACTAATACACGAATCCGAATCCCAAAAGGGAAAAAAACGTATTGGAAATGAAAATTTTGCGACTTTTTCATCGCCGTCATGATTTTTTCGTATTTGTTGCGACTTCTTTGTCGCCGCCGCGACTTTATCGTATTTTGCGCGACTATTTCGTCGCCGTTGCGATTTTTTCGGATTGAGCGGTTGGAAAAACCCAATCCGATTTTTCCGCAACGGCAACAGAAAAGTCGCAGAAAATATACAAAAAAGTCGCGGAACATACAAAAAACGCATTTGGACGCCTTCAGACCGTTCGTGGATTAGTAAATCTCCCCCATAGTATTGTGAATTGCAAAGTATTTAAGTATCTTATCCCTTATTACCCCTTTTAAAAGCTTTCCTACCACTGATGTCAGATTAACAGGCCTATAGGATTGCTGCATGTAAAAATTAACAAAAAATGCAGACTGTCTACCAACTGCTTTTACTTCTTTTCTTTCTTGCAAATTGTAACCTTTTAAAGAGACATTTATAGCAATAAAACCAGATTACTTAAATGCAACTGAAAATTGAATCCATCTAAAGAGCAAGTAATATTTACATTGTTTATGCAAGTACATTGTGCTGATAATATTAAAGGCCTGGTGACTACAGGAAATTAATAAAACTACACTATATACATTGAAATAAAATGGTCAGTAAGTCTTTGGAACACATACACAAGATAAAGCATGTATAAGAAAAATGGTTTATATTTTTTTTTATATCCGAAGCCCTGGGAGGTAGTTTTTACAATAACTTGCTTAGGGTCCTATATTGCATAGGTATGCTGATGCTATAAATATAATGTAGTTATATTTTGTTATCAATCATTTATTACTCTCAGGCAGTGGTCAAAGAAATGTAAACATATCACTGGGAGAAAATTTCAGGCACATTAAAAATCTTTCTTGATGCTAAATATTTGTTTGGCCAGTGCTGAAATATGGGCACAGGTAAATAATGGGGATAATTAGTTGTTTGTGTGCGACTTAGGATCATCTGCCAAGGATCCAGTATTAATGATGGATTAAGCTCAACAAAGCAATTCATCTCTCAGCAAATGTCTACTATTGGAGTCATGGGGCATTCCAAAAATGACATGTCTTCCTGTACCCTGGCACACTTCTAACTGGCAGATGTAGGAGATAGAAATGATTGGCAAAGACAGCTTAACATTGATCCCTGTGCCAACCCAAAAAGACATGTTAGATGAGTTGAAAACACAGCATTACTACTTAGTAAACTCAGAAATACACTTCTTGTTGCTGCTAGTTGTCACCTCTGTATGCCACAACTTTTCCCTCCATTCTCTGCCCTTACTGTGTGGCTATAGTATTCTATACCCTATTTTCTTGCAAGTCTTTGTTCATTTCTTTTTACCTTATTTCACTGGTTAGTACTGTTAGTACTAACAAAAGCAACAGAGATTGTTTTACAAAATATAGTGTAGTAGTACTTTTAGTTTTGAGACACCCCCATGAAATTGTGTCTGAACACAGTACTCAGTGAGATGGTAAAATAAGCTAGAGTAATAATAAACTAAATAATATAAAAATTTAAAATGTTCCACTTACTGAACTACAACAGGTTAAGTTATAGAACTGGGGTGTAGGTGGGTATTTAAAGAGCCCTTTTAGAATACAGGCCCACCACATACAGTAGCTGGGTTGCATCAAAGCTGTTGGTAATGTAATTTTCTTGGTGTCTTCAGTGTGGGCTGGTAAGAAGTTCTTCCCTCCTGACATGTTTTATCTTGTTGGCTTCCTTAGAGGCCTGGCCATTTCCACTTCTGCCATCTAAGAGGAGGTGGGACATAACCACGCCACCAAACACAGTATGGAAATGTAAACAGTGGCTTTAGATCCAAGTACTTTTAATGAAAAGCATTTTTCATGCAAAAACTGTGCCTAAAGTTGTGGAACTACAACTGGGTCATAAATTACCCCTAAAGTGTTATCACTTTCTGAATCAATAATAATTTGTTAGCCTTTATAAGGTGGCCATTTTAACAAAATGTGAACAAAGGTGTTTTATTTTTTCTTTAAAGTAATGTTTTTCAGTCTTTTCACACTTTCCTGACCTTTATCCTTGATCAAAGTCAGAGTTAGAGAAAATTCCTCATGGTCTATGGGGACTTTTTTAAATCAAACTACCATAGCCAAAGAAGTTTGTTTTGTGATGGTGGTTTGTCTGGATTCTAGACAGAACCTTTATTTGTCTTATTTGTGAAGTGAACACAGTGGGACGCTCACCCAACATGAAAGGAGCCCGATGTGGTGCTGACTGGTAGCTACAATGATATGGTGGTGTGGTCAGTGTCCTGCCTTACTAACACCATTTTACCTCCCACAATGGTAATTGCTTTTCAGTGGTAGAGGGCAGAGTGTTTGGTTGTATAGTTTTAACAAAATTACCCTCCATGGTACAAAAATAATTTCCTTTCTTCAAGTTAATTTACTAATATTGAGCTGCTCACACGTGAAGAAAACTCATGCATTGGCTGTATGTACACTATACAATTTTTCCCTCACTTTATATTAGCTGCAGATGGCACACTCCCAGTGTATTATGGGCTATTTACAATTACTTACATTGTTTAAACCACATCTGTTAGAAAGTGTAATTCATTCTATAGCTGTAACTGTACTGTATAATAATATATATGCCTCTTTAACTAAAAACTAAACTAAAATGTTCATAACCAGGATATATGCAAAATGTAAATAAAAGTGGGTCAAGGTTTATTGAGTGGCGTAATGCTGTGGTGTGTCACCAGTCTGGGGAATGAGAAATTGGTATCACTTTCTGCCTACAAATGTATTTTCTCATACCTGTACTACTAAATCCCATTCTGGGGATTAGTGAGACACTGGCACATTCCAAGTCTATGAGTAAGGGATATGTCCCTTTCCTCGCTGGGAAAAAATGCAGGTGTCTGCCAGGCAGCAGGTTAGCGACAAACAAAGACAAACTAACAAAATGCCATTATATAAATGTAAGACTGAAGCGTAATTGCCAAGTACTTTCCTACAATGCACTGTTTTTTTCACATTTCCGGCGTTGTTGCGGTCGATTATCTGTACGCAATTGTCCATTTCACGAAAATAGAATCAACTGCACATGCTAATTGCAGACAGAAGTCTGTCTGGTATCAGTGTTCACTGGCATAATTTCCAGTGTGCAAGTGGCATGCACCCTATTCTTTCAGTGCAACTCAACTGCAGTGATTGACGCAGGGAACCTGGGCGCTACCGCCTGGTCAGGAGGTGGCAGTAGCTCCAGGGTTCCCCTGCTTTAATAGGCTCAGAATCACCCAATTCTGAACAGAAAGTGAGAAGGACTGAGTGGCACCCAGCGCAACTAAAAAGAAGGGCAAGAAGTGCATTTTGACGCAAGTAGCTTTAATGAGAACAACTGACTTCAGAAGTCTTCATTAAATATGGGCAAGTCTGAAAGCCTGTGGGATTTGTCAGTTTCTACCATATGCCCAGAATTTTATTACTGCATTGATGTTTCAGGTAGTTTAAAGTATATATAAGGAAACTTGTGTGCACTAATGATCAAATGAGCAAATGCCCACTTCAGCTATGAGGTTATGTAAATATTGCTGCAATATGGTAGCAAGTCTGTTAATAAAGCATTTAAAATATTTCTTAACAGACAAAAAAAATTGTAATGCAAAAGGTAATTTATTAAAATGAAACAAGAAAGTACACCTGAGAGAGAAATACACTAAGGGGCATATTTATTATGCTGTGTAAAAAACAGCGAGAAAATTCGCCACACATCGCCAGGCTTCGCCGTGTAAAAATGGCGTAAAATCGGCGTAATTGTTTTATGCGTTTTTACTTCCACCGGAACTTATGGAAAAACAGCGTAATATCCGGCGTTCAGATGGCAATCTTTTCCATTTATTTTACACAGCTTTTTACTCCGTTTTTTCTGCAAATTAGTTTTACACAGCATAATAAATACACCCATAACTGTTAAAAAGAGTAGTTTAGTTCAATACAGTGGGAAGCACCTGAGTGAGGTTCCTTTTTATACTTGGTGAGGATTTCAATAGGCCATGAAGATGCTGATTGAAGGGCTTTCCAAGATGACTGCTGGGAAAAAGTAAGGAAAGAGGAGACGCCTGTTTTGCTACCCAAGGAAGATAAGAAGCAAGAGCACCCTATATGGGGTAAAGGAGCCCCCAGACAGTTTATCCCAAAGGTAAGGCCTGGGGCTCCAACCCAGACCAGCGGAACACAGACTCATCTTTCCACTGTGAGGTTTATTAAAGGGACAAATATTGTCATCTGCAGTAACAGGAATATCATAGGTTTAATAATAAGAAACATTTTGGCTGGCCACCCTACTAAAATCCATATTAATTAAAAAAAAACACAGTAAAATAAATACTAATATTTATTAATCCAAACGCTCAACCTATATAAAATATGTATTACCCATTATTTATTATATATCCAGATCTATTGCGCTGGTCTAACCTTTTTGCCCACCTCAAATTTTTTTAACTGTCCAAAGACAAATATTTCAGGACATTTACAGCAACAAACAAATTGCATGTGTCTTTTCTTATTTTGTGATAGTTGGGTCTACATTCTCATTTTATTGTAGGAAGTTAATACAATATTCGCGTTTTGAACAAATATAAATGTGTTCATTTTTATATATAAGCAAAGAACTTCCTGAGCTCTGTTCTTGCAAAATGCAGTACTCTTTATCGTGTGACCCACCTTCTTATCTGCCTGTATTGTCCCCTTGGATACTTTAAGGCAGTGCTGTCCAACTGCAACCTGTGGGCCACATCTGGCCTGCTGCCCCCCTTGTGTGGCCCCTCCATCTGTCTGGCTGCTGTGACAGCTTAACCTTGAGTAAGCTTTAAAGGAGAGGGAAAGGTAAAAACTAAGTAAGCTTTATCAGAAAGATCTATGTAAATACAGCCATATGCACAGAAACGCTGCACTGAGTTTTCTGTCAAAAGAAACAGAATTTCTTATCTGTTTGTTCTCCTCTGCCAGAGACATGCAGCTCTCTCCTCTCTCCTGCTCCCCCCCACTCAAGAATGCTAAGAACTCCCTCCCACCCCTTAGGAATGTGTGATCTGAGCCAATCAGCAGGAAGCTTCCTCATAGTCTTACAAACTGAGCATGTACAGGGGTCTTGGTCTTGGCATTATGGGAATTTTCTTTACAAAGCTCGCCGTTTTTATTTCCTATGAGGCTTCTGATCATCTGAACGGGAGAAATATGGGGAGACTTAAGGGCACTATTGAGAGAACTGAAGGTATGCCTGCAGCTTGAGATTAACTCTTTATTAGACTTTCCTTCTCCTTTAAATGCTTACTCAAGTGGGGGTCATTTATAAAATTTGTGCAGCATAGAATTTATTCACACAGTGAACATATTTGCCCTGCCCGTGTTAACATTTATAAAGCTAGACAAGAGTGGCGCATTTAATGAATAAACTGTAAGTATTTATGCGCACAACTTCGGTGATGGAAAACAATATTCCCTAAACTGATTTCACAAATTGTGAATTTATATTCGAAAAGTAAAAATTGGCACTATCAGGCCCGGATTTGTGGCGAGGCCACAAAGGCCCGGCTTAGGGCGGCGCAACGAAATTGTGGCATTTCGCTCTCATACGGAGCAATGGGGATTTCTCCCCACAGCTTCATATGGGAGTTTAAATGCCTGCTCATGCGCGCTGCTCGCAGCGGGGGGGGGGGGAGAGAAGAGATGTTCGCGGGTTTGCGCATGCGCGGGGGGGGGCGGCCTTGGGGCGCCCCGATTTTAAATCCAGCACTGGGCACTATACTTGCACACAATAAAAATGCACAAAGGGCATGAGCATGTAAACCTCAATCTCATCTGCAAATTTTTGTGGATAACTTGCATGTCACTTCGATTCGCAAACAAATGAAAAGATGGTGTTTAGGGGAAAACATTCTCAAAACAACCATTTACAAAAAAAAAACATATGCACTGCGCAAACTTTATAAATGACAACTAGTATTGCTCACACCTATAAGGGCGTGCATTGCTCATAATCCAGACTTAGACTGTAAGGACCTGCATTGTTCAACAGTGCAGGCATTATATCACTGCAGAACAAACTGTTCATCTTGGCATGGTCCTGATAGGTTTCTCTGTCTTGTTCCCTACTCTGCTTGTGTGTACCATATTCTGCCCTTTGGTGCCTTTTGGAGGTGAACCTGGAGGGGGTTTGTTCTTGGAGTTTGTTAGCATTTGAAAATAGTTGTTAGAAAGTCCCTAAGCTGTGTAAATATGTGCAGTGCTACCCACTGGGTAGGAGGAGCCATATGGATTTAAGGTTGTGGCTTAATATGATGTAATAAACTTCTTTTACATATGAGTAATGGGTGATATCCCTGCAGTGAGCACCAACCATTTGGCTTTTTGCTGTGCTACAACCATTAATGTAACTATGGTCTTAACAGCTCTTGTAATAACATGGGTATTGTTTGAAGTGAGTGCGGTTTAAAAAAGGGGAGTGGTCAAAACTGTCTTACATTATTGGTCCCCCCACCACATAGGCCAGAAAATTTCCAACATTGGACAGCACTGCTCTAGGGGATAACAAATAGAATTCTATTCATGGAGGTAGAAAATAACCACATTAAATTATATTAAAAGGATATGAGAAAAGGGAACCCATAACAGTAGACACTGCCCCAACCCAGGAAAACCAATACATACGGCAGCATTCCAGTGCACCTCACACTGAATAATCCTACTTGAGGTGCAGAGTGCAGAAGCTAACACTGTCCTTACTACCTGCCAGTGGTGTAACTATAGAGGAAGCAGACCTCACAGCCACTGGGGCCTGGGGAACATGGGGGCCCAGACCATGGGGTCTGATTCCTCTATGGCAGTAAAAAACACTTTCCCCAGCCACTCTCCCAGTTGCAGTCTACGTCTAATTCTGCCATTAACTTTTGCATCTGAAAGTAAGTTATAGATAGGGGATGGGGGTTGGGATGGCTATGTGCTTCTCTGCTGGCCCATCTGAATACAGTGCTGCTAATCGCAGGCAGTACTGTATTTATGGGGCAGTCACATGTCTCTAGGCTCTCAAATGGAGAGAAGAGACCTGTACCAAATCATTTAGGCTAGAACACAGGGTACAAAGTACAAAAAATGGTGGACTGCATCTTTTTCACTTTTCACCCTGCCATTCAGTCAGTAAATAACCCTCTTTATCTATAGTTTCCACTTTCCAAGTTTAAGAAATGTGTTGATTCTAAACACATTGCAAAACAATTAAGTAGGAGTGATATTTCACATATGTCTACTCTTGCTTGGATTTTTGACTTGTATAGGAATGTATGTATGTGGTATGTTATGCTAAACAAAGCAAGCATTTACAATAAAGACAAGCATACCAAGCAGCTGATTGTGTGTAAATGAAGACTGCATGGTGCAAACGAGACCCAGCCATAGCCAATGCACAGTCACTGAGGACTGCCTGTAATACTCCAAAACATTTGGGGGCTTACAGGGGCTCCCGAACATTTGCCAGAGACAAATGAATTCTGTTGAAACTAATATAGAAATGTAGTAGGTCTCCGAAGATAATTTAAAACATAATCCATGCAAGATTAATGATGGGGAAATAACATGGCATACTAATTCATTTGGAGCGACATTGGAGCGATATGCCTTTAAAAACAACAGTGAAATCTCTGGAATGTATTATTAATTTGGACTATTCATGGATTGTGTATGATACCTGGTCATAAGAAAATAACTTCTGATTATATGGTAGTTCCCATTTTTTTTAAAGTAAACTCTGAGTTAATATCAATATTTATATAAAGGTTACATTAGTAATGAATTAGCTTTACTGAAATAAAAATCTGCCTCACGATAAGAAAAAGAAGATCACTTCTGCTTTCAGCGTTGCCTTTTTTCCTTATCAGTAAATAATTGCTGGAAATTAAAGTTATTAATGAGACATTGAATTCCTGCAATTACCAGTAAAGGTGTGTGATCCTACTAAGCCACCAAGTTTCCCAGAGACTATGGAGTCTGAGAAACATGCAGCGATAAAGTAAATATGGGTGATGAGAATAATGTTTCTCACTGGGTTTTATGATAAAGGGCAGCAACAGACTTTGCCTGTCTCTGTTTTTAAATGCAAAGTTGTTTTTTTAGAGACAACTGCTGCACCCAGTTCATCATTAAAATTATCCAAAAAGTATAAAAGGCATATACCTGACTGTCTCTGGTTGCTTATCTTTGTAAGTCAGCTTTGTAAGGGCTACAAGTTGAACATCCCTGATTTACAATCTTTTCCCCTGCTCAGATTAAAACACTAGCCTTCATGTATCTCCTTGGGTTTATCTCTCTAACTCCAGCTATTGCACCAAATATGCAGGGTCAGACTGGTGGGTGCTGGGCCCATGCTGGCTGCATCCCCTGCACCCCCTAACTCCCCCCCCCCCCGCAGGGGCCCCTGCTGAGCCTTCCTTACACCCCCCGCAGGGGCCCTTGCTGAGCCTCGCTAACCCCCCCTCAGAGTCCCCCACCTGACGTCCTCCCCTGAGCGCGTAGAAGTTTAACAGGGGAGGAAAGGTTGGCTGGGGGAGCTCCGACAAGGGTAGGGTCTGGGCTGCCGTGGCCCACTGGGTTTTTTTCCGGTGTCCCGGGGGCTCAGCCAGCAAAATGGATAACCACTGGTGGGTAATGTTTCTTGTGTAGAGGTCTTTGTCAATTATTTGTCTGTTTCAGAGACAGTCTGTGCTTGATTAAGAATTTAATTAGAAGCCACCTTAAAGTTCCACAATTTTAATAAAAGCACTCAGGCTGCAGTCTATTGCCCTTATATGGTAGTTGGGTATACCTTATTGGCTTTTTCTCTATATCTATATCTATACAATATCTGTTTTACTGTTCTAGAACTATTACTCCTACCCACTTCAGCAGAAATTTGGAAATGATCTCAGAAGGGTTCTGTGTGGCCAGTTTAACCTACAGACTCAGGAACTTCATTGATCCTATGTTAATCAGGTTTTAAGGCATGTCCTTTGCCTTCTTCTTGCGGGCTCTGGCACACGGGGAGATTAGTCACCCGCGACAAATCTCCCTTGTCACGGGCGACTATTCTCCCCGAACTACCATCCCACCGGTGAAAATGTAAGTCACCGGTTGGATGGCACATGCTGCGCATTCGATTTCGGCAAATCGCCGAAGTTGCCTCGCGAGACATTTTCGGCGATTTTCCGAAATCGCCTGCGCAGCGTGTGCCATCCCACCGGCAACTTACATTTTCACCTGTGGGATGGCAATTCGGGGAGATTAGTCATCCGCGAACAGGGAGATTTGTTGCGGGCGACTAATCTCCCCGTGTGCCAGAGCCCTTAGTGTTCACTGTAGGTATTTAGTGTTATTTTCTAACTGCACCAGCTGTTCAATAAGGCTGGGGACTGTGCAAGGCAGACAGGGGAAGACACCTTAGGATCAGAGTTTCTAACATAAATGTCATTTTTAAAAGGTTACTGTTGAAAATATAAGTATACTTATGTAATTTAATGTTTTGTGAGGATATCTCATACATATGGTTTTACTCCATACTGAGATCCTTGAACGTTGGTTGTATATGCAGTATATTCTTATTAGATATTGGTCTTAAATCTTTAAAATATCTATTGCACATACAGGATCATATTTACTAAAGGGTAAAAGTGAAAATCTAAAGTATTTTTACCAAAAGTGAAAATTCCCCACAACATCTCTAATATACTAAAAGGTGAGTATGAAAAATGTCTCCAGTGAAAGAAACGTCATTGCAGTTCTTTAGTGTGTCACAGCATCAGTTTACAAACTGTAGCCTAGGGACACATTAGTATATATACTAATATATATATAAATATATTACTTTACAAGAGTCTAAAAAAGGCTTAAAAGTTACAGACCCACCTTATTGTACCAACACTGCTGATTTATAGCTTCATTTATATGACAAGACTTGTATATGCAGTGCTATATGTTTCTTAAATAAAGTAAAAGTAGACATACAAACAAACAAGAGGACACACTTAAGTTACGCTAAAAGACACAGGAGTAAGAAAGTCCCTGCCCCACAGAGCTTACAGTCTCACAATAATGATGATTTCAACTAAATGAATGGTATAAAACAAAACCAGAAGAAAGTGGTCCTAAGTCTCACAGTGACAACTACCTAGCATTCCCCCCTCTGTGGAAGAGCACCATGCCTGTTCGAGTGATGGGACTATGGGGTGGTCTGATCACAATGCTTCCTTTTGGAAGCTGCAAAGCGAAGAAGATAAATTCAAAGTGTATTCACAGCCAGGGAGTGGGGGTGGGGGGGGCTAGTTAGCAGCGCCCCTCTAAGCCTTTTTCCTTTTCCTCTCTCCTTACCTAGAGTTCAGCTCTTGGGAAACCTTTGGAGTTCTCAATGTGCTCTATTGTCCCTGGGTGTATTTAGGAAATTTCAGAAACAGATCAAGGTAGTAAAGGAAGCAAAGGGGTGGGAGAGTGGAGGCAGGAACAAAAAGAGGGCTGTTCTGTTCTACCCACTACCCCCACCACTTTCTAGCCCACCCCCCCTCTCTTCTTATCAGTTTCTCCTATCTCTTGGATTGAGACCTGCCGTACCATTCATAATCACTTCTCATTGGCAGCCAATCCAGAGACTCTTTCTACTTCCCCCCTCCCTATTTGCCACTGTTTATAAATGAGTCAGTTTGAGATCAGAAAGGAGAGCGTTTGCAGTTACTTTTTTCCTCTCTAATTCAAGTACCTCCACTTCAATTACCTCTAGCACACCTAGAGCCCTGCTGGTGATATCATACCTTGGATACCAGGCACTCAGGTAAGGACTAGTCAAATACCTTATTACACTGCACTAAACGTGTCAGCCATCTGCATAGTGCATCTTGCTATATTATACTAACAACTGAAAGAAAAATCTGTGTTGCATTTGCAGAAACCCAGCTGGGGTTTTAATGCCTTTGCTTTGTTGTTTCTGGTCTTTTATAGTCTACACAGCTTTTGGATTCTAAGAATAATATTGACTAATGAAGGGTGTATAATATATTCAAACAATTATTTAAGTTATCTGAAAGCTTCTGAGAGGAATCTGTATAGTGGAAGCAATATGAGTTGTTATATAAAGGCGCAGCTTATTAAAGGTGCAGGTCAGTGCACAGAGATATAAACATTGTGTTGGTACTTTTATATTATTTAGGATACAGCTTTAAATGTATAGGAGCTTTGCCCAGATATAGAAACAGTGGAGTCAACTAGGGTGAATAATATGTCTGTTTACTGATGGAACTTCCATGAATAGGACTGCTTTAGGCTTATCACTCTAAATGTTAAGTAGGTATGTTATTTTCCGCTAAATCGACCAAATTAATTTATAATATGTACATTTATTATAAGAAAACCTGAGAAAGTTTAGACTGCCAACACCACACATTGTACAAAGCACATGTCCCTTCCGTACTTTATATTCAGTCATAGAAATATATTTCCCTTATTTCACCCCCACACAGGTTTAAAAGGTAAACTTTTCAATTTTTTAACTATTGAAAGCCTAGACTATAGGATACATATTTCTACCACACAATAGATGAAAAACATTTAATCTGGTTGAAACTAAAATGTAGTCATTTTAATTAGCAGAGGCAGGCTATTTTGAACAAGAACATATTAAACTACATCATTTCAATTATCTTGAGATACAAGTAAAAAAATGGAATGCACTTTTTGTATTACAGGTGTCTAATCCACAGACCTCACACCTTCACTATTCTAACTACACTAGACCTATCAAAGCTAATTTCTGATTGGTGGTTCTGGGTTACAGCACTGTAGGACATTTTCACCATACTGCATAAAATGTGCCCCATGGTTAATCCCATTCTTATCGAGACATGCACCTTTTGCAAATAATTAGTATGTTTTACTTTTTAAGCAGACTTGGCAAACACACATACACACACACACCTATATATATATATCTTTGTATTTATATATGGCACATCATTCTGTACATTTACATGTATCACATATAAAATCATATTCCTCTGTGCGAATTTCTTTGCAGCTCCCTATCTTATAGTGTCCAGCAGTTATTGGGTTACATTGCGTCTTTCCTAGTAAGGACTCTCTCAAAGTGACTTCTTACTGAATCTTATCAAAGAACAAAACACTCACATTGCTGTGGAGAAACTGATAGGAAAAATATGATATGGAGTGGAGGAAGCATTAACTCTTTCCAGATCTAATCAAGACTTTTCCATATTACCACTAGGGATAAAAAGTCCAGGTCAGTAAGAGGTGTGGTTACAAAACCTTTATTACATAGGAAATGCTGCTGGCGTTACTATTGGAAATATCATTGCTTGCTCTTAACAGGAATAGTCTAAATATCATGCATGAAAAGCAAATGTGCACAATGTAAGACTGCATTGTACTACAAACAGTTAATTATTTTGTAGAAAGTAAAAGTACATTGGTTTAACTATTTGGTCACTTTCTGCAAATCTAATACAGAAACAATTAAAACTGTCTTTTGTGGGTCATTGAGCTGCATAGTCAGGTTTAGATCGACATATCTGTTGTGTTAAAGAAAGCACTCTAAACTGTGGGACTGTTCCATAAGTTGTTAGGGGGTACACAACACTGTAAATTATTATATTAGAGTTAGATTTTGAACGAATGCTTATTTGCTGTTCTGGATATTCTTGCAATCTATCATGTTGTCTGTAACAACTGAGTGTTTAATACATCACAATCTTTTCTGGGCTGTTATATAAGGTTTTATGTACTACTAGGGGTCCTGAACAAATCTTAGACTCTAATAAGGACCTAAACTCAATACAGGGCTGCAATGGGAGTAACTTGAAGGAGTTAAAATGTTTCGAGTGTACAAATGATACTGTTAAAAGAAGCATTTTTAACATTTATTACTTAAGAGATTAACCCCCACCCCAGCATCGAGGGATTATTAAATTAACTCTTTTATAACCAGCCTACGTTTTGTAAATAGAGCTTTAAATAATTCAAAAGAAAAAAATGGTGTATATCAAATAAACTACAGTATGTCTTTTGAAACACCAAGTTGTATGGCAATGCAACTTTAATGTAGCTTTGCTATGCAGTTCATATGTCGCAGCGGTGAGTGTCATCACAATAGGAAGATAGTAATATGCAGTCAGCAGGAAGTGGTTCACCCCTGCAAATCCAGGGAAGTCATAAGAAAGTATTAGAACAGTACAATAAAGACTGAAAATCTGAAACTGCGTTAAAAAGATTCACCCACCACTGTATCAATTATTATGAATTCAGCCCTGAAGTGCCTAAATCTATGTACTGGGGCTGCCAAAATATGGCTTCCAGAAAGTGACGTGCCAGTTGTAGTCAAATAGTTTAAGGGTTGCAGATTGAACATTTATGAGTCAAATCATTGGCAGTGCTACATTAGCCATACATTCAGCGTCAGGGTTGCAACATTCCATCTGTATAACTACAGGTTTGGGACCTGTTATCCAGAATGGTCAGGACCTGGGGTTTTCCAGATAAGGGATCTTTCCGTAATTTGTATCACCATACTTTGTCTACTAAATAATAATTTAAGCATTATTTAAACCCATTAGAATTACTTTGCCTCCAAAAAGGATCAATAATATCTTAGTTGGCTTCATGTACAAGGTACTGTTTTATTATTACAGAGAAAAAGGAAATCATTTTTAAAAATGTGACTTATTTGATTAAAATGGAGTCTATGAGAGATGGCTTTCCTGTAATTTGGAGCTTTCTGGATAACAGGTTTCTGGATAAATGGTGCCTATACCTGTATTGAGATTAGGGATAAAATCATTGTGTAATTACTCTTCCTATGAGCTTATTCATAGATATCTTGCCAGTGGCATCCTAACTATAAATCCAATTCCTGGCAGACTGAGAGTGCTTAGAAAACTAGACTCTAGGTATAAAATAAGAGTGAAAATAAGAGATTGGTTTTACTCTTTGGAATTTATTTACATTTTGCCATTTCAGTTAAGACAAATATTACATACATCCCCCATTGTAGGTTTTTTTTTTTACATACATTTTGTTTTAGATGTTCTTTGTCATCACATAAGCTGTAGGGGATTTATTTGTACCTAAAGCTTCATAGGCTCAGTAATACACATGACATGAGGGATTGGGAAAAGTCTTTTCTTTACTTTTTCTTTTTTAATTCAAAAATCTTGTTCAGAAGAATCTCCCTATACAGGGAAGAATGAAAACCTGATAAACTAATGAAGTAAGAATGTTTTTTGTTGCCAGTTGCTAACTACAGAGTGATGAACTCATGTGCATTCTGGCAAGGTTTCCAGATATGTGCTTAAACTGTTTAGTTTTACTTTTGGAATTAATCTTAAATGTGCTGATTGCTTAAATCAAAAAAAGGGGTTAAGAAGAAAAAATGAGGACATTGATCAAAATTGATTTTGTTTTAGTGTTACTTTTATTCAACACATAATAATCACACTTGGCTTATAAATTAATTATTACCTTTATGCTGATGATATTTGGATTTAATTCTCCTCTCCCAGTTTTTTTTTTTCCCCATAGACTTCATTCAGTTTTAAATAATAAGCAACATTTTTCTGAATTGCATCTGGCTCTATGAGAAAAACTGAAATTGAATTAGCAGATAAGATTATCTCATCAAATTAAATCTGGCCCATTATATCTCAAAATTATTCTTTATTAAAGTTTGCCGTCTTTTGGTCAAACTCACTATCCACTCTTTCTGAGTTAAGCTAGCTATACATGTTAAAATTTTTCTCCTAACAAGCAATTTCAGTGCAATACGTCAAATCTGTCAACTTATCATAAGGTTAGTTGGTACCAAATGATCGTTACATCTAGCGTTTTTCATAAAACTGATTGGGTAGGTTTGAACATTTTCGTTAACACATTACATTTGCCCATTGTTCTATTGTTTGCAGGACCAAGCAGGTAGTTTTCCTAACTTCAACTACACAATATTGCTTGAAATGGTTGTTTTTGCTGAAGGCCAAATTGTACTTTTAAACAATTGTTTCAGGATAAGCTTCTTATGATAACAAAAAGATTTTTCAAAAATCTTAACGTGTATGGCCAGCTTTTATTTGAATAGGTTTCAAATAAGAGATCCTGTACATAATTGTCCAGTCTCACCACTATTGAATAGCAGTGTTGGTACTTTATGAATATTTTATGAAATATTGTTAAATAAACCAACAAACTGAGGCTGTATTCCCTGTGTAGGCAATACAGAGTCCAATAAAACCTGCTTACTCAGCCCTCCATAAATATACAATTGATTTGATAAATTCACAAAGAAATTGCATACTTCCTTCTATTTGACGTGCCATAACAGACCAGAAAGATATTAGTGCCAACAGTCTGTTACTCCTGGTGGGCCAGGTGGGTCTCAAAATTGGTTCCGCGCAGAAACCAATTTGTTTTCTAAGTATGTTCTAAAATTCACATCTGATTGTAAAGGTTTTCATGCTTTCAAGAACTATCATAACTAACTAGAATGTGCCCGTAAAATAGTAAAATGCCTGTGAAATTATACATAATTGGTCTGGTTATGCAGTATATTAAAAATGAAGAGTCTTGGAATCCACAGCCAGATACTGGAGTGGGGGGAGGCTCCCAAGCTGGAGGATAGCTGGTTTCACCTTCTGATTTTGACACCCTGTGTGTCTGCCACCTTTCATAGCTGTTCTATGAAATATGCTTTCCACTCCTTACACAACATTTTATTATGTTATGCTCCAAAGGTTTCTTCATAACATTCTGAAGGGTGGCAGGTCCTTAATGCAGATAAAGTGGCAAATGGGCACTTATGTTATACTGGGAAACATGTCAGTAATTCAAAGCCACACCCTTAGGGAAGCAGTTCAATTGCTTGGCAGAAAAGGAATTGAGCTGTTATGTGAAAGTGCTAGGAAAAGTACAGTACGCAAAATTAGGCTCATTCTGTTTTTTTTCAGTTATGTATTAGGAATACAGACATGTAGCTATATATTCAGAAAATGCCTGTATAGCCAGGGCTATCAGGGTTTGAAGTAACCCCATACAGCTTTAGTTAACAGTGACCTTTTAGGATATTTTGTCATACTAGGGGTTTCAGACAGAATGCTTCTCATATCAGAAATCAAGGTAGGGCCCCTTGTCTGATGAATGTGCTATTGCCCTGTCAATGCTATAATACTCTTTTTGTAGATATTCAATATGTTATTCCTCTGTGAAGAGAGCTTCCTCTCAGGAAATCTGGTCACAAGTAGATGATTTAGTATTCAGTTCACTATAGATTTAATTGTTGTTTAACAGAGAATTGTGAGTCCAACCAAGTGAATGCTTTTACCCAAGAAGTACCTCCTTCAAACCCTAGACCATAATGTTGTGTAGCTTATAGCAGATTTGTAAACATAGGCATTTGCAATTACTTGCCTTATTCATAACATGAATCATGCTTATTACAAGATAATTTCCTGTCATTCCATTTGAGTTTGGCTCTGTTTTGAAGAGGTAGCCTGTTGAATCATTATTGTGTATTGAGCCCATTGTATATGTATTCACATATTCTTGCACTAAAGAGTGCATAGGCACTAAAAAGGTAATCCAACATTCTGAATGAGCAGTGCACTCACCAGAATATAATATATCCATTCTCACTTACTAAAAATACAGTATCAATAGATAATATCAGTCAATGGGGTTCTCCCAGTCGCTGACAATTCTCTGTAATTAAAATACAAACCAGTATGTAAAGCATTCTGTTTTGTGATTCACATAGTCCTAAAGCCATTTTGTGCTTCCATAGTGATCCAAATATCCTATTTCCCCCCCTTAGGTTAGGCCTAAGAGTTATCAATGCTATTATGTCAGTGAGTTACAATTTTAAATACACCACAAACTAAGAACAGTTATATATAGATAACAATATTAGCTTTACTTACCTACATGGATAATTTAACACTTGGTAATTTTTTCTTTCAATGTCCATAAATGTATCTTTTTGAGATTTATTTACTTATTGGACAGAAGGTAATTCACATAGATTACTTTTTGCTTGGAATCATAATTAATCAAGCCATGTTTCCTTCTGCAGTCAGCAATGAGGTGCCAGTGATCCATATTGTAAAAGGTTCCATGTAACCCCGCCCCTCCTGCCCAGCCGCTGTATACCTTTAGTGATAGGGCACAGGGAAGGAATGTTTAATCTGTTTTTCCTTTCTTCAGCACCTTCCACTCTTTATTTGCTCATGTCCCTGGTGATAAATTTTGTGTACTGTGAAATCACAAGACTGCAATTGTTGCACTTGATAGCAAAGCAAATAAGAATTAAAGAGGGCACAGTGCAAGTGGTATTATCCCCCCTTTTGTCCCATTTTATAAAAAAAAAAACCCATAATAAATGTAAAAAGTATGAATGTATTAAGTAAAATCTAAAACATTTTAAAATGATAATTTTTTCTCTATATACTGTAATAAAACAACAACCATATTTGTCATAAAGATTGTATTGATCTATGACTATGGAAAATGCAGAATAATATGTGAGACTCATCAAAAAGATTTAGCCTGATCTGTTCCTGTCTTTCTGGCCAACTACCTGAATGAGCAGATCTTAGAAGTCAGAAGAAGCTGCAGCTGTGGACCCATAGTTAGAGTTAATCATCAGGGGGAATTTTATTTCGGCAGATTGCCTCTGATAGGACTACAGGATAGCCTGTCAAAAACTGCATAGCATGCACAGACAGTAAAGCAGTATGGTGAAAATCGGACAATCTATCCGGAGCATATATGGCCAGCTTTATACAGGCAAACAGGTAGATACACACAGCTTGGGCAAACAGCAAGTTATTATATCACAGATCAGTCTCAGTAACCCTGAATTCTGTTACTCTGTACTATCCGCAGCACTGTTTCAGCAGTCAGAGCCAAAAGTGTAGACAATAGCAAGGAATAGGCAGCTACTGCATACAATAGCAATTACAAATGACTTTCATTCCTTTGCTCCTGCTATCAGTCTAGGATTAAAGCCTTTGTTTTTGGTTAAATGGAAAATGCCTATGGGACCCTGAATCTATGCATTTCACCTATCAGGTGAGTGAGTGACTCGCAGGACATCACAAAATGGTGTCTGGGTAAAAGATGTAAAAGGGCAATTATTAATTTTGATAACATTTTGTCAAAGGACATTTGTGAATTTAAAAATTGTCTTTTGGTCAAATATGTTAGTAAGATTGCTTAGGTCTTCTTTATAGCTCTGTTTATTAAAAATATTGATTAAACATTGCTTTAGGGGATGTAGGCTATAGTGGTAGTTTCTCTAAGGCAAAAAAGATATATTGTAGCATGCAAAAAGAAGCAGAAAGTTACCTAACATGATATGACATGTAGTAAGAGCTTAGGTCTTGCCTTGATGGTGTTGTTAAGAGTAAATTCTCTCCATATATAATGAAATATTTATCTTTAATAAATGCTTTGCAGCAATGAAAATGCCTTATAGTTTCTATAACCCTATGACTCAGTGCTTAGAGCCATTGTTCTCTTGGTGTGCCTAGCCATATGTACACAAGAGGTATTATAAGAAGGAGAATGTTCCTCATGTAGTACTATTGAAAATGAGAGGGAGTTTGGCAAGAAGGGATACAGTATGAAGTGCAGTTAATGCAGAGTTAGAGAATTTAGTGTTATAGAGACTGATCTGTGATATAATGCATTTTTGCCTGCTCTTCCAAGGAGCACCTTTGCTAAGTAACATTAAACTGACCATTTCTGAGTCACTAATATACTGTATACTGTATTATCTATTGGTCTGTCTGTCTGTCTGTTTGTCTATCTAGCTAGCTATCTGTCATATATCTACTATCCTAGATGTCCTAAATGCATATGCAATGTGCCTTTGGGCAGCTATATAAAACTAATGAAAGAGTTAAAATTTACTCATGTCTGGAGGTGGATGAGGATTAGATAATTCTACATCCAATTATTGCTCATGTGGAGTTGTGACGTTTACCAGGGAGATAATCCCCACTGGTACTAGGTTTGTATAACTTGTTAGAACAAGTGTTAAGCTGACCAGGACTGGACACAACAAATAATTTGACCATAAACATCTAGTCTGCCAAATGATGTCTTATTTAATACATTGAATCTGGTGAAATGTAGTGTTCATACTGTCATCCTAAACTACTGTGTACATTATTATACTATCAAAATGAAGATTATTATTTATAAAGTCTTGAGTTTTCTTTGTATGCATATAATGGGAAACGTCTGTAGATAAATTCAAAGAAGACCCTGTAGAAATTGTGTCCTTTCAACCAGACTTAAAGGGATACTGTCATGATTTTTATGGTGTACTTTTTATTTCTAAATGACACTGTTTACATAGCAAATAATTCACTCTACCATTTAAAATCTTACGTATTTTTTTTAGTTGTAATGTTTGTAGGCAGCCATTTCAATGCATTTTGCTGAGCTTTTAGAAAGATAGATAGAGAGCCAGTGCTACACATTATAACTGCTTTCAGATAACCTATTGTTTCTACTACTCCCATGTAACTGGAGGAGTCCCAAGCTATTTCTTACTATTGAGTGCTATTCTGATATCTACTGGGAGCTGCTATCTTGCTACCTTCCCACTGTTCTGCTGGGAGGGGGTGATATCACTCCAACTTGCAGCACAGCAGTAAATTGTGACTGAGGTTTATCAGACCGCAAGTCATTTGATTGGGAAATGAAGATCATGGCTAGGCCCATGTGATTTAAAAAAAAAAAAAAAAAAAAAAACGTATTTCAAGGCAGTATTCTTCTGGAGAAGATCTATTAACTGATGTGTTTATTCCTTTAAGGCAAACTTAAAACACATAGGGTAGGCTTACTTGACATTAATGCAGAGGAAGGGAGATTGATGCCATTTTAGGTGTAAAAAAGATAGAATTTAACTCATGAGTTGTGGATCTATCTGTACAAAAAATGTATGCAGATGGAACTAATATACGCGACTAGTTAGGACCAATGATGCTGGCACCCAGTGTTTTTTATCACCCACCATAGAGGATTTACAAAATATGTCAGCAGTTAAATGCTCTGTCCAGTACACAGACACTTATGTGTGGATTGTGATTCTTGATATCAGTGATGTATTTTTCTAGAAAATGTTGTATTAATGATATTACCAAACCATACATTATTATACAGATAATTAAATGAATAATACATACATATAAAAATAAAGTTCAGAAATTCAATATCTTTGAAACAATATCATACTATTTATACTGAACTTCTTTTAGTGATAAAGGGATTCTGTCATGATTTTTATGGGGTACTTTTTATTTATAAATTACACTGTTTACATAGCAAATAATTCACTCTACCATTTATATTTTATTCTTGAACCAACACATTTATTTTTTTAGTATTCTGAGCTTCCAGAAGGAGGCAGCAGTGCACAATGGAATTGATTTCAGATAAACTATTGATTCTCCTACTCCCATGTAACTGGAGGAGTCATGACTTGGCTGAGCCAGACTTGGATTTTTACTATTGAGTGTTATTCTCATATATACCACTAGATGGGGCATTGGAGCATTTTTAGCAATACAGTTGTAATGGAGCTGCTATCTTGCTACCTTCCCATTGTTCTGCTGATCAGGAAAGGGAGGGAGGTGACTACTTCTACTTGCAGCACAGCAGTAAAGAGTGACTGAAGTTTAAAAATTTCATTGCAAATTAGAATTCACATTGTAATAATTTTAATGTCTAATGAAGAGCATTTTGACATGCAAATTTTTTGTTCTTATTTAGGCAGTTTTTTTCCACTTTGATTTTTATTACATTTCCTGCAAAAAGATAGTTTAAATAAAAAGTGGTATGAGTAATGGATGTATGATTTTCCCAGGATGCTGTGCCATGGGCAAGGCACAATTGAGAGGGAGGTATATCAAAATTTGTGCTGGGAAAAAAAACACAAGCATGAAAAAAAGTGACCAAACTTTCTGCGACTTTCCAGTTCTCTTGCATCTATCTTCAGACATTGTTTCTATATATAGATTTATTTATATATATATATATAGGGGAAGGGTAATAAATTCAGGTTGTGGGACAGGGAGTAGGGAATTTTCACACTTCAGTCAAAATGATAAATCACATCATACTGGCACATAATGCTTGTGATACTGGTAAAACACACCCACTAATCACACTAGCACAAAATCTGACACACCACAGCATACACAGTGATAACGCTACATGTACAAAGGCTAGCAACAACCTGCCTATTATTAGCTCATCAAGTAGGCCATTAGTGACGAACAGTTTCACTTGTATATACAAAACAAGTCAGTTGATACAGTCATTTGCATGTCTAAGCTTGTTTAGCAGAATATTTCTTAAAGGGCTAGTAACACAAAATGAAGACTTAAAGCCATGTAATAAAGACATTACCAATGAAAACGTCGAATCTCTTTGGGTAGAAATTTCAGTAGGGCTGAAGGTCACAAAGAAAATGATCATTGGTGTATGTTATAAACCACCCCGTATAGATGAGGGGGATGAGGCCCAGCTATTGTTGCAAATGGAGGAGGCTTCAAAACTGGGTCAAGTTGTTGTTATGGGGGACTTTAATTATCCGGACATTGACTGGAGTAATGGGGTGGCTAAGTCAGAAAAAGCTAGTAGGTTTGTAAATATGCTAAATGACAACTTTTTATTTCAGGCAGTTCAAGAACCCACTAGGAATGACGCTATTTTGGACCTGGTGATTTCTAATAATAATGAACTTATCTCTAACATTTGTGTGGGTGAGCATTTGGGGAACAGTGATCACAACATGGTCTCCTTTGAGATAATGCTGCAGAGACAGCGCTATAAGGGAGTAACTAAAACACTCAATTTTAGACGTGCAGACTTTGCCAGTATAAGGGCATCTCTGCAATGTGTCAACTGGGAAAGGCTTTTCATGGGGTTAGACACAGAAGGAAAATGGAACATCTTTAAAACATTGCTTTGTAGGTATACGCAACAGTATATCCCCCTAGTAAGCAAGGAGAGGCATCGCAAAGCAAAACCTTTATGGCTGAATAAAAGTGTTATTGTCGAGGTTGGTAAGAAAAAACGTGCTTTTAGGGCATTCAAGTTAGCTGGGACAGCAGAAACTTTCATCAGGTACAAGGAAGCAAATAAAGCATGCAAAAAAGCTATCAGGCAAGCTAAAATAGAGATGGAAAGGGATATTGCTGCTAGGAGTAAAAAGAATCCAAAATTATTTTTTAATTATGTGAATAGTAAAAAAATGAAGCAAGAAGGGGTGGGAACTTTATTATCACGGGGGGGTACGTTGGTTGATGAAAACGGGGAAAAAGCTGAAATTTTGAACTCTTATTTTTCATCTGTCTATACATCTGAGGAGCCAGATAATGAAGGCTTCCCTTGTAATATGCCCAGTTCTAGTAATTTAGCTACTGACGCATGGGTCACTCGGGAGGAAATTCAAAAGAGACTTGAACATGTAAAGGTAAACAAAGGTCCAGGGCCGGATGGGATTCATCCCAGGGTATTAAATGAGCTGAGCGCTGTGATTGCCAAACCTCTTCACTTAATTTTTCAGGATTCATTGAGGTCTGGCATGGTGCCGAGAGACTGGCGGATTGCTAATGTGGTGCCGTTATTTAAAAAGGGATCCCGTTCTCAGCCTGAAAACTATAGGCCTGTTAGTCTGACATCAGTAGTAGGAAAACTTTTGGAAGGGGTAATAAGGGATAGGGTACTTGAATACATTGCAGTTCACAATACTATTAGTTTGTGCCAGCATGGTTTTATGCGTAACAGATCTTGCCAGACTAATTTAGTTGCCTTTTATGAGGAGGTGAGTAGGAACCTTGATGCTGGAATGGCAGTTGATGTCATCTACTTGGACTTTGCTAAAGCGTTTGATACAGTACCTCACAGAAGGTTAATGATCAAATTAAGGAATATTGGCCTAGAACATAATATTTGTAATTGGATAGAGAACTGGCTGAAGGATAGAGTACAAAGAGTGGTGGTAAATGGAACATTTTCTAATTGGACCAGTGTGGTTAGTGGAGTACCGCAGGGGTCAGTCCTTGGGCCTTTGCTGTTTAACTTGTTTATTAATGACCTGGAGGTGGGCATAGACAGTATTGTTTCTATTTTTGCTGATGACACTAAATTGTGCAAAACTATAAGTTCCATGCAGGATGCTGCCGCTTTGCAGAGCGATTTGACAAAATTAGATAACTGGGCAGCAAACTGGAAAATGAGGTTCAATGTTGATAAGTGCAAAGTTATGCACTTTGGTAGAAATAATATAAACGCAAACTATCTACTGAATGGTAGTGTGTTGGGGGTATCCTTAATGGAGAAGGATCTAGGGGTTTTTGTTGATAACAAGTTGTCTAATTCCAGGCAGTGTCATTCTGTGGCTACTAAAGCAAATAAAGTGCTGTCTTGTATAAAAAAGGGCATTGACTCAAGGGATGAGAACATAATTTTGCCCCTTTATAGGTCCCTGGTAAGGCCTCACCTTGAGTATGCAGTGCAGTTTTGGGCTCCAGTCCTTAAGAAGGATATTAATGAGCTGGAGAGAGTGCAGAGACGTGCAACTAAACTGGTTAAGGGGATGGAAGATTTAAACTATGAGGTTAGACTGTCGAGGTTGGGGTTGTTTTCTCTGGAAAAGAGGCGCTTGCGAGGGGACATGATTACTCTGTACAAGTACATTAGAGGGGATTATAGGCAGTTGGGGGATGTTCTTTTTTCCCATAAAAACAATCAACGCACCAGAGGTCACCCCTTTAGATTAGAGGAACGGAGCTTCCATTTGAAGCAGCGTAGGTGGTTTTTCACGGTGAGGGCAGTGAGGTTATGGAATGCCCTTCCTAGTGATGTGGTAATGGCAGATTCTGTTAATGCCTTTAAGAGGGGCCTGGATGAGTTCTTGATCAATCAGAATATCCAAGGCTATTGTGATACTAATATCTACAGTTAGTACTAGTGGTTGTATTTATAGTTTATGTATGTGAGTATAGATTGGTAGGTGTGGGTTAGGTGTGCTGGGTTTACTTGGATGGGTTGAACTTGATGGACACAGGTCTTTTTTCAACCCTATGTAACTATGTAACTATGTAACTATGTAATATATAATACAATGTTTAAAAAGGTTACTGTTAACTTGATTAAACACATTTTTAATGACTAATGCCTCTCAATTTCTATAAGTCTATCCTTAGTGGACTAAGTGCCTCACAAGGACCAATGAAAAAGTAGCTTCAGTTTCTCTGATTGTCCTAGTTAGTTATTAGATCAATAAACTAAAAGTATTCTCAGCACAGTGTATTCATACAGATTATAGGCAGTATTACACGTGAAAACTTTTTGTGGTGCACAAAACAATCACAAATGTATCCAAAATGTTTAAAATAACATAAGGGCAGAGGTACCTCAGTGCTCCATGGTCCCTGAGCTCCTTCCTTCTAATGTGTTTTGCAATGTGCTGCACACATAGAGTGGATTTTGGCTTGAAAACACTGTGTTTCCATAGCAAAATCTGCTCTGTGTGAGCCATGACAGGAAAACAACCTAAAAGAGCAAGTATGATGTGTTGGAAAAGAAAAGCACTGAATAAATACTACCTTTACTTCATATTGGTATGATCACAGCAATATTTTGAACTTCCCAAGTTCTTTCTCAAGCTGGCAAAGGGGTCCGAAAGTTCAAACATGCTGTTATGAAATAAAGATGGTTTGATTAAGACCAAGGGCACAAATAATGGATTACCTGTTTTCCTGGCCTGCGTTTGCAAACAGGTGAAGAAAAAAGTTGATCTGCTTTCATGTGGTCACTCCTGTAGCTCCACTGACAGGCCGGACATTGGCCTGTGTGGAGCTACATGGAATAGATATTACCGCAAAGTACTTACTTTGTGTAGCTCCGCACATGCTGATGCAGGGCCTGTCAATGGAGCTACAGGAGTGAACACATGAAAGCAGACAATTCGCTACATGTGCCCCTGCCCTCAGAGTCATGGAGTACTGCTATACTTTGCTTTTGGCTTTCAAGGTATGTGACAGTGAACATATGTAATAGTGTTTCCTGAATACATGGTAACCGGTACAAAACCTTGTTGTACCGGTTAGCTTTCAACTATTGCCTTCTTTTGAAACACAGATGCATATAAAATTGTATATGAAAGAGTTTGTACATGAAATTTAAGTACAGTTTTATACGAAAACATTTTACGGTGCTGGATTTGCTATAAGGTCAGGCAATCTTTTTATAAACATTGGGGATTTTAAACAACAATGCATTTTTATGTTGAATCTGCCAGTATTTTTTGCATAGTAGTAATACATAAATTCACTTACACACAGCACACTGCCCCTGATCAGTTCCTACCCTTCATCAGATTCTTAACTCTGTAAACGGGAGCAAATAGGGCCCCAGCAGATGACAGTAGATCACGTGGGAGCTATTTGAGAGGAACACAATAAGCCTGCTTGCTCTCCATGGTGCTGAATAAAATTAAACAGACTCATTTTTATTCTATTCTTGCTCTAGTGGTGCTGGAGAGGATGGCGTCATTTCAAACATACAAACACTTTCCAATTATATTCCACTTACTCTAGACAATTCCTCTTTTATTTCAATAATATGGAATTATTTAGTTTGTTGCTAAAAGAGTAAGCAATAGAACAATAAAATAAAGCCCGGCAGCAAAGTCAGAGGTTGGTAAGAGGTGGCCCATGAAACGCAGCAAGACAGGGCCTCCCAATCTGAGGCAAGATATATTTTAGCTTATTTTTTTTTATTTTTTTATTATAGCTCATATTTTTGCTAAGGCCTCAAACATTTTCTGGTCAAAACCTTTTTCATTTGAAGCATCACTAACTATACCTTAATAAAGGTCAACATTAACATAACAACAGTTGTTAAATTAGAGTTAAATTAAGGGTGAATTAGACATACGAAGTAGGACACAATGGCAATAGGCATCTTTTATGATGTACTTCTTCTACAATCCATAACCTGTGCTGCTGTCCACTAACCTAATTACTAATTACTAATAACCAGCAGTTTGTATGCAATAATATTAAATTCCAATAACTTGAAAAATTGTTGCTTAGTTATCTCAGTAACTTGCCAGTACCTGATTGATATATGCTGATGTTTGTGCAACCTATGAGGAGATGGGACAACTGCAAAGAGGCAACATATTCCTGATTTTCTAACAAAAAGTATTGTTAAATTGCTTTATATACACAATTGATGCAGGTGCCATTTTAAAATACAGATATGCTGGCTTTTTCATCCTGAAAATAACTCATTAGCACTATAAGATCTTTCCAATTTCTTTGACTTAGATTAGTGGTTCTCAACCTTCCTAATGCCACTACCCTTTGATATAGTTCATCATGTTGTGATGACCCCCAACCATAAAATTATTCCCAAGACTATCGAAAATATGTGTTTTCCGATGGTCTTAGGCGACCCCTGTGAAAGGGTCGTTCGACCCCCAAAGGGGTCCCGACCCACAGGTTGAGAACTGCTGACTTAGATTGTCTTTAATGTAGCCTTCCAACAGTTAAAGGCCCTGCTTTAAATACTGTTACAGAATAAGGGCAATGATGTGCCACATAAGGTGCATGAGGTGCATGATGCCACATCATTTTGATTTCCACTCAATAAATCAATTCTTAGGCAATCAGGAAACCCACTACATTCAACTCAAGCAACAATGTCTCATTCAAGGATGGCTGAGGATATTGTTTATATCATTGCTTCAGCCTTTTGGGTCTTTTCACTGCCTACAATTATACTAGGAGGACTGAAGCAGATAGATAAAGATTACAGCGTTGGTTGTGTTGTGTTGGTTTTTTTCCACCAGCCTGTTAGATTTGTGATAGCATGCATGCTCCTGCATTAAAGAAAAAAATCAGCAAGAAAATGTATTGCATTTCTTTACATCGATTCAGCCAAACCCCAGCCCTCATTGTGTCATAGGGGCATTTTTGATGGGAGCATTTTTATCAAAAGAAAACTGTTGAAAAGAAAAGATTTGGGATGGTATTATCCCCTTAATAATTTAAACCTATCATGCCTTGTAACAGACAGAAAGCTAGCTTCACATAGTCCGATTTCCCTAATATGTATAGAGCCCAGCAGTATCAGAATATTTTCTCTCAGAATGAAATACACTGAGTTCAGCCTGGGATGGAATTCTGACAAAACTCTCCGGTCCAAGCCTCTGTTGTTAGTGTTTTATATGATTACCCCATCTGTTTGCATAACTTGGAGTTTAATTTGCTAGCTTTTTTTTCTGTTTGCTCACAGTGTTTATTTTTATCATTTTCCTTTCTGCCCATTCTTTCAAGTGAGAATTATCCATGGATCATGTGAGTTGTTGATCCAACTAATTTGAAAAAGAAGCATTCTCTAATATTATAAATAGACAACCTTCCGCACCCTTGAAGATTTTAGTTTAAAGAGCATATTAAAGGCCCAGTGCTTACCAATATTCAGCACAAGCCCATTTAAAAGATTGATGCTGTTTTCTATGTGTCCTATATAATAATAATAATAAATAAATATTAATAATAATAAATTTACAAAACAGAACCTACTGTAAAGATAAAAATGCAATCAGATTGATCTTTACATTATTTTCCTTTAATCTACAGGGGCACTGCATGATCAGGGCAACCTCAAGATTCAGCCATCCCAAATGTAACCCACTCAAACCCCCGGCTTCCCATAAAGAAATACCAAAGGGTAAATATATTAAGGTGTGAAATTAGAGCTCACCAAAGTAAATTCCAACACTCTCAATTTATTTCTATGGAATTTTTAGAGACTTATTTATTAATGTGTAAAAGCTAGAGTTCACCATTTGATAAATATGCCTCTTAAAATCCCATAAAAAAAAGTATAGAAAAAAGCAGAATTTTACTGCGATAAATCTGCAGCTATGACACAGTTGTGAGATAAAAAAAAGAATTTGTTAACCAAGTACACAAATAATATACATATGTCATTTTACACCAAAGCTTATGCAGGGATGGGATTCTTTATCTGGAAACTCATTATCCAGAAAGCTCCAAGTTACGTAACGGCCATCTCCCACAACCACTCCAACCGCTACCTGACTCCTGTACAGTTCATCTAGCCTAACCTAGTAACCTTAATCACAGCTCCAATGAAATATCCCACTGCTTACCATGCACAAACACTAAAGGGCAGGGGGCACTGACAGGGCTGTCTAAAACTGGCTGACCTATACCCCTGCTATTTCCTTATGAAATCAGTGACTCACAACTAGCGATAAGCAAATCTGGCCTATTTCCCTGAAAATTCGTAATTCTTTGAATAGATTGATACAGCAGGGAAAAATTCGCCAAACGGCAAAAAAACGATGGACACAAAAAAATTTATAACGCACGTCTAAAAATGACATGCATGAAAATTTTTGTTTGCGCACAGCATTTTAGACGTTTTGCAAATTTTTCTCACACACATCACAAAAACGGCACATGCAACTTTTTTTTGAAGTGCAGCATTTTTGTTTATCCGTGCAACAATTTTTTTCTGACACAGGCAACAATTATTTGTCATGTGCCAAATTTTTCTGCAGGGAATTTTGTCGTCCATTTCTCGGAAACATGGAAATTCGGCACGAACCCATGCCTGGTGAATTATTTTGCCAATCACTAACCTTAACCAATCAATACTAAGCACAAGAAAACTAAGCCTTCCTTTAAAGCCACACCATTACTCAAAAACAAGGGTAGTATGGGTGCTGCTAGCTAATCCTGTCATCCCTGCTTCCCTATACAGGCCACCACTTCCAGCTGTCTATGACCCATGATAAGGCGCAACACATTAAATATGGTTTAATTAAGAGTGAATGTATGAGTAAATAATTCTCTCATCTTAATATGACATACATTAATAATCATTTGTTTTATGTTATTGTTAGAAAGAAAACCCTTTTACCTTCACAAAGAAATAACAGATTTGGATATCACTCTAAACATTGGTGGCATGCTATGTAGGTTGACAGAAAATCTGTGTAAAGATGACCAGAAGTCTAATAACAAATGTAGGGAATCAAGGGAACCAAAGCTAAAGGGGTGACAATGTATTTACGTTTGAAAAATAATAATCTTACTCTAAGCTCATTCTTTTGAATGTGTATATGCTTTCCAACTGAACCCCTTACTTAATAACACCTTCCCTCTCATTTCCAGAGAATCATATTTACATAGTCAGAAAGAGATAGAAAAGCAGAATAAGATGAGTAATCTTTAGAGTAGGCAAATAAAGACCTGAGAAAGATGAAATATATGGAGATCTAACCAAACCAAAGTACAACAATGGATGTCCACTCGAAATGTACATTATTCTTCTTCGCATAATAAAAGTAAATGTACTTTAGAAAAACTTTCCAATCTACAAAAAACTTCCAATTATATTTATATATTAAAGAGCAATTAAAAGCAGTTTCTGTCTGTGATTTGCTGCTGCCTTCTCAGTTTGCCAAACTATGGAAAACAGCTCTCCTCCAGTTGCCACAATGCCATACAAGGCATGTTGGGAACTGGAGTTTTGGCTGGAGGGGAGCTGACTACAGATACAATATTGTAATAGGATGAGAAAAGGCGATGTTTCCCTTATCACAAACAATGTCATGTATAGAAGCAAGGCACATTACGAATCATAAAAACAGTATTTTGGTTAAGCGATTGGATGTTATTGATTTACCAGATGATGGTCTCTATTGTGAATTACTTGTTTTAGAAAGCTTCTAGCAAACACTGGTTTAGGAAGTTCTCCCTTGGCACTGCACATATCTCCACTGATTATATCTGTTGAGTATATCCGAGTGTGCTGTATGTGTTGCATTATCTGTTATACATTTGTTTTCTTATCAATGCAATTGTCATTCATTTTACTTTATAGAGCAGGTCAGTAAGAAAAGGTTTGCATTCAGTTCCTTGTCCTAGATGCCAACAGACTATGCACAGAAACAATTATTCCTTTTGTTTGGCTATTTCACAACAGAACTGGTGATTTTGTCATAAGGGTTCTCCTCATTTACATCTGTCATTCCCTACAATACCCAACTCAGCTTTTGAATTGCAGTCTGTGTGAGTTATTCCTGCAACTCTCCACTCTTCTGGTATTGAATACAGTGCAGAAAGCTTTGGGAGACATGCTGCTGTCAGAAACCAAAGTGATGAAAGATAGAACCACAAGATCACAATCAAATAAGAAACAAGCAACATTTTATATTAAATTATACATTTGTTTTTTCCTTTTTCTTTTTTTAAGCCTTATACGTTTTAGCCACTTTTTAGTTACTTGTATTAAAAACTTAGGGGTTATGTAAGAAAAGGTGCAAAGTTTGCTACTGTTCTAATCTCCTATAGCAACCAATCAGCAGGCGGCATTTACTGGTCACATGGTTTAAAACAAACATCTTATTGGTTGCTATGGATAACTGCACCTGGTCAAGTTTTGTACCCTTTTATTTTTTACATATGGAGAAACTGTATTTTGCTGTATATTAATTCTGTCTTCCATCCAGTCTTAGCCACTGTATACCAGTACAAACCAAAACACAGTCAGACCTATGAACTGAATGCCACTGTATATTAATATGGCATGAAGCTCTAGCATATAAGGACACCCATATGTCTGTGTTTAAACACTCTGCAGCAAACAATGTAGAACCTACTTTAAAAAAATCAAATACTGCTACTTTTTCCATTCATATCCGCTCAGGATATGGTGAAATCTGAGAGAAAACGAGAAACAGAAGTCCCAATGCTGTCTCAAGTCTGTTTGCCTAGGCCGCACACAAAGACACCCTGTGATCTTTCAGAGAACAGCAGCTGAGATTCCCAGCATAATCCATGTCACTCTGAGTATTCTGCATACTGCAGTCCTATTGTTACATATGCTTGTTTTAAGCCTTTGCTTCAGGTACT
Source organism: Xenopus tropicalis (assembly GCF_000004195.4). Taxonomy (NCBI): domain Eukaryota; kingdom Metazoa; phylum Chordata; class Amphibia; order Anura; family Pipidae; genus Xenopus; species Xenopus tropicalis. Next base: position 73,640,303 of record NC_030678.2, on the reverse strand, counting down.
CAAGCTGAAGAAGTTTTTGTTCTCATTTCATTTCTAAATATCTAAATAGATGTAAGTGTTTCCCCAATAAATGAAATACAAATAAATATGATACATGCTGATATATATACATTGTCAATTGAGCCTGGCTCCATAAAGCTCAGACTTGGAAACCAACTACCAAAGAGGAAAGCAGGCACAATCTGTGTTTAGCCACCATACCTAGAGGGACACTAATCAGCACTGGCTGAAAGGTTAGTCATACTAGTCAAACCTTGGTTTACTTTTTTGTTTTCAATTGATTTTTTCAGTTTTGCAAATAAGGAAATTGACCAGCAGGAAAAAGAAAAAGAGAGTATTGGTTCAGACACAGACAGAGCCATGGTGACTGTAAGGCGTCATAAAACCATAATGCAATTTGCCAATATTACTGAACAATACTAGCGTTAGTATATCTAATTATACATGTTTAAAGTTAATGTTTTAAATTAATATTTAATGTCACTTAATGATTGCATGTTACATCAATGCAGGGATATGCCACAAGTCCTTATACTCATTTAGCATAAAATAATAACACTTTTTTATGATACTTTTTTATTACTTTATTTAACATTTTTTCTACATTGATTATTAACATCATTGGTATATTCAATTCGGCATGGTATGCAAATTAGAAAAATTGAACTGAACTAATATACACGGTAAAGCATAATTAAACTCAGGAAATAAAACTAGCTCTTAGTGGTAACAATATGATTGGGAAAAATATATTTTGGTAAAATTCAATTTGTATCTAATCGAAATTGGTACTGAGTTCAGGTGTTCTAAATGATGTCCAGGGATCCCAAATTTCCTTATGGTGTTCAACTGTGTCCGATAGTATAGCAGAGAGGTAATGCATGGTATGCCTATGATACTGTAATAAAATTACCTTTGGTGCGGCGGGGACGCCCGCCGCACCATCGGCAGGGACGCCTGCCGCGCCGCTCCTCTAGCCGTCTCCTTCCTAATGCGCGCGCACCGCGCACGCCGGCTATTTAAAGGCGCAGGCACGCTGGCGCGTGACGTCAGCGCGCAATGGCGCCAAATTTGAAAAATTAAAGGGGTATTTATAGGGGTTTTCTGGAATGCTTCTTTGCCCGTGATAGGTTTATTCCTGGTGCCTTTCTGTGCTTTAAGCTTCTGCCTGATTCCTGATTCCTGCTTTGACCCTGCCTGGCTTTGACTATTCTGAATACCTGTATCCTGACCCGTGCCAGTTTTTGACTACTGATTCTGCTTAATCCTTCTGTCTGATTTCCCGGTGTGACCCTTGCCTGCCTGACGTTCCTCGCTATCTGCCTGCCTCGACCCGGTCTGTCTGACTTCGTATCCGCTAACTCCAGTCTGTACCGTGACCGTTGGCCTTAAGACTTTTTATACTGTCGTGCCCCATTGCTGGCCAGAACTCCTGCCCTGCACCTCTCGATTAAGTCCAGGTGGCATCTGAGTAGCTGAGGGCTCCTCCCGAAGCCAAAGGCGGTCACATTACTGGCGAAGCACGAGCCGAGACCAGGGTGCTTAGCGTTTGTTCTGGCATTGGGTGCCGACCGTGACAGATACTTTTTAAAAGAATTATTACAATAATTGTATGGGTCAAGTATGCAGAACTATTCCCAATATATATGGGGCAAAAATAGTAAAATTCCAAATTGTGATGGTTAAATAAACCTTACTCTAACTAGTATAGTAGTGACTATAGCCATCACCTTTTTTTGTAAATCCAGAAAAAATAAAACGACAAATTAGTTAAAATTATTTGCTGTTCTGAAAAAAACATATTTATATGCATTATCTAGCATAATTTCAAATCCATTAAGTGATCTTAGGTGTGCAAACAGCACGGTATTTCTACTATATCTCCCTCACATTTAAAGCTGCCTTTATAGTTGGCCAATTTGAGCGTACAAATTAGTCATTTATACGTCATAGCTATATATATTTTTCACATCTATAACCCAATATTATAGATTAATTTGTTTAAGAGTGCAGAGATTAAAGTACAGTTAGATTAAGGTTTCTATAACTCGATCACTTTGTTGATTTGTGTACAGACATAATCAATGGGAAAGGAAAAGTGTACATGTACCCTGGGTGCCTGCAAACATTACCCATTGTTTTCACATACAAATGAAACATTATCTTTATTTTCATATGGTCTCTTTTTGTGAGCAGATATAGGGATCACCTTCTGTCCTTTAGGAATGGGAGTCCAAAGCTCGGATGAACTTGGCAGCCACAAAAGCAATATAGGGATAATGCTGGAAACAGTTGAGCTTGTGTTCTGTGGTGCTGCGGTTGTCTCACAAACACCAAATTTGGTGCAGTGTTTCTTATAAAATAATTCTGCATTCTTCCCAATATTTTTTGCATTTATATGAGGTTCCGAGTGCCCCAGAGAAACATAAATGCAATGTTTATAAATCAGGTAGTAAATGAGATTCAGTGGTACATCTGGTTTTCACAAATCATGTTCGCAATGGGGCAGTTGGAGTTTTGTACTGAAGGGTTATTAATATAAGAATAGGAGCAACACTATCTCAAGGTCAGTAACTGATTGCATTGCTAACAGCTGATTGGTTGCTGGAGCTGGAGGAAGGTTTGTACCTTTTACATACTCCCCAGTGGTCTAAAAGAGGTTTTGAGTGTATGGACTAATATGCAACTGCAATTTGATTGTACTGGAAAAGTGAGACTCTAAATAGAGCATATAAATCATTTAAGCTCTGTGTTATTGCACATTTACCTTGTATGCCTTCACATTTCCAAAACAAACATATGCTTATGATGATACATTTTGACACTCATATACAACTTTTACTCCAATCTTTGAAAAATATTTGGCAGACCTTTACCAAATTACACCCATAAAGTCATTTTAATATTCCATTGCTACAAAAACCAATGTCACATACATTATCTTTGGACATAACACTGCCCACAGACAGAATATAGCCAAGATAGGATATGCACTTGCATATGCAATTCTTTGTTTTCTATCCCTTGTGGCACTGTAGAGTGTACAGACTGCATAATGGTTATAGAAATAACAAATCTCCTTTTTTTGTTTGAACAGAAAGACCTTCCAGCAGAATCAATAGCTGGCCCAGTTATACCCCACCATTCACACAATTCAGCTGGCTAGAAATGAATAAGGTGCGACCTCGATATATTATTGATCGCCCTGCATATTCTGTTGAATTATTTAATGAGGAATATGAAAAGAAGATTCGCAGCTACCCTATTGGAGGGAAAGCCAGAAAGCTTTTCAGGTAAAACTCTTTCAGCTACTTCCTACCTTATATCCATTCAAAGTAATTTACAAGAGCTTGGTGGTTATCTACAGCTTTTATTACATAGTAACATAGTAAGTTAGCTTGAAAAAATAAATACATCCATCAAGTTTAACCTTAATGCCTATATAGGTATGGGATCCCTTATCTGGAAACCTGTTATCCAGAAAGCTCCGAATTACGGAAAGCCTGTCTCCCATGGACTCCATTTTAATCAAATAATTCAGAACTATCCCCAATATATATGGGGCAAAAATAGTAAAATTATAAATTGTGATGGTTAAATAAACCTTACTCTAACTAGTATTGTAGTTACTATAGGTATCACCTTTTTTGTAAATCCAGAAAAAATAAAAAGACAAATTAGTTTGCAAACTATTTGCTGTTATGAAAAAAATATATATTTATATGCATTATCTAGCATAATTTCAAATCCATTAAGTGATCATTTACAAGAGCTTGGTGGCTATCTACAGCTTTTATTACATAGTAACATAGTAAGTTAGCTTGAAAAAATAAATACATCCATCAAGTTTAACCTTAATGCCTATACAGGTATGGGATCTCTTATCTGGAAACCTGTTATCCAGAAAGCTCCGAATTACGGAAAGCCTGTCTCCATAGACTCCATTTTAATCAAATAATTCAGAATTTTAAAACTGATTTCCTTTTTCTCTGTAGTAATAAAATAGTTCCTTGTAATTAATCCCAGTTTAGATATAAATAATCCTTATTGGAGGCAAAACAATCCTATTGGGTTTAATTAATGTTTTATTTATTTTTTAGTAGACTTAAGGTATTGAGATCCAAATTACAGAAAGACCCCTAATCTGGAATACCCTTGGTCTCAAGCATTCTGGATAACGGGTCCTTTACCTGTATAACCTGATTAACCTCTAGTTTATCCAGAGGAAGGCAAAAAACCTCATCTGAAGCCTAATTTGCCAGAGAGGGGGAAAAATTCCTTCCTGACTACAAGATGGCAATCGGACCAGTCCCTGGATCAACTTGTGCTAAGAGCTGTTGCCTATAACCCTGTATTCCCTCACTTGCTAAAAAGCCATTCAACCCCTTCTTGAAGCTATATAATGTATCAGCCAGTACAATTGATTCAGGGAGGGAATTCCACAACTTCACAGCTCTCACAGTAAAAAATCCTTTCAGAATATTTGGACAGAACCTCCTTTCTTCTTATTAGAATGGATGCCCTTGTGTCAGTTGGAAGGACCTACTGGTTAATAACGCATTAGAAAGATTATTATATGATCCCTTTATATATTTATACATAGTTATCATGTGCCAAGCACGTAGTAGCTTCTACTTGCTGGCATAAAAAGATGTTAAATGCCAAGCACGTAGAAGCTACGTTTTCTTTACCTTGCGCTCGTTCTCTGCACTCCCTGCTTAATCCGAGTGCAGAGAGCGAGCGCAGGGTAGAAAACCCCCTAGGGAACGAGCAAAGGGGGGTAAATAATGGCCCCTGGGGCGCGATCGCCCAGGGGCCCCATGGGAAAAGGGTAGCTAAAGCCAGTATGTACTTCCTACCTCTCGTTTTCTTCTGATTCTCCTCTCTTCCTGTGCTCCCCCCTCTGCTCCCCCCACTTCCTGTGCCGCCCACACACTGAAGCCGGCTGCTGATGCTGCTGTCCCTGCGATCTCCTGTCTCCTCCTGTGATCTTTAGCTGTTTGTGCCCAGGTTAGTTGCAGATACACAAACACACAATCACACACTTATTACACTAATACACACTTATTCTTACACTTGTATACACACACACATACATTTTGGGGGGGGGTTGGGGGTTTCACACTTACTTGCACACACACACATGCACACAAAACAATTTACCATGTGTACACACTCACTTACACACTTATGTAATTTTGTAAATTTTTTTCTTTTATCGCATCGTTTTTTTTCTTGCCTGAAAAAAATGTTTTATTGCCATTGCGGATAGCATATTCACTAATCGCACTGTGCAATACCTTTTGTGTATTATTTTTGTGTTTTTATTACATTTTCTGTGATTTTGGTGCATTTTTAGTCATTTTATTGCATTTTTAGCCATTTTATTGCATTTTCAGTTATGCAAAGTTGTTGTTTCGCTTGACTTTGTCTGTAAAACTAATTTGCCCAAGCCAGAATACTCAAACTGTGATTCTGACTGCAGATATCACTAGGAAAAAAAAAACCATTGATTTTAGTTTTTTGGGGGGGATTTTAGCAATTTTAGCAATTTTACTGCATTTCACATTGTTCTTTGTTACTTGTCTTTGCACATGGACATTTTGTCTGCTGTATTTCAATTTGGCTTCCTCTGTACCCCACATAGTTTGGTAAATCTATGCATATAGGACATCAAACTGTTCAGTAGACCCCTGGAGTTCATATTTAGAGTGTTTTATGTTGGTACATTATGAAATGTGGGCTACATAATGGGGCAAAATGCAAGCTTTGTGACGATTTCCAGAAATGTAATAAAAACTGTTCTGTTTAGCATAGCTTGGTAGTTTGCAGTAGAAAGATGTATTTACCCATTTTTGTTTTGTCAGAATGTGTACTTTCGGAAAATGTATGGTTTTCTAGGGTCCCCATAGTGTTAGGGGGTCTTATGGCACATAATACACATTACCAGGTGCAAAAACTGCACGAGCCGGAGCGTCATATGTGAAAATTCATATGCACTATTTTTATATGGGTGCCCCTGTACGCCACATAGTTTGGTAAATCTATGCATATAGGGCATCAAACTGTTCAGTAGACCCCTGGTGTTCCTATTTGGGGTGATATTCCTTTGTATGCAAGAAATTGTATGAGATAAATGCGGCAAATTGCTACATTTTTAGACGATTTTCTGAAATGTCATAGAAACCTCTAGATTTAGGAAAGCTTTGCAGATTGGTACTTTGGTGTAGAAAGGACTCTTTACCCATGTTGGATTTGTCAGAACGTGTACTTTCCAAAAATATATGGTTTTCAGCTGTTACCCTACATTTCTGCAGTTTCTATCCCACATAAAACTGCCATGTGTTTATGAATTAGGTAAAGGTAAGCCATGAAATTAGTGCGCAGAAGGTATATTTGGGGGTCTCTAAGTGCCACGTGCTTTCATAAACCTATGTACAGTGGGTATCAAACTGTTCAGTAGACCTCTGGGGTTCATATTTAGGATGTTTTATCTTGGTACCTAATGACCTATAGAAAATAAGATGCTGCATATTGGAAGTTTTGAGGTGATTTTTGAAAATGTCATAAAAATCGGCAAACTTAGGAAACTTTTGCGGCTTGGTACTTTGGAGTAGAAAGACATGGATACCCATTTTAGATTTCAGGGAATGTGTACTTTCCAAAAATATATGACTTTCTGGGGTGAGCGTACTTTTTACTAGCTTTATCCCACATATAATGATATAAATGTGTTGATTTTGCAGAAGCTGAAATGACAGAAATGATAGATCATATGGGGGTATGTTCACATTGGGGCCCCTACATGCCACATACTTAGGTAAACCTATACATATTGGGCATCAAACTGTTCAGTAGACCCCTGGCGTTCAAATTCAGGGTGTTTTATCTTGGTACCTAATGGTACATGGGAGATAAGATGCTGCAAAGTGAAAGCTTTGAGGTGATTTTTGGAAATGTCATCAAAATTGCTAACTTTAGAAACACTTTGCAGCTTGGTACTTTGGAGTAGAAAGATATGGGTACCCATTTTAGATTCGGGGAAATGTGTACTTTCAAAAATATATGGCTTTCTGGGGTGAGCGAACTTTTTTGTAGCGTTCTCCCACACAAAATGATGTAAATGTGTTGATTTTGCTGAAGCTGAAATGACAGAAATGGCAGATCACATGGGGTATGTTCACATTGGGGCCCCTACATGCCACATACTTGGGTAAAGCTAAACATATTGGGCATCATACTGTTCAGTGGACCCCTGGCGTTCATATTTAGGGTGTTTTATCTTGGTACCTAATGATACATGGGAGATAAGATGCTGCAAACTGGAAGCTTTGAGAGGATTTTTGGAAATATTATCAAAATTGCCAACTTTAGGCCAAATATATGGCTTTCTGGGATGAGCGTACTTTTTTTGTAGTGTTATCCCACACAAAATGATGTAAATGTGTTGATTTTGCAGAAGCTGAAATGACAGAAATGATAGATAATATGGGGGTATGTTCACATTGGGGCCCCTACATGCCACATACTTAGGTAAACCTATACATATTGGGCATCAAACTATTCAGTGGACCCCTGGCGTTCATATTTAGGGTGTTTTATCTGGTTACTTTATGGCCTGTAGGAGTTAAGATACTATAGACTGGAAGCTTTGAAGCGATTTTTAAGAAATTTCAAAAATTTTGATAAAAACCAGTAACTTTAGGAAAGCATTGCAACTTGGTAGTTTTGAGTATAGAGGCAGTTCTACCTATTCTGGATTCCCCACAATCTGTTCTTTCTAAAAATGTATAATTTTCTGGGATAAACCATCTGTTAGTGGAATTTTTGGCCTTCAAATCTAAAGTATGCAGCTTTCTGGAGCAGTGCTTTGGAAATTTGGTAGTGTACTGCTGGGAGTTTTTGACCTATACAAGTGAAAAATCTCCATAAAACTATATATATTTGGTATTGGCACGTTCAGGAGACATAGGAATTTCCAAATCAGTTGTATTTTCATGCATAAAATAATTTTTGTTTCTGGTGTATGTGTTTATATTATGGAAAATATTTTTTTTTCATTTTTTATACATTTAGAAGCCTATATCTGGTAACAGAATTGGAATTACACAAAAATTCCACCATATTTTGAAAGCTTAGGTTGTCCTGAAAAAAACGATATATAGTTTTCCTGGGTAAACTAAAAGTCCCCCCGAGGAAAAGCCCCTAAAGTGAAACAGTGCAAAATGTTCAAAAATTGTCTGGCAGTAGAAGTTCCACTTTGTTCAAATTGCTGGCAGTGAAAGGGTTAATACCTCTTCTCCAGTGTAAACAGCCCTAACTTGGCCAGTCTTTTTTCATAACTGAGACTTTCCATACCCTTTACCAACTTAGTTGCCGTTCTCTGTGCCCTCTATAACTGAATAATGTCCCTGCTTATGCAACAGCATATTCTAGATGGGGCCTTACCAGCGCTCTGTAAAGGGGAAGAATAACCCCCTCCTCCCATGAATCTATACCCCTTTTAATACAGCTCAAAACCTTGTTTGCCCTTGCAGCTGCTGCCTGGCATTGCTTGCTACAGCCAAGTTCATTATCTACAAGGACTCCAAGGTCCATTTCCATTACGGATTTGCCTAGTGCAGTCCCATTAAGGGTATAAGTGGCTTGCATATTCATCCCATCCCAGGTGCATGACTTTTTATCCACATTAAATCTCATCTGCCACTTAACCACCCAGATTGCCAGTATTGCCAAGATCCTGCTGCAAGGATGCCATATCCTGGATAGAATTGATTGGGCTGCATAGTTTTGTTTCTGCAAACACTGATACATTACGTATAATACCCACCCCTAGGTCATAATTAACAAGTTAAACAGGTTAATTGTCTGGATGATGCTTATAATTATAGATTTAATTAATTACATATAGGGCTCATTTTGTACTTGCCCTGGACACAAGTACAAGAGCAGTAAGGGATGCAGAATTGTGCTCCTTAGTGATTTTGCACATTCATTGCACACTTGTATCTAGGACAATAGCTTGCAAGTTACATGGGTAGGGGGGAAGGGGTATACCTAAGGGAGAGGCTACATGCCCCCAAAGCCTGTCCTTCATAAATACAGCACTTCCAATTGCAGACATCACTGTATTCATATGGAAAGCTGATGGCTGGGCAGGGTGCAAAGAAAGGGAAACATGACAGCTTGCATCTGTTTTTCATTCTTTGAACCCTGCCCGTCATCTGTAGTGGGTAAGATTTCCTAATAAGTCAATATCTGTGCCTTTTTTTTACCACTTTCATAGTGCTGTATCTTTACAAGGTCACAGCAAACACATCAAGTCTACAGTAGTTCATTAGCATCCAGATAGATCTCATCATAGATTTGTCCCAGAAACTGTTGTGCCAAAAGACAGCTACATCAAGGTGCTTGTGCTTTGTTAGTGCTGCTCAATTAATGTCATTGTAACAGATACACTGAAATTTAAGAGCATCTTTTGTTTACTTGTTCTTTCTGATCCTCTTTCGGTATTTATCCAAACAACTAACACTTAGGAATTTGTATAAAATTAAGTCTCCTACAAAGGTTGAAACCAATATATATTTTCATTTTATAATGTATTTTTCCTTACAAATATTAAATAGTTCTAATATTGTGCAGACCACTGAGTGCAACCTGGACTGCTCTGGAGTTTTCTTAGATCTGATAAAAGTAATGCCCCAATCAGAGCATCAGAAATTAGAACTGTTTTCTGCCGTTTGTCTAATTGTTCCCATTGGTCATTTCAAATGCTCTTTGTTTCAGCTGTTCTACAAGCAAAATAAAGAATTTTATCTTTCGGCTTTTTCCAATTCTCTCCTGGCTGCCTAAGTATAACATTAAGGGAAACCTTCTGAATGATGCCCTTGGAGGGATCAGTGCTGGAACCATCCAGATACCTCAAGGTTAGTAGAATCTCTGGCTGAAACAGAAACACTGCATTTATAGAGCCAAGGGGTAATAACAAGTGTCCTCTTTTGTTCTAGGGATGGCTTTTGCTCTTCTTGCTAACCTTCCACCTGTTAATGGTTTATATTCTTCATTCTTTCCTCTTGTGGTATATTTTTTCATGGGAGGAATTCCACAGATGGTACCAGGTAAGAAGTTCTTCTTCCACACTGTCACTGGCATAAGTGGCATTGGGAAACTAACTAATGATAAAATAAAAGTTGCTTTAAGTCACGGGGAGGCTCAGCTTCTTAATATCACTACCCACCATTATGGCCACATTTTGGGAATGGGGTGATTGTTATAATCAGAGCACAAATTTGCATATTCCTGGTATGTCTGTGTGACCCCTATTACCTTAATCACTATTTCAACCTCCCTTTAATTAACCTCTTTTTACAGGTACCTTTGCTGTCATAAGTATCATAGTTGGAAATGTGTGCCTAAAGCTTGCACCTGAGTCTGAATTTGTAACCATTAATGGGACCAGTAATGTGACCTTCATTGACATAGAGGCCATGAACGGGAAACGTATGCATATATCAGCAACACTGGCCTGTCTGACGGCAATCATACAGGTATAATCTTGGGCATTTTTATTTCTGTTACCTATATACATATTATGCAAACAAAATCAAAAGAAAAACCCATGCTGGCACCTCCCAACTCAGTGATTACTAAATACTGTAAAATTTTACATTCCATTTTAATGGTCTACATCAGTGCTGTCCAAGTTCTGCGGTGCCGAGGGCCAGAATTTCTCTAGCATACATGGTGGAGGGCCGCTAATGGAAGCCAGTTTTGACCACTCCCTGTTTTTAAACCACACCAACTTCACACCACACCCATTTTATCACAATGGTGGTAGTGTTACAAAAACCCAAATGCTTGGTCCTCACTGCAGGGAGATCAACCATTATTCATATTATATTATGTCAAATTAAGACATACCCTTAAATCCATATGCTTCTTCCTCCCCTGTGGATAGCACAGCAACCCCCAGCACATAATTACACACCTTAGGGGCCATTTAATGGCTATTTCCAACTACTAAAAAAGTCCCAGAACAAACCCCTGCCAGGTTCACCTCCCACAGGCAGCATAGGGCAGGTAAAGTATGGCACACACAGGCAGCATAGGGCTGGCAGAGTATGGCACACACAGTCAGCACTCTGCCTGCCCTATGCTGCCTGTGTGTGTGCCATACTCTGCCTGCCCTATGCTGCCTGTGTGTGTCATACTCTACCTGCCCTATGCTGCCTGTATGTGCCATACTCTGCCTGCCCTACCATGCCTGTGTGTGCCATACCCTCCCTGTGCTACGCTGCCTGTGTGTGCCATACTCTGCCTACCCTACCTGTGTGTACAGGCAGCATAGGCCAGGCAGTACATACAAAGTACAATGTCTGAGATGTGAACAGGTGAACAACGTGGGTGATTACAGCCTGAGGTGTGAACACTGCAGGGGGTGAACAATACAGGGATTAAAAGGTGTGAACAACACAGGAGATTACATTTTTGAACAATACAGGGGGATCAAAGGCACCGGGCGCATTAAATGCATACAGCCACACCTTCTATGCTGAAGTCTGCCAATCAGACCTCCCCTTCTTTCCTGACTTGCTATCAGTAGGCAAGTGAATATTCCTTAATGACAAGAAAACTCTGCATGTATTGATCAGGTTGCAGATCATAGTTAGAAATATCCATCCACATACCAGTATTTAATTATGTATTTATTAAAAGTTATATTAATAAAAAATGAATGTGGTTTGAACAGACCGTAATCCCTGATGATATGTCATATCACAACTTGGTTTCCCAATAATTGAATATAAAACAGAAAGAGATATACATATATTGTATGATAAGTAGTGATAAGTAGTAGGGAATCTGTCCCGTTTCGCGAAAAATCAGAGAATCTTTCAAAAAATTTGCAAAAGGGCGAAAAATTTGCAAAGCGGCGAAAATGTTGTGCATCAAAAAATTGTCGCCCGTGGCTATTCTTTTGTCGCTTGCGGCTTTTCTTTTGTCGCCCGCAGCTATTCTTTTGTCACGCGGCTATTCTTTTGTCGCCCGCGGCTATTCTTTTGTTGCGTGGCTATTCTTTTCTCGTGCGGCTATTCTTTTGACGACCGCAACTATTCTATTTGGACGCGCAGCAATTTTTTTCATCCATTTCGTGAAACAATCCGCCAATAGTGAAACGCATAAATTTGCAGCGAATCCATGCCTGGTGAAACATTTCGCCCATCACTAATGATAAGTCGCATAAATACATTGAGGGCAATGCTCTAATTTAATCCCTGTAGTGACAGGGTGTTCAGGTGAAATATCCACTCACTTTCCTTCTCAAGTAATATTTGGTTCATATCGCGCCCCCCTCCCCTTCAAAACCTGATACGTTTGTTCTGTATTGAATCCTGTTCAGCATTCACTATATTTTGAACATGTTCCAATAAACAAGTCTTGAAAGTGCAGAAGGTCTTTCCCACAAACATTTTCTTACAAGGTCATGTCAGACAATAAACTACCACTTTACTTTAGCAATTAAAAAAATGTTACATTTTATATACAGAGCCAAAACAATCTGTAATGAATTTATATGATTTACATATACCATATGTATGGATGCCAAGAATCTTAGGTGTCATTTGTTTATTGAAATGACTAGAGACCAATTTGTCCACAAGAGTGTGGGGCTTTTCTACAACAGGTCTTAGGTCTCTCCCCAACAAATTTGGACAGAACCGGATCTGTACGTAGAATGTGCCAGTGCTTATATAGAATTTGATTCACCATTTGCCATTGGTTACCAAAGGTCCCAATAAACCGAACTGTCTCCTCCTGATTTTTTTCTTTTTGTTGTTTAGGGGAGATCAGAATTTGCTGAGATGTTGTAAGTGCCCTGTGGTATGCCTTCTTAAATGGTATATCCTCGCTCTTTCAACCTGGTGGAAAGTTCCCTTGCCCTTTTCTTGAATACATTCAGTTCTGTGCAATTTCACCTTCATCTTACAAATTCCTTAATTGGAATTCCCTTCTTTGTGGGTAGGAGGTGATGGCCAGTAAAGTGAATAACAGAGTTGGTGGCTGCCTTTTTACAAATAAGGTCACTAGCTAGGGTGTTGTTGGATGTCTGATATAATGTTACATCTAAAAAATTAATCTGTCTACTATCAAATGTATATGTCAGCTTGATATTGAATGATTGTTATTTTGTCACTCTATAAATTCCATAACCAGGACACACAGGTTACAATTACCAGAGATAATGGGTCTCCCAGGTGGTTAATTAAAATTTTTGTGTACTTTAGGTAACATATAAAATCTTAGTATGTAAAAATGAATTGACAATACTCAATTAGAGACAATAGCACTAGACCATACATCTTTTACAATGGAGTTGTATTTTGTCCTAAATTTTGTGGTTGGATCATATGGGTATTTTGTAACTAGGTGAAAAGGAAAGACCCCTAGTAAGAACTTGCTCTTGGGATGGGTTAACACATGTTTAGAGATGTTTCCCTCACTCCGAGATCCTCTTTCTTGGGTATCCCCATTTGATTTCTTAGAAACACTCTCCCCTTCTGGTTCACTTAAGTTTTTAAATTGGGGCATTTTTTCACTGTCAGATATGTCTAAAATGAATGTGCCACTCATGGATGTTTAGAACCCATGTATGTTTGTACTCCCATTTGAACAAGGTATCCATTTCACTGACCATTCACTGACATCCTGCTTTGTAAATAAGTATTTAGTAACCATTGAGTTTGGAGGTGCCAGCATGGGTTTTCGTTTTTTTATTTTGTTTGCATACCTATATATACAATGTCTATTTTTCATGTCTCTATGTTATCCAAAATTAGTTGTACCAACTGCTAAAGATTGAAATATTTTAGGTGTGAGAAGCAGTAAAGATTAATATACTAATCTATACTTATATTTTTTTCTTATTCTTCCTTTGCTACACTTGTAATGGTGTCAAACTTCATTCAGATTGCTCTGAGCTTTGTACAGTTTGGCTTTGTTGCCATATATCTCTCTGAATCATTCATCCGGGGTTTTATGACAGCTGCTGGTTTGCAGATTCTCATCTCTGTGCTCAAATACATCTTTGGAGTCTCAATCCCACCTTATAGTGGCGTCTTGGCCATAATTTATGTAAGTATTTACACTAGTATAGAACAATAAAACAACAGTTGTCTGGAATCACAATGTGACTTGCTTTGTGTTCCCCTTCTCTTTCCAGACTTTTATAGATATCTGTAAGGAACTACCCAAAACCAATGTGGCCTCTCTGATCTTTGCTTTGATCAGTACTGTGCTGCTCATCATTGTCAAGGAGCTTAACATGAAATTTATGCATAAGATCCGCTTCCCAATTCCCATGGAGATCATCATTGTATGTTTCATTTTTATTTTTATCCTCCCTACTTTCTTTTCTAATCTTTCTCTTTTTCTTCCCTTTGTATTTGTTTTTGTGCAAATTTCTTTTCTATCAATGAATCAAATTAACTTTACATATTCTTATTACTTCATTTTGCGTATTTTAATTATGCTATCCCTATATATGATGATAATGGCTCCATTTCTGTCTTTTTATGTAGTGTTTTATTATGCTCATTCAATCTAGTACAGATTGCACTCCCTACTAGATCAATATCACACCAGTGAAGCACAAACCATTTACATTTGATATTATATGGCATGAATGGATTTGGCTGTGGCTGATTAATCCATTTTAAGACATTTATTTAGTAATGTATCTAGAAGTTTTTTAGCCCCCAAAACAACATAATTTTAGGGCCCTCTAACTTTGGTCCTAATATGTGTTTTATAAATATATATTTGAACTATTTATCAGTAAGTGGCTTATTGAGCCCCAAATACCTCCTGGACCCCAACAAATGCAGGTAGAATTCACAAAAATATTTAGCTTCTCTGAACCATGGCCACCTTGATATCTGCTGGTGTATTTGCTTCACAATGGATGAGGGCAGTATTTTTTTCCTCCCAAGCAAAAGAAAATTTGAAAATTTAGAATAGGCGTTGTTGCCTTTCAGGAAAATATGCATCTGTGTGTCTCTCTCATTTTAGGTTATTGTTGCGACAGCTGTATCTGGTAGCTTTAAACTTCCTGAAAGGTATCACATGAATGTAGTTGGGCATATTCCGCTAGGGTAAGTGCCTAATACTTTAATCTGTAGGTTTAACTATGACCCCTCAGCAGGGATATACTCTTTGAGGGTTTTGTCCTATGGCATTCTGACTGTGCTTACTCTAATATCTGTCCTGTCGCACATTACATTTCTTCCTCTCGATGACCTCTCTTTAACTTTGCTGCCTCTCAATCTTTCAGCCATTTCTAATTAAGCCGCCTACTCTCAGACTTTCTTCTGTTTGGTTTCTTGCTTCCTTTCAGGTAGAAGGCTTTTGGGCGATCAGCAGTAACACACCAAACAATTGTCTGAGTGACAGTGACACCTACTTGCCTTTAAACCAATGGAAATGTATAGACACAAGCATCAATTGTAAAGCCGCACAGGCTTCTTTTTATTAGCCTAGGGCTGACAGCCAGAAAAGCAGCCCCTTTTGGTTTGCTTTCCTCGACTAAGCATTAAGTTGCATCATAAGGGCTTCTGGCGCAATAACATTATTTAAATAACAAAACATGTATTATTGTTTGATTTAAGACAGATAAAATTCAACGTCTCATAATCTTTTTAGAATCATTAGTTGTTTAGTGGAGTCATGTTCTATCTCCTCCTTCATAGGTTCCCCTCCCCCACAGTGCCCAATGTTACTCAGTGGGATGAAATGGTTGGCACAGCCTTCTCTTTGGCTATCGTTGGCTATGTGATTAACTTAGCCATGGGCAGGACACTGGGAGCTAAGCATGGCTTCGATGTTGATGCTAACCAGGTGAGACAACCATTCTATTCTTCTTGGTCTGAGCTAAAATAAGTCAAAAGAGGTCATTTACAAATGCATTGGTACAGCTGTGCTAAAATGGACATTAAAGGTACTTGTATCCAGACACACTCCTAGCACTTCTATAGTTGACTCTATTCTCTCTGTTTGCTAAATCATGTGCAAATGCACCTGTTGACGCTGGAACCCTGGAGCTACTAACATACTAAACATAGTGGTAATTTTAGGGTTCCCACAGTTTCATCAATAAGTGCAGCAGACATGCTCCCAAAGAATCACACACAAATATCGTTTTAACGGCAAGAGCCAAAATTGGTGCAATCCCGGGAGCAACTCCCTGCACAGCCACAATTACCCTGGAATTGTGTGGGGAAACGCTTTTTTTTATAGGTAAAAAAAACCTGTTGATTTGTGCCCAAATTGGACTTTGCAGACTGCGCTTAAGGTTGTAAATCACTCTTTAAGGGGTTTGTGAACCCAAATATTTATACTTAGAATGAAGTTATTCCTTTGCCAGAATATTACACCGTCACCTATATGCCTATATACCTGTATATTAGCTAGTGTGATGATGTGTGGCATATTCTAAAGCCACATTTTTATACACCTTTTTGTGGGTGCATCCTGGTTCTACCACCTTGTATTGCTAAGTAATTTTTGTGTGCATTCTCTATGTGTTTTAAAAGCTAATTATGTTAGTCTAAATATTAATGTTACTAAGACAGCTTTGTGTCACTACATCACATAAACTCACATGTAGCAGTATGATTTGATTCTGGCATTTTGATGAACTATCTCTGCACAAAAACCCACAATCACCTGGAAATAAGGAGAATTTTCTTACAACCCTCAAAGACCAATCAAACAAACAGAAAAACTAAAATAGCAAGGCTCATGGCACAGGTAGTGGTTTGGGGGGTTTTAACTGAATTGCAATCTATCTATCTATCTATCTATACAATTCAGACAAACACTAATGTGCTTGAGACTTTCCAATCTGTCTTAAAATGTCAAGCATAAGTATATAATTACTAATCAATTATAAAAATAGTTCACATATGGGTAGAGTAGATAATATTCTCTACATGAATTCAAAATATCCAGGCAACAAAACACTTAAAATCACCCCCTATGCCATTGGCTGATTAGCACCTCAGTATTCTGAGAAATAAAATATAAAAATAATGCCTTTATAATATGTATGTTTAGATTAGCAAGCTCTGCTCGCTGTGTACTGACAAGACATAATGCTTTTACAGGAAATGTTGGCCCTTGGATCTGGTAATTTCTTTGGCTCATTCTTCTTCATACATGTTATCTGCTGCGCCTTGTCTGTCACACTGGCAGTGGATGGTGCTGGGGGTAAATCCCAGGTAAGACTAAAAAAATATAAGCACTGCTTATTAGAAACTGCAGGGGCACATGTATGTATGTATGTATGTATGTATGTATATCTTTATTTATAAAGTGCTACTTATGTACGCAGCGCTGTACAGTAGAATACATTAATACAAACAGGGGGTTATTAAGATAATAATAGATAAATACAAAGTATAACAATAAATACAAATAAATACAAGATATAGTTGCAATAAGTTAAGAGTCAAAGACACAAGAGGATGGAGGTCCCTGCCCTGTAGAGCTTACAATATACTGTAGATGGGAGGGTAACTTACAGACACAAATAGGAGAATATAAGTGCTGTAGGTCACAGTGGGTGACACTACAATATAAGGGCTAGTTCCCAGATCATGCATATAAATACAATGCAATTAAATACAGTACAATTGTGGATCTGACTCTGCATTGGATATTAGTACTTACATGTAGGAAGTGGGAAAAGTGATGGAGAAATTAGAAGGAAATTTGCATGAAAAAATTAAGTAGACCACTGTAAAGGTTTTTTACCGAGCTTTTCCAAGAGCAGCAAAGGAAATAATAGAATAGATGATATAACATACAAAGAATTGCAAAATCTTTTAGGGGACCCCCTTTATTTTACATACTATACACATAATGCAAATCATTTAAGACTCCCAATGAACCCTCTGGCTCTGCTACTTCTATTGTTCCCTGTTCCATGGAGAAGAAGAAGGGATATAGAGAAAGATTTTGTTTCCAAAAGAGCAGCCAGTATTTCAGCAAAAATGTTTGCACATCAAATATGAGATTGTACTTATCTTTACTTTGTTTTTGACTGATTGTTTGCCTTTTCAGATTGCCAGCTTCTTTGTCATGATGTCAGTTATGGTGACAATATTGGCTCTTGGAACCTATCTGAACCCCCTACCCAAGGTATAACCCCCCTCCATGGAAACATATATTTTATACTACAAAGGATAGGCCATAATATAGTTTTTGTTTTGGTGGGCTTATTATTATGCTAGAAAGCAAATATGCTGAGAAAAGGCAACCATCAGAGCAGACATCAAAGTTTCATTTAGTTCAATAACTTTGTATATTAATGCCTCTACCTTACTGGTTAGGGAACTGTAGAATCATGGCCAAACAATGATTGCAGTGCTATTTTGGATAGGTCTCTATAATTTTGCTCCACCCCGTTGTGTTCAAGGCATTAATACTTTAGTCTCAGTCTTCATCCCTTCAAAAATACTTAAAGAACCCTGTTCTAACTTGTAATTCCATCTTCCTTTCTTTGTGTGTCTGGTCTCTTTTTAATTGCATCGATAATCCATTGTTCTTATTTTTTCCTTCCTCCAATTGCTCCATTACCCTTTTTTATATCACCACTTTCTCCTACTTTTAACCTGAATATCTAATGTACCTTACAGTCTGTTCTAGGAGCTCTGATAGCAGTCAACTTGAAAAACTCTCTGAAGCAGTTGTCTGACCCATTTTACCTGTGGAAGAAAAGCAAACTTGACTGTGTAAGTCCCTCACCTCAACCATTATAAGTTTATCTATGTAGAAACCCTGAGTAAAGAACTATATAACATAGTTCACATATTTTGGGAATTAACAGTGCAAGCACATAGTTAGCCCTGCAATAGTATATATTCCCACACACACCTCCCCAATACCACTGAAGAAATATGTAATTGCATAACAATGGAACCACATTAAACAGTAGCTATTTATAGCAAGGACAGTAAATGCTGAAAAGTGCATGGGTGCTATAAATATCCTCTTTAAAATAACTGCTTTACAGCAATACATTTGATTTATAACCATGAATTAAACATCTACAATGATGTGATTGTATACCACTGACTCATACATTTGGATTTGTAATTCTGCCCCATACAGTATTTTGTATTTGCTAACTCCTACAGGACCAAGGACAGTAATTATATTTGCAGCAGACTGTGTTTGTTCATGTAAATGTATATTATTTTTTACCTCATTGGGTCGCATACGTTTGTTTCTGATGGCTGCCTAGCGTCTGTCATTATTAAAGTGTGTGTACAAATGAACAGTACAGTCATTTTGGCAGTTATTGCAACCATGCTGCCCAGGAAAATATGCATAAATAAATGTTAATACAACAGTTAATCTCTTTAGATCTAGAGAGAAATAGGATTTTAGAGCTTTAGTTTACTGGCTTACCACATACCAGTGGAATTTATAATTAAGTGCTCATTTGGTTTGAATTTTGACATCACCCATGATCAATTTAACACCTTTGTTTATGTTGTCTACTCAGTTACATAATCTCCATAGAAACAACAGGTCTTGTTATTATAGCACTTGATTCTGAAGGGATTGTTGTTTTTAAGGGGCTTATGGCTGCCTGTGCAGGAATGCCAATCCAATAACTGGCAAAATGTTTGCTTTTGTTTTTGTACATATAACTTGCTAGGGTGAGCAAACTTTTTAGGCTGTAGAGCAGGGATCCCCAACCTTTTATACCTGTGAGCCACATTCAAATGGAAAAAGTGTTGGGGAGCAACACAAGCATGGAAAAGGTTCCCTGGGGGTGAAAATAAGAGCTATAAATGGCTATTTGGTAGCCCCTATGTGGACTGGCAACCTATACAAGGTTCTCTTTGGCTTTACACTGGGTTTTATGCAACTAAAGCTTGCCTCCAAACCAGAAATTCAAAAATTAACACCTACTTTTAAGCCCTTGAGAGCAACATCCAAGGGGTTGGTGAGCAACATGTTGCTCACGAACCACTGGTTGGGGATCACTGCTGTAGAGTTTAGAGGTGCTTTTGAGGTTTGGCTCATGGTAGAACTTTGCCACAAATTTGTGGTAGACTGTTTCCTTGTGGCCTGTTTTGCTGGGAAAAGAAAACGCTCCCAGCAGACATCATTTCCATTCCTTGCCTTCCCCAGCTGCTCCTTTGCACTCTGGAAATAGCTGTATTCGTTACAGTGCATCGTTTACAGAAAAATTAAATGGGGGTTTTGGTCAACCTGAGAGATTTTTTATGAAGATTTATGGAAACTATATTTTTATGAAAATGGTTTACTTATATGAAGCAGTATTTTACATATGCTATTTGATATATTTTAATAGACACATCTAATGTTGGGTGATATCGTTTCCATTTCCCTTTATCTATGACATTAAAGGTCTACTCTGGAGAACTGAGTGGATTAAATGTTGGCCAGAAAAACACAAAAGCTGATGTTTTCCAGGCTAACCTCCAATCCGCTCTTCTCTGTGTGCCACACTCGGCCGGTTGCCGTAGTTCTTAATGCAGGCACATGGAGGAGTGTAGGCAAGCAGGTCCTGTTCTCTTAGCCTGGCCAAAACCGCAGGGCTGAGAAATGCGGATATACAAACCTTACCTTTAAATTGCAATAGCTGATTGGCTGCTATGGGCAACATCACCGGTGATGTTGGCTTACACTCTGTAATAATTATGCCCCTTAGTATCATCAGCAGGCAGCACTTGCCAACCTCAGGTTCATTAATAAACAAATTAAAAAGCAAAGGACAAAGGAAAGACATCCTGCAGTACTCCACTAACAACACTGGTCCAAAAAGAGAATGTTCTATTTATCACCACCACTCTTTATAATCTATGCTTCAGCCACTTCTCTATCCAAGTACAAACATTATGTTCCAGGCCAATCTTCCTTATTTTAATCAGTAACCTTCTGTATGGTACTGTATCAAATTCTTTAGTTAAATCTAAATAGATATATGGACAATACATACAACATGGAAGTTTTGTAGAATACAGATATGTATAGAACAATGGAGCTGTACACACAGTGAACTATGCCTGTGTACATAACCATATGATAGATAAATGGAAGTTTGACTATAAATAGTGTATATTTTTTCTTGGCTGGATTTTATGTTATCAGCATTCATATTTATAGTTTTTCACATATTGTGGGAGTGGATAAACACTTTCTTCCTGCAACCCTAATCTACTATAATATCTATGTAGTAACATGGGCAAAGTTATCCCCAATCCTATGACCAATGCCATTAGCAGTTAACTTTTCTGAAGTAGAAGATAATAGGGCTGAATTACTAGCATAGATGCTGAGGGGCCATCAGGAATTTGAATCATTTTAAAAGATAATGGGATTTTGGTAATAGTTGAGCTCCAGTGTCTGCACACATTTATATACAGTACTATATTTTTTTTCACTGGCACAGTCGCCGGGTATGTGCCAAGGCTTGCTGTCTGGACCCAAGCCTGCGTGCTTATCAGACTTGCTTTTTATTTGTTTTTAGAGAGAGCCAAGCAAGGCAGATACTGCCAGGGAACTTTAAACAGGTGCTGAGAGCGAGGGCAGATAGAGATAAAAAGAAGGAGAAGAAAAGGACATTTTTAAACTATAATTGCATGTACTGATAAATCAGTGCAAATATCATGTTTTTATTTAACAAAAATGCTTAAAATGAATAATATATTCAACCAGTCAATACACACTAGCTAATCAATATGTTTACATAAAACATGTACTTATAGACATTATTTATCTACTTTTTCCAATGTCTTATTCTTTAGATGGTTGATGCTGTTGCGCCTGATCGATTAAAATTTGCACAATGGCACTTGTTCTTTGGCATGAATCAGACACAGTTGCGCTAAAATCTCCAATGTTTACTTCAGGTGCTTGGCATCAAAATGACATCTGAATCTTATTCTTTAGATGCTTCTGATTCTTTTTGCATAACCGACTGCTGCAAATTTGTACAACCACAACTAAGCCCTAAATAAATGCACTACACTAGTATTTTTCACTATAAGTCAGGCTAAGGTTGTACTGGATGGAATATTGCAAATAATGTTAGTTCCATTTAGTTAAGTTTGGGTAAAAAAAACCCAATCCAACAAGTTTAACCCCTCCAAATGAACCCCAATGCACATAAATACACACACTATTACCAATCTATACACTTAGATATATAAACTAGGTTCCAGTATAGATAGCACACCACAGAAACGGTTGAAACCTGGGTGCAGCAGCAACAAAATACAAATGTACATACAATGAGAGCCAGCACTCACAGGACTTTTAGTAATCAAACAAAAAAAAGGAAAAAGTTGACAAAAAGCATCTCCCTGATGAAAGTTCCTGTGAGGAACTGAAACGTTGGATTAATAAACCAGCATGTAAGGATACTTTTTGTCAACTTTTCCCTTCTTTTGTTTGATTACTAAAAGTCCTGTGAGTGCTGGCTCTCATTGTATGTACATAGATATATAAACTATATATAAACTATATACACCATCTTTATATATCTATATTAATTGTAGATTTTAGTATCACAATAGCTTT
Organism: Xenopus tropicalis; assembly: GCF_000004195.4. Taxonomy (NCBI): domain Eukaryota; kingdom Metazoa; phylum Chordata; class Amphibia; order Anura; family Pipidae; genus Xenopus; species Xenopus tropicalis. The sequence goes on along the minus strand of NC_030678.2, from coordinate 73,617,686 downwards.
GGATATTGTGTTTGTTCAAGAAATCATCCAACCAACTTATAAAGGCATTAACAGAATCTGCCATTACAACATCACCTGGCAGGGCTTTCCACAACCTCACTGCCCCTACTGAGAAGAACCACCTACGCTGCTTCAAATGAAAGTTTTGTTCCTCTAATCTAAAGGGGTCACCTCTAGTGTGTTGATCATATTTATGGGAAAAAAGATCCGGTGCTATCTGTCTAATGACCTCTAATGTACTTGTAAATGGTAATCTTGTCACCTTGCAAGTGCCTTTTTTCCAGAGAAAACAACCTCAACCGTGACAGCCTACCCTCATAGACTTCCATTACACATCAGTTTAGTTGCACATCTCTGCACTGGAGCCCAAAACTGCACTGCATACTCAAAGTGAGGCCTTACCAGAGACCTATAAAGAGGCATAATTATGTTTTCACCCCAGATACCCCGAAATCACTACCATTTAGTGTATAATTCGCATTTATATTTATGCATATCCTGCACTTATCAAAACTGAGCCTGATTTTCCAGGTTGTTGCCCAGTGTTCCAATGTTGTCAAATTGCTCTGAAAATCTGAAAAACTTTTAGTTTTGCACAATTTAATATCATCGGCAAAAATGGAAACAGAACTTTCAATGCACACGGTCACCAGGTCATTAATAAAGAATTTGAATGGCAAAGACCAAGGACAATCCCTCCCTAAATGCTCATGCACACAAACAATAGAGTTTAGTATTATTACTTAATGCTAGGGATGCACCGAATCCAGGATTCAGTTTGGGATTTGGCCAAGATTCAGCCTTTTTTAGCAGGATTCAGATCCGGCCAAATCCATTCTACTGAAATCCTTAAAATCATGACATTTTTTTGTCACATACACATGTAACTTGAAGCCCTTTCGTATCCTAATTTGCATATGCAAATTAGGATTCAGGTTTGGTTCAGTATTTGGACGAATCTTTCGCAAAGGATTTGGGTTTTGGCCAGTTTTTACCAGTTCCAAAAGTTATTGCAGGTGATTATTCTGCTTTTGTGCCAGTACCCTTTGCCAGCTAAAATCTTTCCAAAGGGATTCCACACACATCCCAGTACTATCCTTGGTAATTTTTTTAGTACATAGGCTTTCATTCTGGCTTTACATAAAGACAAACTTTTTAATCCCTCTGTCCCTCCTAAAAATGGTGTAACCATTTAAATTCACAAACCAGTCGCATGTTTCATCCCACCAGGTTTTGGCAATACCAATTATATGACAATTTTTAGCACATGTAATACAGTCCAGCTTTTCCAATTTACCAGACAAGCTCAGTGCATTTGCCAGCATACAGCAAAGGTCACTAATTTTCCCTCTGACATTTACATTATGTAACGGAGGCCTGGATCTAAGGTTTCCATTAGCCTGTTTTCTTTGTAACAGAGGGATCTGTTACATCTCCTGTACTGTTCGTTAGCCAGGTTTTTTACCCTTAACCATATAGTGGTAGGACTATAGACTTTGTACAGAGTATCTTTTGTACTTCATGCTACCCAGGAATTTCCAGGTAATGCACAAAATGCACAGAACCATCACCTGCAAATTTGTGTGTGTGTTTGTGTTCAGTATGGAATGGAGTGGGTGTGGTCTACACTTAATCAGAATTTATATACACCATTATATAACCCTAGCACAACTCTAATTTTGGATCACATGATTCCATATAACTGCGGTGGACAATCTGGTGTATGCAGTAGGAAGTTTGTTAATATTTCATCAACAAATACTTTTCACATATTTGTTAAGCAGGTTATTGGTTCTGCACAGAGACCAGTCACACAGTTATAATAACAACTGAATCATGCCTAAAATGGTATTTCCTCACCAAATTGTTAGGAGGTTATGAAACTATATACTGTGGTTCTCTCTATTCTTATATGAATGTGACCTAAAACATCCTCTGATTTGCAAACATGTCCTAAAAGTAGATGAAGTAAATGTAGTTCAACAAATGAAACTAAAATTATTATGTTTGGTAATGTACGTATTGAAAAAAAAATCCAATGGCAAAAGTAAATGAATCATGCCCTCAGTATTTGGTGTGACCCCCTTGTGCAGTAATAATTGCAAGTAAACATTTGTGATAACTGTTTGTCAGTCCTGCACATTGACTTGGAGGGATTTTAGCCCATTTCTCTATACAGAGTAATTCCAGCTCTTGGACGTTGGTGGGTTTCCTTACATAGCCTGCTCGCTTTAGGTCTTTACACAACATTTCAATTGTGTGTGGCTTTCTCCATGCTACCCTGCCATACACACCATTGCTGTTCATTGTTCTCCTGATGGTGGACTCATGAACATCAACATTCACCAATGTAAGACAGGCCTTCAGTTGCTTAGAAGTTACCCTGGGTTCCTTTCTAACCTCTAACTATTAGACACCTTGCAGTTGGAGTTATCTTTGATGGACGACCACTAGGTAGGGTAACAACCTATACTCTTTAGAGAGAGTCTTGTAACTGTACAGTATCCAGCTTTATGGGCATTAACAACTCTATCTGAGGTCCTTTGTTCAAGCCATGATCGAAGCATCTCGAACTCACACCTGATTGTCATCCCATTGACTGAGAATACCAGACTCTGATTTAACTTTCAAATTATATGATAATCCTAAGGATTCACTTACTGTTGCCACAAACTTTCAAGAACCACTGTACGTAAAATAATTTTGTGATATGTCCATGATTTGTACCCATTACAAGTTGATTTATGTGGTATTTTGGGAGACTTATTTTTCCTAGGTCCTAACAAATATTTTTAACCCTGTCGGGGGACAGTGTAGTAAATATTAATTCTTCAGTATGTCTCCTTGCCTCTTTGTGTTTACAGCTTGTCTGGCTGGTGAGTTTCTTCTCTACATTTATTCTGGGTCTCCCATATGGATTGGCTGTTGGAGTTGCATTTTCTATCCTGGTTGTAATTTTCAATACGCAATTGTAAGTACTTATTTTAATATTTCTCTCTTTTATCATACAGTGAGTGGTTAGTGCAAACTTGCTGCACTTCTCAGTGAGGTTTCTGGGAACTGAGGTATTAGTCTGATATTTATCTTGCATAGTTCTATCACACACACTCAAGGTAAGGGAAATGACACACAGAACTACTGTACTTGTGTATCCAGCTTCTTGTCACAGCTACAAAATGCCAGAAAATACTCTTCCATAGTCAATACTGAGATTAAGCTGGTAACAAGTAGATCTGTGTGATTTTAGGTCACACAAGGCAGATTGTTAACCAGCGGATAAGTGCAGGCTGACTATCCTCCTGTACACATAAAAGTCCTTCTTGTTGTCCCTGCCCCATAAACTTTTAATCTGTCCTAGTGCAGGTACACGCAGCCAATATCCACCAACAAACGCATTTATTGGCGGATATTGGCTGCATGTGCCTGCGCACAGGTGGATTCAATGCTTTCAGGGGCAGGCACAACAAGAAGAATTTTTAAGCGTATAAGCGGATTACCAGCCTGCACTTATCCGCAGGCTGACAATCCACCCAATGTGACCCTGCTCTAAATTTCCCACACAGGGCTTATACTTAGTAGACAAACCATTCTGCCTGAATCAAGATTGTGCCTCAGCTCTGGACATTAAGCACAGCTAAACTATATAGCGGCAGCCCTTTAACCCTTATCTATCTCTCTTGCCCTGTGATGTGGAACCTTGCACCAAGGGGAACAGGGAAAATCTGTTTCTACCTTGTACAGTCACAACCCCATGCTAGCAATTTCAATACTCACTAAAGGTAGCCATACACCTTAAGATTTGCTCGCTTGGCAAGGTTTCCAAACAAGCAGATCTGCTTTTGATATGTCCACCTAAGGTGGGTGATATCGAGCTAATTCCTGGGGCCAAACGATCATATTAAAACGGTGGGTATATGGGCTGTCGGACCAAGAACTGCATCAACGAACTGATGTGGTCCCCAATCTGACAATATAATGGCCCACCTAGAGTCTCTTTTGAGAGTCTTCTATTGCTCTGGCTAAGACATATTTCAAAGTAAATTATATTTCTGTATAGCACCACACACCAGCAACACTTAAAAAAATGTTTCCAAACTGCTCATATGAGTGCTGAAGATTTGGCCTTAAAATGGGCACACATGTTCACATAAAATACAGACATACCCCAAATTTTGCTAAATGCAATTCCAGAGAAAAAACATTATCTTGTCGGATCTACTTACCTTGCATTTACTGCACGCTGCCAAAACTTTAATCCTCCGGTACTGGAAAAATATTCATCCCCCATCCCACGTGCAATGGGTCCGGCTAGTAGAGGAAATAAGGAAAATAGAAAAGATTACCCATTACACAAGTAATGTTTACTGAAAGGTATGGGAACCATGGCTCTCCTACATGAAAGCAGACCCTTTACCCAATTCCTAGAAAAACACTTTACACTGGTTTTACACAACACTCAAGAGGCAGAATGAATAATGACTGTTTTAAAGAGGTAAACATATGTAACAGGTAATAACGTCTCAACTTGGACCAGTGTTAAATGTTAAAACACCATGGACAATGCAGGCCACCTTCCCCATCCTACCCTTTTTGCCTTCTGTACCCTTCCCCCTTGTTTGAAAATGCAATAAAGAAAGAATTTTTTTTTTTTTTTAAATTACATTTCGGTAATCCAAACATTTTTGTCAGTTTTCTGAATTACAACATGCAATCAAACCCATAATATATCATTAAAGTATATAAAATATCAGGGAAGCGATAGGCAATTATATAGATGCCTGAAAAGTAAAGTCCTTTTCTCTCTCCTTTTTTTATTAACAGCCGGAATGGCTCATCCTTAAACCAGGTGACTGCCACCGATATTTATGTAAATCCCAAGGTATATAGCAAGGTGAGTGTCATTCTTTTCCTGTTACCTTGAATGATTAACTTGTGGGGTTATAGTGCCTATTATAATCCACAAATTTCACAGTGAAATAAACAAACATTTATTGGCTCAGGTTTTTAACAAAACATAACAGAAAAACAAAAATATACTATACCAAATTACAAACAGGTGCTTCCCAGTGCCTCATGGTACCCAAACTCTGCCCTCCTAACGCATTTCGCACCATTGGGTGCTTTGTCAGATAACAAGAATAGCCCCCAGCAAGAACCTCTCAAACCCTTGTGTGCACACCTATGTCCCCAAACATGTTGCCAGCTGGATATAGTGTGGGGGGGTCCTTGTGAGCAACTTTATGGGCTGCAATCGGCACAGCAGTCTAAATGAAATGCTAACTAAATGTTAGCCATTGAACTTGGAACTGGATTCTGTCTGTGGGTATGAAGGCAACACAAGATGCAGATGTGTCCTGGGTAAAGGTATAAAGGGTGCTCCCTCTGGCGCAGTTGGATGTGTGAAAGCGTTGCTGTCAGCAGGTGGATGAGGTAACCGTGTAATCCCTCAAGTCACCAAGCAGCTCTGTGGGTTCACTGGAACCACACTCTCAGGTGGTGGCTGAAATAGAGACACATCTGGGTGCTGCAGCAACATCCAGCAACTCACACAGTCCATAGAAGCCACACAGTCCCCGAGATGCAAAAAGGGCTGAAAATGTTATGGATTAGTAGGATAATGGCTGGTTATATAACTTTCAACATCCCTTTACTGGAAAAGCAGGAGTTAAAAGTAGATCACAGTCCAGAAGGCACCCTGCAGATTTCCCTTGATCCAGGATCCAGGGTGGCTGCTGGGATCTTGCATACACTCCCTTCAGAGAACAGCAGGAAACAACTGCCAGCAGGCTGCACACTACAATGTTTCCCCCTGACGATAAATAGCAGTCTTTCTCTCTTGATGGTCACTGAATAGGCTGGAATACAAACTGTCAGTCTCTAAATCTCCCAGCCCATCTTTCTTCTTTCCTGGCTGGTTTCTGTCCTTATGATGATTGGCTGATGCATCCCTTTCTTAAACATTACTAGTGGAAGGCACAGAGGACTATATTACTTAAAAGTCTCCAAGTACAATACACTATGGGGCACATTCATTAAAGTACGATTGAATCTGAATACAAAAAAATCGTATATTTTCCAAGTTTTCAAACTGTGAGTATTTTCTGTGATTTTTTTCGCTAATTTGTGCAACTTTTTGTACTGTGCGTCAAAATTTACGTGAAGAAATCGTATTTGTCGCAATGAGTACGAAAGTTTTGGATTCATTCGAGCTTCGTTATCGTGACTTTCCTTGGGCCAAGTTGGAGCTGCAGAGTGCCATGGAGCCCTATGGGAGACTTTCCTTGGGCCAGGTTGGAGCTGCAGAGTGCCATTGAGCCCTATGGGAGACTTTCCTTGGGCCAGGTTGGAGCTGCAGAGTGCCATTGAGCCCTATGGGAGACTTTCCTTGGGCCGGGTTGGAGCTGCAGAGTGCCATTGAGCCCTATGGGAGGCTTTCCTTGGGCCAGGTTGGAGCTGCAGAGTGCCATTGAGTCCTATGGGAGGCTTCCAAAAACATGCACAGAAGGATCAAAGTCAGAAAGGTTTTCCCGCCGTTTACGACCGTTCGGATACAAAAATTTTGTGACTTTTGGATCGCCAATACGATATTATCGTGACTATTAGGATTTTTTCGTAAGCATTTTGGTGACATTTACGTTCATCAGAAATTATCATATCTAATCCGAATTAGACCCATTTCGGAATTCGAACTCGTACTTTGATTAATCTGCCCCTAAGGGTTCTACATCCAGAATGCTCGGGACCTGAAGTTTTCCAAATTATTTCTGTAATTTGGATCACCATATTTTGTCTAATAAAAAAAACATTTAAGCGTTAATTAAATCAAATAGGATTGTTTTGCCGCCAATAAGCATTAATTATTTCTTAGTTGGGATCAAATACTGGGTACATTTTGAAAGTTATTTGATGAGTTATTTGATTAAAATAGAGTCTATGGGAGATGTGCTTCCCTTAATTTGTAGCTTTCTGCAAAATGGGTTTCTAATAACAGCCCTCATACCTGTAGTTGCGGCCCCATGATATGCTTGATCTACTTCAACACATCTGTTGCTTAAAGGAGCCACCGCTGTTTCTCTAATAGAGGTGGTTACTCATTATCCTGCACTGTTGAAGGTTCATGATCTACCAGTATTTTGTTCACCATAACTTCATTTTCTTTGGCACTTGGGCAGACCTTCAACATTTCAGTTGAGGTGGCAGATCTTGATGGAGTAGCATGTCTAATGCTTAACTAATTCTTCACTACTGCTAGACCCCTCTTTGGAAAAGACTGGGCACATTTGTGTTACATGTACAATAAATAGGTGACAAAGGAAAATGTAATACTGATGTTGTTTTAAAATCCAAATAATACATGCATACTTACATTGTCTGTAATATATGTGTGTCTGTCTATTCATCTTTCTGTCTTAACTGCTCTGATCTTGCTTCCTTTAGGTTCAACCCATTGATGGAATTAAAATTGTAACTTATTGTTCTCCACTCTACTTTGCCAACTCTGAGATATTTAGACAAAAGGTGATCAAAAAGGTAAATATCTTCCTAAAAAAAATTTTCACTTTAAATATTAATTTTGGTAGTTAAAACCACAAGGCATAAACAAGATGTTTCTACATTTAGTATTTCACGACAACTTCCATAAGGTTGAAAGAATAAAACAAATGTAGATTTTGTTTTAATACACAATGCACAATCTGATAGATAAACATTTTCTTAATCAGATGAGCATGATGGTCAAAAGGTGCATTACAATACGCAGGTGGTAAAAAAGCAGCCAATAGCCATCTCCTTACAGTATACCAACTTGGACAACCAGGAGCCTTCCAGATGTTGGAGAACTACACTTGCCACCATGCCTCCACAGTCTTCAGCTGATGGTGGCATTCTCTAGACATCTGGATGGCTAAAGGTTGGCTATCACACTATACATATAGACAGAAAAAAGAGGTCCTCTGCACTCATCCGTTCTCAATATATATATAGGACACTAAGACATTTTGGAAAAAGAGAGAGCTTAAATTTAGTTATGCTTGTTTTTGAATCAAATGTATATATTGGTAGTAATTAGCTTCTTATCTTTTAGACAGGTTTAGATCCTGGAAAGGTCTACTTATCCAAGAAGAAGTACTTGAAGCAGCAAGAGCAAGAATTGAAAAAAAAAGAACAGAAAAAAAAGAGAGGATCACTATTTATGAAAAACAAGGTGAATGCACATTGTCAAATGTCACTGTAACAGTAAACATACATGTAAATGTGTAATATGTAGTTTAGACTCTTCTGCTTAAACTGCTGTGGCAATTTAAATACAAATTACAAGGATAAATTATTATATATTTCCCAATCTACCATACAGTTAGGGTCGCCACCTGTCTGGTTTTGACCTGGACAGCCTAGTTTTTCAAGGGGCTGTCCAGGTCAAAACTTTATGCCTGATTTTCAACATTCTAAACACCGAGCAGAAACCCTCTGAATTGCATACAACACAATAACCCTGCCGGTGATGTGCGCCCCTTTGTCTGGGTTTAAAACCTGGCAACAGTGACAACTCTACACACAGTTGTCAGGGACCTGACAAACTGCAGTCTCACGCAAGAATGTTTTCATAATGGTTGCTTATTGCTCAGATAAATATCTTTTGACACCTAAAAATAAGGCATTATCTGTGAAACTATTTTGGGTCATCCTAGGTGATTTTATTTGAAAATCCCTTCCTAGGAGCCATTGTGCCTAACTGGACATGTTAAGGTGCCCATACACCTTCAGATCCGCTCACTTGGTGATGTCGCCAAGCGAGCGTATCTTCTCCCAATACCTCCACCTATGGGTGGGCGATATTGGAAAAATCCAGGCTAGTTCGATCGATCGAATTATGACGACAGGTATAGGAAAAGTCGGTCCGGGGACCGCATCAACGAGCCGGGGACCGCATCAATGAGCCGATGTGGTCCCCGATCAGACTAGATTTTTTAACCTGCCCAATAGAGATCTGGCCGATTTCAGACCAGATTTCGGTCCGGCAGGCCTGTCGGTAGTGCCCATACACGGGACTATTAGCTGCCGAATTGGTCTAAGGGAGCAATATCGGCAGCTATTATCAGCCCGTGTATGGGGACCTTAACACTGAAAATCTAATAGTTGCCATATGCAAATGTCTAGGAATCCAGCTATAATATCTAAAAAACAGATAAACACACCAGGACTGAGTCTGTAACATTATTTTTGTGGAAGAATTGTTTTTTGAATTTTGTGCTTATTATTTGCTGTTAGATTTTCAATCAATGATTTACAGAACTTTTGATTTAATTATGCTTTCATCTTGTCTTATCTTACTTAGTATAGATTTGTCTGTCACTTTATAATCTAATGCCGATGCCCATTATATAATGTACCAATTCCCCCAGATAATAAACCAAGAAAAAAAATTAAGAATATAACCATTTTTATGTTTTTAATGTAGACACTTTCACTGCAAGAGCTCCAGGAAGATTTTGATGGCGTTTCACCTACTGATTCAAATAACAACAGCACTGTAAATGGGACTGCAAGTGCAATTAGTTACATCTCATCCAATACCTTGACATCAGGGTCTCAGACAACAGAAAATGTTCAAAATGGTTTCTCCACTCCTGCACAGACACAAGATCCGATCATTGCAGCTCCTCCTATTGTGAACTTCCATACTGTCATCATTGATATGAGTGGGGTGTGCTTTGTAGACTTGATGGGGATCAAAGCTCTGGGGAAGGTATTATTTCATTATGTTCTAAACACCCTTGCTTCACAATCTGTCCAGTTGCTTTCCTGTCTCACCCCCTCTGCTTTAATGTTCCTCCTGCTGTCTACAAACATGCTGTAGAAAAATGCAAGCTTTTCTTTCATTGCCAAAAGCATTGCCTGCCATCAGGTACACACCCTTTTATACTCCTTATAATTATGTCCCATTCTGGCAGTCTTGTTCCCAGCACAACCTCTGCTGGATCCCTCTCATGGTGTGCACCAGCACCACAAAAGTGCTAAATACCACACATGATATGCATGTAGCCAAATTAAAGTTACATTATATGTTTGAAACAAGCCCAAGGTCTTCCTCGTACATTAATACATAAGGGTTGATTCACTAAAGTGCGATAAAACGAGCGCTATTTATAGTATGCGTTAAAAATGTTATCACGTCCTAACGCGCGATTCACTGAAAGGATATTTGCGCTAATTTAGACGCGATGCTGTTTGTGTTATTTAAGTCGTGAAGACAATTTTCGTGCGGTATTTGATGCAACACTCGCTAATTAACGCAGCGCACTACTTGTCGCACGCGCTAATTAACGCACGTGCGCTACTTATTGCACACACGCCATATTAGCCATACACAGCATTACGTTCGGAAAACTACTTTTTCTGAAAATGCAAGCTTGAGGCTACATCACTCTAAGGCCAACACATACTTGAATAAATCACACTGCAAAGTCCATATTGTGTTGCCAAAAGCTCATGAACTGTACTTTTCTATAATATATAGGTGTTAATTTTCGCACCGACTAATGCGATATTTAGCGCAAATTTTTCCTCCGTGGTGGAGGGCCGATAATGGAAGCTAGTTTTGACCACTCCCCTTTTTAAAAGCACACCCATTTGAAACCACACCCATGTTATCGCATGACCATAGCCATATTAATGGTGGTAGTACAGCAAAAACCTGCCATACTCTGCCTTCCCTACCCTGCCTGTGTGTGTGCCATACTCTACCTGCCCTACCCTGCCTGTGTGTGCCATACTCTGCCTGCCCTACCCTGCCTGTGTGTGCCATACCCTGCCTGTGTGTGCCATACCCTGCCTGTGTGTGCCATACCCTGCGTGTGCCATACTCTGCCTTCCCTACCCTGCCTGTGTGTGCCATACTCTGCCTTCCCTACCCTGCCTGTGTGTGCCATATTCTGCCTGTCCTATGCTGCCTGTGTGTATGGCACACACAGGCAGCATAGGGCAGGCAGAGTATGGCACACACAGGCAGCCTACAGTGACGCAATGCTGGCACTGCTCCTACAGTTTGCACAATAACTATATATATTTATATATTTATATTAATAAAACACCACAGTATATGTTCTTTTTATAGTGTGTAGGGTTTATTTGTGGGTTTCTACTGCTCCTACAGTCTTTCTGAGGTGTGAACAATGTGGGTGATTACAGCCTGAGCCTGAGGTGTGAACACTGCAGGGGGTGAATAATGCAGGGATTAAAAGGTGTGAACAACACAGGGGATTACATTTTTAAACAATACAGGGGTTTACAGCCTGAGATGTTAACCATGCAGGGGGCCAGTACTGATACCATTTAAAGCTTACACAAAGGTAAGCCATCAAAGCAGCCAGACAGGTGGGGGATGCGGTCCGAGGGCCGCCAGTTGGACAGCACTGCTATAGAGTATTATTCTTTTGGTCTTGCCATCAAATTAGTATTTTTTTTCCATTCCAATAATACTTACTTATAATACTTACAGTTTTGCTCACCCTTGCGATTCTTGTGTAAGACTTTGTGGAGGCAGAAAATTATTTTCCACTGTCACCTATTAAAATGCAATACAGGTATGGGACTCATTATCCAGATTGCGTGGGACCTTGGGTTTTCTGGATAAGGGGTCTTTCCATAATTCGGATCTCCTATCTAAAGTCTGCTAAATACATTATTTAAACAGTAGTTAAACCAAGTAGCATTGTTTTGCCTCCAATAAGGATTAATTATATCTTAATTAAGTGAGTATACTTAATTAATTAGAGGACAGATAAAATAAATAACATGCTTAATTTTAATTACATCATTAGATCTAATAACTGTCATATCATTTGTGTCTTTTAGTTGTGCACAAGTTTTCAGAGGATTGGAGTCAATGTTTACTTAGCAGACGTACAGGGTAAGTCCTTCTATTAATAATAATCATAGAAGTGATGAGTGAGTAAATATTAAATGTGGATAGTAATAAATTGGTTGTAAATTTACATACTTCAGATCATGTGTCTGGTTTTGTTTGTATGATATGTAATTATGTTATGCAAGGCCCTCTTTCTCTTTTGTATTGTTTATTGGTTGTTTTTTATGTAAACCTGTATGTTCAGTGTATACACCAAATTATCATACAGCACAGCTGAATATGTTGGCACTTTATAAATATGTAACAATAATATTAATTATGTGTATTGAAATTTGGCTTTATGAGAGAGCAAAGTATAATGTAGTGTGCAGATGACATGGTTTGTAAATATAGACATGTTAAAATGACTGCTTTTATGAAGATGAGGGAGTTGAATGTATGTGCATGCTGAATTTAGGGAATAGAAAAGAAACACCTGCAGCTTATGCCAATATATTGCCTTAGACGCTTGTTTTCAATATAGAATAAGCTGTTTTTGATGATATTGTGTACTTGTCCAGCCCAGGTATATGATGATATTGAGAATGGTGGGATGTTTGCTGAAGGAAGTCTGGATCGTAAACACCTCTTCATTACTGTGCATGATGCTGTACTGTATGCAGAGGCCAACAACACAGGGATTGTAAACACTGATTCAAAGAAGAAGGTATGGGTATGGGTATTGTCAACCATTCTGTGCATACAGACTTCTTACTCACATACTGTACATTAAAGAACATTCACAATGTTTAGGGAATGTGGGTAAAAGTTGGTCCATTTTGTACACATTTTTTCCACAAAGTTTTAATTATTTGGCAATTTGGCAGAGGATTTTATAATATATTTCTGTAGATGTATTACTGTATTTTAAAGTCTGTGGGGCAGTCTTGCACTGGGATTAAAACTTGACCCTGGTATTTCAAGTACACAGAGGCCCAAACAGCCCCCTGCCAGCCCACTAAATGAATGTTTATGGCATCTTACAGCAGCCCCTCTGGCATTTGCCAGAATCCACAGATTGCCAGTCCGGGCCTGCCTTGGGGTTTTCTTTTTGATAATGAGAGGAAAATTACTTTTATTCTTAGCTTTTAATCTTTTTGACTGTTTATGTCATTTTACTTCCACTTTACTGCACTAATATGTTATAAATGGATAAATAAATAGTTTTTTTGGGAATTTTAGGGAGCAGGTGATACTGAGATTTATATAATGGACACACAGGATGAAATCAGTGAAGATTATCCCAACCTTGAAGAGGTCAGTAGAAATAGATAATGGAATAATAATTAGTGTTGTATTTACCCTGACTAAAAACAGTACTTTTAAGAAGATTTCTTCATTGATGTTTAAAAACCATCTCCGTTACATTAAATTAATTTGAAGTCACGTATTTTTTTTAAATGAATTAAACTTGTTATTTGTTACTAACAAAAATAAAATCAATTTCTTTAAGTGATGTTTTACTGAAACATATGGACAGATGATCAAAACAAAGTGATAACAATACAGGCTTTCACCCTCATTTTAGTGGTGTTCAACCACATAAGAAAATATTCTGCTCTGTTCCATTATTTTCTTCTTTTGCAGTAGAAGAAATCAGCTGGAACAAATATATATATATATATATATATGTACACAAATATAATTATGTGAAAGTAGAATATTAAAAATGAAAAATGTGAAAACATATAAATATAATTAATACATTTTGCAGTACAGGTAAAAGACCCATTATCCAGAATGCTCGGGACCAAGGGTGTTCTGGATAAGGGGTCTTTCCATAATTTGGATCTCCATACCTTAAGTCTACTAAAAAATTAATAAAACATTAATTAAACCCAATAGGATTGTTTTGCATCCAATAAGGATTATTTATGTCTTAGTTTGGATCAATTACAAGGTACTGTTTTATTACTACAGAGAGAAAGGATATCAGTTTTAAAATTCTGAATTATTTGATTAAAATGGAGTCTATGGGAGACAGGCTTTCCGTAATTCGGACCTTTCTGGATAACGGGTTCCCGGATAAGGGATCCCATACCTGTATTTTTATACCACACTGATTTATTTATATTCTTATATCCTTTCTCATTTTCTATTTTCAAGGCAATGTTTGGCAGCATGTTTCAGACAGAAATCCAGACAGCGCTGTAAGGTTCCATGCTGACCAGCTGAAAGCTCCCTTTTTATATTATACTGCTGATCACAGAAGGTTCCAAGACATAGCACTTTTTTTTAACAATCTCAAACCTTGCCTTCCATTTGCTATCACATATTCACTGGAGCAGTATTACCTGCCTGCTGCTTTTCAGCCAGAACAAAGTGACTCAGGTAATTTGAAGAGATCTTCAAAAAGACAATCTGAGGTTGCACACATAACTTGGATGTAAGAAGGTATCCAGAATATGCCATCACTTGGATGACAATGTTGCTTGGTTACTCTGAGTCCATAGGTGCCTCCTTCTGATAAAGACTTTGTTTTGTCTACTTGGATGCTTCCCCCCAACAGATAACTATTTACACTGAGGGATGCTTTTTCATCCCTGGAAACCCTTTTAATTTATTATCCCCTAACATTCAAAGTATCCATTTCATAACATCATCTATGAAACTGGTTTCAGAGACCTCAACTGACTTCATAGCTTGTGCACCAGGATACCAGTTAAATAGTAAAGGTAGTGAAATAAAATGTACAACAAATAAAGTGTCTATCATTTAATGGGACTAAAGCCACAAATTGGCTGTGATTTTATGATTTTATTTTCCTCTGTCAATCAGAAGCTTTGACTGTATACCTCTGGTATATACACACGTTATGTGTACCAGTTCACTAAGATACTGATAAGACTTTATCATAATCATTTCCCCGATGGAGGGACAAATAGCAGCTAGCATTTTATGACATGCAGAAATTCTCACTCTAGTATGCCATGGGTGAAATAAACAATAAAGGCCATGCTCACTCAAATGCCAGAACTGAGGAGCAAACACTGTATACCGCAGTCCATTGATTTAAATATGAAATGCAGTGTGTGTACTGTATATATAGAAACAAAAGTTATACAAAGTTATTTATTTCATACCCCTCTGAATGCCAATTCCACACTGCCTGCCATAATGATTTAGATGTGTTTGTTGTCACTAAGTAAGGGCATACGTTTTGATTTAGAATGTGTCCTTTTTTAGAACACAAATGGTTCTGCAGTTGGGTTTGTTGCAAAGAAGATTATTGAAAAAATGTAAAGGTTCTGATTTATTTGTTTCAAGTGCGTTTCTACTGCTTTGTTTCATGAAATATAGCTTCAAATCATGCTCCCATAATTCTGATGAACACAAAACAACCCTGAGAAATGCCAGAACTGAATAATGCACAGCAGCACATACTCTGCTCATATAATGGGGACTATTATAGATGGCTAAGTTTCTGACCATTTCTACTTCCATCTATGCTGTATGTTGTTTCACTTTCCAGTGTTACACTTAGAATATTTTAGTATAAACTCTCCAGGACAGAGGCTGACAGTGTATTTATCTATGCTGTATAATATTATGAAATAAATTATTGTTGCCAAAACGTTATATTGCATTGTTTCTTTATTTAGAGTGTACCTTGAATTTCTGAATTACTTGTCTTCATTAATATCATGTACAACACTGTAAAATCATGGAACCATTTGTATTTCATTGTGCAGCAGTACAGAATATGTTAGCACTTTATAAATATGTGTTAACAATAATAATAGCAACATGTATACATTTATAGAAAATAGAAATATAAGTACAGACAAGGATGTTTGTGTTATTCTTATTTAATGCATTTTGGTCAACTCTGTATTTGGTCAAGAGAGAGAGAGACAAAACACCACCTATGAAGTGATCAAAAAACCACACCTAGTTACTCAGCTCCAAATTTATTAGTAAAAAGGCAAAAAACGACATATCTTCTATACAGTTAACATTTGCTATTCATATAGTGACATATAAAATGGCATGCACAATAATAAATGGTATATTATAAATCTACTCTATTTTCTTTCCGAAGAAAAACAATGAATGCTGCTAAACTCTGCAAAACTTTTGATCTGAATTTATATCATTGCAAGTTGGTGAACTGAAACATGTTGTGCATATACAGCTGAAAAAGTGCCAAAATGACTTAGTTCAGCCTACATGGAACAATGCTATTAAGTAAACTTGAAAGCTAATTCCTACATATTTCAGTAAAGTACCTCACTTTATTTTTGTTCATACCTAATTAGTTTGCTTTAGTCTGTCCACTAGCTAGTTTGGACAGCAGTTTGTTCTTTGATTCCCCGATAGTAAAGGATTTTCTA
The DNA here is from genome assembly GCF_000004195.4 of Xenopus tropicalis. Taxonomy (NCBI): domain Eukaryota; kingdom Metazoa; phylum Chordata; class Amphibia; order Anura; family Pipidae; genus Xenopus; species Xenopus tropicalis. The sequence goes on along the minus strand of NC_030678.2, from coordinate 73,601,447 downwards.
CATGACTCCCACCGGCGACAATGTAAGTCGCCGGTGGGATGGCACATGCTGCGCAGGCGATTGCGGCAAATTGCCGAAGTTGCCTCGCGAGGCAATCGCGCCGCCACGTGTGCCATCCCACCGGCGACTTACATTGTCGCCGGTGCGATGGCAATTCGGGGAGATTAGTCGCCCTCGAACAGGGAGATTTGTCGTGGGCGACTAATCTCCCCGTGTGCCAGAGCCCTTAGAAAGGGACTGGCAGCACCTTGGCCCTAAATGTATTACTACAAAAGGAAGATACTGTCCGTCCAGATGTTCTTTTAACAATTATAACAAATATATTTAAAAAATATAACTAGTAGGGTAGTATCTGCTGTAGGTCCAACAAGAGTTATAATAGGGCTTCAGCTTGGTTGCAGTGATCTTATTTTGAAAACTGTGCTAAAGTTGAGTAAGGGCCATAATATTGTAACTTTCATAGAGAACAGTGCAGCACCTAAAACATGCAATACAGATAAACTTTATTTTATGGTATATTATATTTCAATTTCATTATTTCCCATGGAGCCCAATTTAATTTGATGATAAAAGCTCATCTCCTGATTCAATTCCAGATTTTCTCATGGAGCCAGATACAATTCAACCAGAAAAAAAGTATCTCTCTGTGGGGCAGATTCAAGTGAAAACTTCAAAACACGTGAAAATTTGAGAAGAAAAAAACATTTCTTTTAATTCATTTTCTTTAGTGATGAGCACATTTTTTCACCAGGCATGGATTCACATCAAAATTCCACATTTTGCCACCTAAAATTTTTTTGCTAACCAACTGCAAAAATACTCTGCAAACAAAATTCTCCTAAAAAAAGTAATAAAAGCGCAGTAAAAAAAAAAAAAGACCATTCACTTCAATGCATTTGAAGTGAGAAAATCGGCCACTGACTTGCATTTGGCATGAGAAAAACGCCCATTGAGTTTAATGCATTTGGAGAGAGAGAAAAAAGGCCATTGACTACAAAGTATTTTGAGTAGAAAAGCATGAAAAAAAATTTCAGCAGTTTCATGAGTTTTTAGGCAAAGTGAAATGGGACAGATTCGCTTATCACTAGTTCTCATATGATAAACAGCAAGAGAAGTTCTTCTCATTGAATTGCATCTGGCTCCAGGGGACTGGATGGGACTGAAATAGGAGATACGTTTTTCTAATCGAACTGAATTTGGTGTTGTTTATCACTTCAACTCTACTGAGATGAAGGGATAAACTGGAAGTAAATTAGGGCCCTTTGAGGTCTATACCAAAAACCATAAATATATACCAGTTATATTAGATCATGTAAATGGAATCTGACATTTCATTACACTGGAATCTGGAATCTGGGAGGGAATCCAAAGTTATCAAATATTTGGTGCCAGGGAAACAGTCAAGTAGTTCACCTGTTAATGCTGTTCGATGATATATTCAGGCTCAGCCATCTAACTTAGGAAGCCAGGTCAGGTCTTTAAGGCTCACAGTTATATTGTTTCCAAAATCTAAAAGATTCAGCTTTGATATTGAATTTATACTTTTGCATATTGTGATGCTATAGTGGTAATTTACCTTACAGAAAAAATAATAAGCTTGGCTGTAACAAGCAATGCCAGGCAGCAGCTGCAAGGGAAAACAAGGTTTTGAGCTGTATTTAAAGGGACATAGATTTGCAGGAGGAGAGGGTTATTCTACCACTTTGCAGAGCACTGGTAAGGCCCCATCTAGAATATGCTGTGCAGTTTTGGTCTCCAGTGCTCAAACGGGACATTATTGAGTTAAAGATGGTACAGAGAAAGACAACTAAGCTGGTAAAGGGTATGGAAAGTCTAAATTATAAAGAAAGACTGGCCAAGTTGGGTCAGCTTAAGGGGTGACATGATAACTATGTATAAATATATAAGGGGATCCTATAGTAATCTCTAAAAAGCTTTATTTACAAGTAGATCCTTCCAAAGGAGACAAGGGCACCCATTCCAATTAGAAGAAAGGAGGTTTTATCTAAATATTCAAAATTATCTTTACTGTGAGAGCTGTGAAGTTTTGGAATTATCTCCCTGAATCAGTCGTACTGTCTGATACATTATATAGCTTCAAGAAGGTATTGAATGGCTTTTTAGCAAGTGAGAAAATACAGGGTTATAGGCGATAGTTCTTAGTATAAGTTGTTCCAGGGACTGGTTCGATTGCCATCTTGGAGTCAGGAAGGAATTTTTTCCCCTAGAGAGGCTTCAGATGTTTTTTTTTGCCTTCCTCCGGATCAACTAGCAGTTACACATAAATAGGTTATACAGTATATAGCTATTAAGGTTGAAGGCAAAGCCCTATGTTTGGGCATCGAACTTGCATCCCTTGTATCTCATTATTTTGAATTTGGTGGCAAACTGTGTCACACACCGATAAAGACATCATTACGCCGTTATAGCAACCCACATGTTGACCATGGGTGCCGGACAGAGACGGAGCATCAACAAATGACAGTTCCATCTGTTTCAGTACCATACTGGTACACAATTTTTTTTTTGGTGAAGTAGAAATAGACAGTTATAAGTGATCCAACATTGACCTAATACCTACACAAGTATGGGACCTGCTATCCAGAAGGCTCAGGGCCTGGGGATTTGTCATACTTTGTCTACTCTTGAGTTTGAGTGGGCGCACATGCACACGCACATTCAGTAACCCTCTATAGAGGGTTCTCTAGCAGCCCGTAAGATCCTGTATGTGCATGCGTGTCTGGAAGTGACATGCATGTGGTGCACGTGCCCTATCAGGAGCTGCGCTGGTTGTCACAAGTGCTCTAACAAGTGCAAAGGGAAGCCTTTCCTTTGAGACTGCACACACCGGGAGCAGATCCTTGCAGCACATTCAGCTCATAGTGCTTTTACAGTGTTAGTCCTGGTACAGCTGAGCTTGGACTGGAAATGCTGGAGAGTACACTTAGCATTCCCCTCCAGCCTATCCAATCTGCTTGGGACTACATGGGGACTTACACTTTTAGAGCAAAACAATCAGAAGCTGCCAAAAAAAATCTGCCTGCAAGGTAATGCTTCCGGCACAAAAAAAATGGGTAGAAAAGTAGGTGAAAGAGGGGAAATTATAATATATACTTTAAAGTAGAGTAAACTCAGATGGGTAATACAGACAAGGGTGAAAAAAAGTTACCAAGGAAAAGAGAAGATGGAACAGTGCCTATCATGAAATGCGGGGGATCACATTGTGTCTGTCATGAAAGCCTGGGGAACAAATGCACAACTTATTTTTGACATGCGCAACTTATTTTTGACATGTGTAACTTTTTTCTCCAAATACATTAAAGATAATGGCAGTGAATTTTCACCACAATTTCACAAAAAAATTTGCAGATGGCAAAATGTGGAATTTCGCTGCAAATCTATGCCTGGCGAAAAAAATTCACTCATCACTCTCTGTGATTTTGGCACCATTTTTACCATCCGGGACAGTAAAATATTAGTTAGAATGCAAACTTATCACAAACATGAGACTTTGCATTTGTATTGGTATAGCAGGGAGTTAAATGGCAACAGTTAAAAGGGCAGAGGTTGCAGGTTCTGGATCCTTTATGCAGGTCAGCAATACTACGTGGGAAGTGGAGACAGTTTTACAAAATGTGTCACAACACACTGAAGAGTGTGTGAATAACAGCCAAGACAAACATAGCATGGTGACACAGTGCCTGTATAAATATATCTTTGTCAAGACAGATATAGCAGGTAACACCAGAGTAGGCACAGATACAGTATATACAACCAACCAGCAGCACAGAGGATGGTGCCACTGTGCCTACAGACTGGTGTCTGAAACTAAAGTCTCTTTTGCACTTTATATTTTACTGTTAATCCTAGGTCCTATTCCATTGTAATTCTGGTATTAACGATTTAGTTTAAAACAGCTTTCTTTTTTTATGCCCAAACATACAATATCAACATATTATGTACACAAAAGTGATACTTTTTGGGATATAGTTTGGCACCTAGAGCAACTTTTGTTCTTTAGGCCCCTTGTTGTTTACCCCAAAGCTTACGACCCCAGCAAACACTAGATCCATGCTTTCTTTAAAGTAATAAGCAGCATTATGTATTGGTCCCTCCAACCTGCAGTTTGTTGTTCATCTGCAGTGTTGTCAGCACAAATAGGTTGCAACAGACATCAGAGCCTCTCGAACTTCTCACAGAACAGGACACGATCCAAGATTATTGTTATGTGTACATGGAGAAATAATTGTCCCCAATAATAGCAAATGCGTTGAAAACAAACATTTTTTTCGGTATGAACTCTGGACTAAGCAAGAAAATTCCTTTTTATATTCCAGCTCTGTATTAAAGGAGGAACAGTACCAGGCAAGAAGTAGATGCGATAACTGCCAGATAAGCCTGAACCTGCCCATAGAAGCTGCAGTTATTGGCTGTTGCCTGAGTAATGAGGGTTAATTCAATGTCTAGTATTTCACAGTAGTGCTAGCTCCTTTTTTAGCAGTTATATAAGGTTATCTGTATAGAAACCAAGTTTTTAACATTGCTATATATATATAAATTTATATATTTATACATTTATTTATATATTTATAAATTTATATATAAATAAATGTATTTGCAGAAGGTTCGCTACCCCTGCCCAAACATTGATCGGATAGCACATGGGATGGCACACTGGAGTTTACACAGTGCCGGGGGGACTCTTTGTGGTTAATGAGGGTCACAGCTATAACCTGTGTTACCTTGGTAACCTCGGGTCCGCATTCCCTGACTGAACGAACACCCCGCTTAAAATTTTGGCCACCTTATGATAAGGTGGTAAGGGGACAATGCCCAGTGGAGTTTGGTGCCTTTGAGAATTCCCTAGAGTGCCTAAACGGTCTTTCCTATTAAGCCAATAGAGATCTGAGCGGAGCGCGACTCACGTCCTTGCTACCATGGCAACGCGTATGCTGCCGGCCAATTCAGCGGTTAACAGGAGGTGCGCGGTCACCCTCTACGGCACCACTACTGATCTTATGGCATGTATACTGATGGGGCTACCTAAGTGAAACCGCCTGCTACGTACATCCTTTCTACTTTACCAATTACCACATGTTGCTTGGCTCAAGAGGGTGAGTTATAGTTTAGCTAATACAGGCTACGTGCGATACCTCTCTGGGTTCTTTATTTCACCCTATTCTTTTCCCTATATATTTGGCTCTTTGTATATTTACACTACTCCTCTTGTAGGACATAGTCCCCACTATATATACAATTATTTTTTATTTGTGATATACACTCTTTGGTTACGTACACATTTGGGAGGGCTTATTGTTGGAATGTATGACGTCATCAGTAGCTTTTGGCGCCATAATGGGTTTAAATGTTGAGTGCTTTGTAGCACTTTTTGAAAAAAAACTTTTGAGTGCCGCCTTTTCTTGTTGTTTTTTGTATGTGAAGGAGTAAATGGAATTCTCTTTCTGAGGCAGTGCACCAGTACACTTTATATATTATTTTTGGAGGCGATTGCTGCCGTAACTTGTTTATATGTGTATCTAAATATGACTGGTTTATAGACAAGGCAGAGCACTTTCAGGAAAGAGGTAGATGCCAATGGTTTCTGAGTTTAAAGGACATGTAAACCCTAAATTTTTGTACCATGTGTATAAGTTGGGCACATCTCCCCTACCCAAACCACACTATTTGTATTGCATATATCCACTTAGATCCCCAGCACCATCACATTTTTCTAAAATCAATATCAGCTTTCACCCCGCGGGCATCTTCCCTCTTACACATCTTCAGTGACATTTATATCACCAAACAGCATGTGTGCTGTAAAGTTTATACAATGAAGAATACAGGCTTACACAGAACTTACTTTGACTAAAATTCCTGTTTGGATTGAGCATTGTAATAGTAAAGCTCAGGAGAGGAGGTTAGGAGAGCTCGAATAGAGGGTGTGTTTGGTAACCTGAGCTGAGACGAACCAAGCATGCTCAGTAAGCCAAGAGAAAAAGTCAATTTCCACGGGAGGGGGCAGAGAAGGAACCCTAATTGGATAAGGGGATGCTGCAACTTTACTATGAACCTTTGAACACCAGGAGTGGCAGGTATTAAAATATTTCAAAGAGGCGGTTCACTGATTACATTTTTGTTGGGGGTTTACATGTCCTATAAAAGGTCTCTGGTGTCAGTGCCCAAAAACAATGTGTAATTGCATATGTGTAAAGTAGTTTAATTCTGGAAAATATGTCTTTTTACTTTACTTCCGGAGCAGATTTATGATATGTTTTGTACTTGCAAATGACATGATGTTTTTTTTATAGGGGGGTGATCTCCAATACCAGTGTCCTTGGAACCCTTGGAACCCTTGGAACATAGGCCCACTTTCTAAGATATTATTCTTCCTCCCTCAATCTTTTTATTGTCCTAGTCTTTTTTCTCTATACTCTTTCTTTCAATCTCTTTGTTCCCATTTTTGGTGCTTGTGTTACATGGCAGTGCATATGAAGTTCTTACATGCTTACACTGCCTGGCAATATTACATATCTACATGTATTTAATTTGAAACGCTCAGCATTAGTCAGCAGAAACTAGCGTTTGTATGGAGTGCCCTCTCCTGGCCTTTAGATAGAAAGCAAGGAAGAAAAAAACCAAACCAATACTATAAATGTAAACAGGGTTAACTTTCATTTCTTCTTAAACAGACTGTAACAAATGGAGGGTCGGACTGGGGGGTGCAGGACCCACCGGCGCTACCACCCCAGGGGCTCCATACCCCCCAAGGTTCCCCTGTCACGCCCCTAACCCCCCACAGGGAACCCCCGACACTCTCCCAACATCCTCCCCTGAGCGTGCGTAAGTGAAACTTACTTTCATCGCGTCAGGGGAGGGACACCGGTGGCCAGGGGAACGGTGACCATGCTGATTCCACACAAAAACTTGGGGGCAGATTTATGAAAATGTGAGTTTAGAGCTTAAAACATAAAAACTCACCACACTCTATTAATTTCTAAAGTGTATTTATAAATGGGTGAGAGTTAGAACTTACCAATTGATAAATACGCTACTTAAAATCCCTTAGGAATGAATAGAATGAGTTTTTATGTATTAAGCTCTAAACCCTTTGTAGATTGTAAGCTCTTTTGGGCAGGGCCCTCTTCACCTCTTGTATCGCTTATTGATTGCTTTATATGTTACTTTGTATGTCCAATGTATAAAACCCACTTATTGTACAGCGCTTCGGAATATGTTGGCGCTTTATAAATAAATGTTAATAATGTTAATAATAACTCGCATTTTCATAAATCTGCCCCTTGATCACATAAAAAATTTGGGCTCCAGTGGTTCTTAAAAACAAAGTTTTTAATGGAATAGACACTCTCTTTAGTGGGTGCTGATACGATGGTACAGGCATCAGTCATTTTAAAGTTACTTCAAATATTTTTTTTTTCTATATCTTAAACTTTTTTATTAATTTTAAAGCATAAACAAGCAAAGTGCATTGATACAGCTTTCAAGTAAGTTATGAATACATGTAAATCGCTGCTTACAAAGTAACATGAAGATATGAAAAAGATGAACTTTGTAATAACAATCTCCACTGGGTTAGCAAACCAATGAAAGAAAGAATAAAATACACTGAAACAATAGCTCAGCAAGAAAGTAGAACATGCTTTGACATTTTGATATTGTTTCTTGGAATTACCAAAAAGTTGATATTTAAAGATGGAATCAAAGCACCATGTGGCACGCACTCAATGGGACACCAAGGCAGCGGTGAAGGTTAAACAGCTTTATTCATAAATACATTCTGACGCGTTTTGTGTGTCTATGACTTAGGGGCACATTTACTAATCCACGAACGTCCGAAAAGCGTCCGAATGCGTTTTTTTCGTAATGATCGGTATTTTGCGACTTTTTCGAGCGCTCAATACGAAAGTTGCGACAATTCGCGAAATTTGTAATGGCAATGAAAAAGTCGCGACAATTCGCGAAAGTCGTACTGGCTATGGAAAAGTCGCGACAATTCGCGAAAGTCGTACTTGCTATGAAAATGTCGCCACAATTCGCGCAAGTCGTAGGGGCTACGAAAAAGTCGCAAAAAATACGAAAAAGTCGCACAATGTTCGTTTTCCAATCCGAATTTTTCCCATTCGGATTCGGATTCGTGGATTAGTAAATCAGCCCCTAGGTGTGTATACACATGAAACACATCAGGATGTATTTATGAATAAAGATGTCTTTACCACTGCTCTGGTGTCTGAGTGCGTGCCACATGGTGCTTTGATTTGGTGTTTCTCCCTGTGCTGTGGTCTGGGGCGTTGCACCCGGACCACCGATAAGGAGTGGTGAGTGACCTGACTCTTTTATAGATTTTTTAAAGGTTTTCTTAGTTGTGTGGCTAATTGAACAGAGTAAACATTTCTAGTGAAAGGCTTGGGGCATGGGCACCCGAGTCCTCTATTTAATCTGGTGAGCTTGTCTCCGTATTTATAAATTGTTTAAAATTGTAACTGGTAGCCAACAAGTTCCTTTATATATATATAAAAAGGCTGTTTTAACCTAAGATAGGTTGGGAGCCTTCTTTTGGTATAGTAGTGTGATATCTAAAGATGTTCAAAATGAAATACTAACTGAGCACATACTTAGGATTAAGGGATCAAAAAATTAAAAAAGTTCCATAAGGAAAAAATAAATGAACAGTAGATTTCTTATTATTAAAATCACGACATAGGGCTTCTTCTAGGCTTATTTGTAAGTAAGGCAACCTTACTTTCAATCCAATAAAGGGAAATGAGTTCTCATTGAACTCATAAACAGATGTAATAAATGTAGCATTTCCTTATTAAGGTTCAGATTAATTTGATCAATAAACATATTTTCCTCCAATATATTTATATCTAGAAGAGCAAACGTAGGCTTAAACTTTATCCTTGTTTGTAGCTTGCGAGAGATAAATAATTCTAGTATACTTTTGTTGTGAGATGAGTGAAGATAAGCTGAAAAATGTTAGTACTTTCAGCTTTTACATTTCAGACGAAAAGAAATCTTTTTTTGATATAATATATTTTTGATATAATTACCATAACTTAAATGGATAAGTTTGAAATGCTAAAGTCTCCAATTAGTGAACTAGTAAGCATTAATGGAGTAATGTGTTTATTTAGATAATTAGACCTATCAGCTTCATTATATAATGAATGATCAATTTCTGAATTGGAATCTAAAAGTTCATTGGAAATCAAACGAATTCTATAGCAATTAGGAAGGTCAATTATTTTCATAATGGAGTTAGCAAAACTATGTTTGTCAAGAGTTAATAAATACATTTTGTTGAACATCTTCAGGCAAGCTCTAATCTGAAAATAAGCTATTTTCTCCTCATCTTTAAGTTCAAATTTGTTTTTTGTTAGACCAGGAAAAAAGCCTACCAGTGGAAAGATATAAGATATCTTTTATTAATGTTGGTTCCTCTTTTTCTGAAGAAATTAAGAGCAAAGTAGCAAAATTATTTTTCCTTGGTTTCGAACAGGGAGAATAGGAGTTAATTTATGATCAAATCTATGTTTTAAAAAAAAAAAAAAAAAGCATTTCCATGTGTAAATAGAATCTCTGAATATGGGATGAAATGTGAAAAATGTTGGGACATCACTCCATGTTTTATAAAGATATGAGAGAGGATATGACCATTCAAATATTTTCATCCCTCAGATGTTACATCCCTCATACTCGCTGCCTTGGTGAAACAATTGCCAGTGCTAGGCAAAGCTCACAGTGTCCCCTTTCTCCAGGTATCTCCAATCCCTGAGCTTTATTCCCTATACTGGTAGACTTATCAACACAGGTTGATAAACCTCCCTGGCCTCCTTGTTGGAGCTTTTGGCTGTTAAACAGACAATGACAAGCTAGATAGCTATATGGCACAGGCTACATTAGACAGGATGGGCCTTCACTATGTGGGAGGATCAAGGGGTAGTAATGCAACTACAAATCACTTATGCTGTGTATAAAGAATAATAAAGAAAGGATGCCAGAACATTCTTGCAGCAAACTCAAACAGAACTGGTTTTATTGTCCAAGACAACTGATAGGCACAAAATATTCACAATTCAGATGTAGAGCAATGGATTGGCAGGTTCAATACAAAGCAAGCAAATGTAAAGATGCACCACTGTGGAGAGTAGCTTGGGCAGTAACAATGTCCTTAGGGTTTCTACTTCTAGTGGTCTGGATCCCATACAGCAGACCTGGAATGGGAGAATCAATCTTGTCACTACTGCTGTCTCTTCATTATTTCTGATCTACAACGTAACTCACTTTCCTACAACGTGCTATAACATATATCTCTCCTGCACTAGCTAATACGCATTCAGGGGGTCTCTGCTCTCCGACTTCTCTAGACATGATGGCTTTCTCTAGGGCTGAACACTTCTGGGCCGTGTGGATCCCAGGCTTCCTGGAGCACATCCACATAGATCAACTGCTGAGGGCCAAAAAAAGAAGAACCAACCCCAGCCAAACACTATATTAAAGTGTGGAAGGAAGTGGTCCCACCTATGGGCCAATAATATAAAAATATGTAAATGCTAAATTGATACATAGGCTTCTGCCCAATAACAATGGAAATAAGGTAGGTTTAAAGCTTTAGGGACTCTTAACCCTATAGGTCCCTAAATACAGTATATATAAAAAATGTTAATTTCTCACATACCACTTGTGTCAAATGTTTCCGTCCTCATTTGGAACTTAATCTGGCCTGGGTGCAGTTCAGGAAGCAGGCACACATCTAAAAACAGAAGTCTGCACAGCAAAACATTTATTGTGGAGACTAAAGGTGGCTGCAGGCGTACCAATTAAGATCGTTCGTTCCCTCCATTGATGTTCAGAGCTGAATCATCAGATATGGAGGTAGAAACTATAGGGATTCTACCTCGACCTGATGATTCAGCCCTAAATGCAGATTTTGCTCGAGCACCGTTGAACCTTTTGTCACGACTAGACGACTGATTTTAGAAGCTTTTGTGATAACAGTCGTCTCATCGATCCAAATGAGATTTTGTATGATAATATCGTGCGTATGACCAGCTTAACACCTTTGTCAAAGAGACCTGCTCAAGGTTACTCACACTGCACTTATGCACCTGTAATTCTGATTCTTAGTTCTGCAACCAAAAGTGGATTAGGAGTGTGCATGTGACATCACATTAGACAGGTCATTCTCTCAAATCAGCATATGAATTTCAGACCTAGTTAATTCATTTTCACATGTATTGTGAATAATGACACCAATTTTTAAATACATGGATATATATATTAGAATCATCGAAACATTCTATGACTATATAGGGGCACATGGGTGAAGGCCTATTGTTTATATACAGGTCATGAAACTCTAAGGTGTTTTCCAGTATACATACATCTTACAACAGAAATATATTATTTTTTATAACACCCAAGTTACAGTAGCTGTTTACACTTAGTACTGATTATAACTGATGACCATTCTGCCAAAATGTATCAACAGTAAAAAAAATAAAATACGTGGGTTTCTTTAACAATTCTTTTATTTCACATTGACAATTAAATATATATATATCTTTGCTGTGGCATCAAGCCCCATGTTGTACAAAAAGTACAATATAAATTAATTTATATAAACACAATATTGCATATAAAATTAGCAGCATCATTTCACAGATATAAATATTTACCACTGCAATTAGCTCTGTTTTCTAAAGGTTGAGCTAAATGAATACTTAATCACCTAAAATTTAAAGGAATTTTTATCAAGACTTTAATGAAGGAACAGAATGCATCTGGTACTGCAGAAAATAAAATATATTCTGTAGAAAGACTGTTATATGAAGTCATAGAGCACAAGTAAGTAATCTCAATGCATGTTTAGAATTTTAAATATGCATTTATGCAAAATACAATAAATTAGAAAAATCTAATAGGAAAAATATTAAAGTGGCTCTGTAGAGGTTTTGGCATGATTAACCCTTTTATGATAATGTATAGCTGCAGAAGAAATCCACTGCTGTATTGTTCCTTAAATGAATGCATATGGAGCATGGTCATGAAATGGGTATTAAACCATAAACAGTAAGATGGTTATTATTGTTGGAATAATGATAGGTGCTGTATTGGGCATTAGACAAGTTAAGAAACAGAAGCAGGGGAAGCACCAAAAGTGCCACTGCTGTTTTTAGTTCTAATGTGTAGCGCTGGCTTCTTCTGAAAGGCACAATGCACTGAGATGGCTGCCTACACACCAATATATATATATAATATAATATAACACCAAAAATATGTTTGTTGTTTCAAGAATAAGATTTTAAATGGTAGAGTGAATTATTTGTTATGTAAACAGTGTAATTTAGAAATTTACTATTATGGTGTAATTTAGAAAAGTACACCCTAAATAATCCCTTTAAAAAGGGACAGTTTAGGACATTCATGTGCACATGGGCCAGTTATCTTCCTCTCCTTATGCAAGCCTGTACTGCATTGGAAGCTGTACATAAAGTACATGTTATGGCAGTGAGTGTCCAGGGGCACAACTGGACAATTCGTATACATGGGCAATTTGATATACTGTATCTAAATGTCATTAGCTATATGTTGTGTGAAACAGGTTGACATGCATTTCTGTATTATCCTCTTAAAGTCAGATTATTTGACATAAAAATAATCAAGTTTAAAAAGTGTTTATACTTGAGGTATGTATATTCATCATCTCCCTAGTAAGTTTTCAGCGCTTAACAGATCTTTTTTTGAGCAGGAATGTTAAATTTCCCCATAGATAACATTTTCAAAAGCAATGTAAATACTGTACGCTTCTAAGATCTTAGGGGCAAAGGGTATTTGTAAAAATTGCTCTAGATATTTAATCAAAATTTATGGTGGAATTTTTAGCGAACTAGAGGACCCGTTTGCATTTAAGAAGGGGGTTAAGGTCTCACAGAGCCCTAATGGATTGCTCTTGGTGAACATTGCTGGTATGAATTGATTTCCTTAGGACTGTTACCTAAGGCTCACTGATTACAGAGAGAGACAATATTCACCCTGTAGTTTCAGTGAGAGATAGGAACAGCTTCCTCTGTTTGTTCCTGCAGCTTTTAATTAAGTGTAACTGTATGGCACAGTGACTGGGAAAACAGTATGCATCTCCCAGAATGCTACATGAGACAAAGCAGATGAGGAGATTAACAGAGGCTATGTTCAGTCAGGCTGGGGTGGCCAGAGCTTGTGCTGTAATTAATGGGTCACCATCTGGAAAAGGGGAGTGGCTTGGGGTGGGCTCTCTGCCCAGGAAGCATGAACAAGAAGTGGAGGTTGATTGTTCTGTGCCATAGATCATACAATTTATGGTGCTGACAATTATGTATTCCACTGCATCTATTTTCGGTATCCAGGCTCCTTTTGTTCTACGGGGATAGCCTTTTGTTCACTCCTACACAGTCCTACACATGGCAGGCCCAAAAAGGGCATTTAATACAGTTAATTAGTAGGGAACATTAAGTTTAATCCATAAACTGGAGATGGTGCCAGGATGGTGCTGCAGCAAGCCAGTGTTACAACATGCAGAAAGTCCTCACCATCTTCTTACATGAAAAAACCATCCATACAGTTGATCTTCCAATTAAAGCTCATGGGTGTCAAGATGTGGTGGAGGGATGTTATCTGTATCTGAATTTTGAATCAGCTGGATGTAGAACTGGACAAGGAGTTCAATTGCCTCTTTAGAAATGCGCTCATTCAACCCATGAATCCTATGACAAGATTCAAATAAAGCATTATTACCACTGTGCAACCTGAAATAATGTTTTTGAGTAGTATTTTGTTTTAAGGGGACTTATGTGAAGAAGTCCTACGACCTGCAACTGAGCACAGTTAATCGGCAAAGGGCTTATTTTTATCTGTTTAATCCAAAAGGGGGCAGTGAGGACAAAGTGACCGTTTACTTTTCGGGAAGGAAAAATCGCAGGGGCAGAACAGGATTTGTGTTAAAGTGTCCTGGAGAGCCAATTTGGCAGGCACTGAGTGAAGGTCAAGCTGATTCTCTTTATGCATTGATTAGTTTTATCAGGGGTGGCATGTTTGATGTGTAAAACTTCCCTCTTGACCCATATGGGGCCACTTGTTTTGTCGACACAGCTAGACAAGGTACCTTTGAGCAGCTAACCATTGATGGGGGCTCAGCAACCTCTAATATTTTACTTAGGGTAATGACTGACGAAGAGATTCGTTACTGAAAACAACTAATCTACTCCAAATGTTTTTCCACCAGTAATAATTTAAATCTACTGCCCGAAGTTACCTTGTAAGAAAACTGTGATGGACTTCGGAAACCTGAACCGACTCATATGTTTTCACACTGGCAATTTACATTATTGTCATTAGGAAGGCATTTGCAAGAGATTAGTCACCCGCAGTAGAGTTTTATCTTGGGTGAATTATCTCCTGGTCTGTCATAGATGTCCTTTGGGGTGGAGATAAATTACGTTGTTTGTCAAATCAATCACTTTATTGTCAGATTAAGTGACCTCTTCTCCACATCTCTGGGCTCAGTTTTTATGTACCCTATTATTTTGTTGAACAAAGTGATATATTTAACCCCTTCCTTCTTATTAATCAGCACATTATTTTATATTACTCACTGGTACTCCTTGAGGGTAATATAGGGAATTAAGACTGAAGTGGCAAAATGATTAGTAAAGGTGAGATTTTTGAACAAGCTGCTATTTACTTACCTATCCACATCCTCCTTTTTGAGCACCACAGGGCTAAATCTGTAGATACTGTTGGTCAAGTTGACAAAATGGCGGCTGTCTGTATTGCCAACACAAACACCTAAAAAGGAATGTGAGGTGTTAGATTAAAAGTAATGTATAAATACATAATGCACAAATACCAGAATAGCAGATATGCAAGGCTTTGTAAAAGGAACATTATTTATACTGTACAGGCAGCTTACTTGGCTCCTGATAAAATTGGTCCTAGTGTGTAGAAATTGCAATGAAAGCTGCACATGAACACTAAGGTAAATTATGGATAATTTGTAGTCATTTGTATTGTTTATTTACTTAAACAATAATAAAATGGAATGATCTATTTTAGCAGTAGTAATGTAAGAGACTGACCTGGGGCAACTGGAGGTCCTGAAAAGACATCATGAATGGTACGCTGAAGAATATGGTACCCCAAACTCATATCATTCGGACTGACTGGTAAAGGATCGAATGAATTCAAGACAGATAGCTCCACTCTTTCATCCTTTATAGTGTTCTGAACAATATCCAGGACCTAAAAAGAAAAAAAAACCTAGGTGACTCTACCATGTACACAGTGAGAAACAAATTTTCCATTTGCCAACTACTGGCGTATTTACACTGGTGGAAAACACACTGTAACATCAGGAATGGCACTGGCAGGCACAGCATTGGAGACACGAAAGTATGCATTTTTTGTGTCCGGCTGATCCAATATTAAAACACAACAAAGGCCATGCCACACCAATTTATTAAGCAAATTTTGTTTCAGAAGCTGTGAGGCTTAATTATAAACTATCTATTTTTCCTAAAGATCTAAAGGGTCATGAACAAATGCAAATGCAATGTGCCAAATGCAATTTTGGGTGCAAATCAGTATGTTTCTTATTCATAATGCAGTGTTTCCGCCCATAATTGCAGTATAATTGCAGCCAGTCTCGCTCCAAGCTGCTCCCTCTGCAATTGCATTATAGTGGATATAATTGCTCTTGTGTTTTGACATAAATCAAATGCAAGTTGCATCTAGAATTTGCATCATAAAATCTGGTGCTATTGACACAACATGCTGTGGAAACCCTCTTTAAAGGAGAAGGAAAGGCTAATAAAGAGTTAATCTCAAGCTGCAGGCATACCTTCAGTTGTCTCAATAGTGCCTTTAAGTCTCCCCATATTTCTACCATTCAGATGGTCAGAAGCCAAACAGGAAGAAAAACGCTGAGCTGTGTAAAGAAAGTT
Organism: Xenopus tropicalis; assembly: GCF_000004195.4. Lineage (NCBI taxonomy): Eukaryota > Metazoa > Chordata > Amphibia > Anura > Pipidae > Xenopus > Xenopus tropicalis. The sequence goes on along the minus strand of NC_030678.2, from coordinate 73,585,449 downwards.
CCCATAATGCCTTGCTCCTGCACAGACACCCAGGCCAAGTGGACATGCTCGGTTAGTAAGACTATGGGGCACATTTACTAACCCACGAATGGGCCGAATGCGTCCGATTGCGTTTTTTCCCTAATGATCGGTAATTTTGCGATTTTTTCGGCGTCTTTACGATTTTTGCGTAAAAACGCGAGTTTTTCGGCGTCTTTACGATTTTTGCGTAAAAACGCGAGTTTTTCGTAGCCATTACGAAAGTTGCGCAAAGTCGCGATTTTTTCGTAGCGTTAAAACTTGCGCGAAACGTCGCGCCTTTTAAGTTTTAACGCTACGAAAAAGGCGCGACTTTGCGCGCAAGTGTTAACGCTACGAAAATCGCGACTTTGCGCAACTTTCGTAATGGCTACGAAAAACTCGCGTTTTTACGCAAAAATCGTAAAGACGCCGAAAAACTCGCGTTTTTACGCATAAATCGTAAAGACGCCGAAAAAATCGCAAAAAATACGAAAAAGTCGCAAAATGTTCGTTTCCAATCGGAATTTTTCCAATTCGGATTCGAAATTGTGTCTTAGTAAATCAGCCCCTATGAGTCAGATTCCTGCTGATTGGCTCAGATTCACATTCCTAGGGGAGTGAGTTCTTAGCATTCTTAAGGGAGGGGGAGCAGGAGAGCACAGAAAGCAAAGAGCTGCGTGTCTCTGGCACAGGAAAACAGACACAACTAATCTTTTGACAGGGAACTCAGTGCCACATTTCTGTGAGTGCTTATGGCTGTATTTACATAGACCTTTCTGATAAAGCTTACTTAGTTTTTACCTTTCCTTTTCCTTTAAGAAAAAAGTTCCAGAAAAAAAACCCAGAATTTAAGGGTATGTTCACCTTTGACTTTTAGTATATTGCAACAGAGAATAAAATAAAAAACCACAAAAATAAAATGACCATTTTAAACTGTCTTAAGTAGCTCTCAATTAAGATGTTTCCATTATAGTAGAGTTAACTGTAAGAGCACTTTGTTACCCTAATTAATAAGCTCCTGCAGAAAACACAGTGTGAATTTTCATATTCACATTCTGGTCTAATTGCACAAGATGCATAAGGGATGCAATACAAACATATTACTGTTCATTTTGTTGAAAAACAGACACATTTAGTTACATTTTATGTGCAAACTACAGATCCCCACCACCACTATTTTCTACCTGATCAAAAATAGGGCATGTATATATAACCCAGTGGGATAACTGCCATACAGCAGGTCTGCTGTATTGTGTCACTCTGCATAAGAGAAAGAACCCTGGTGAGAGCTTGGTGTACAGTGCTGGAAGGATCGGCACCCTTCCAAACAGCAATGGATGGAAAAAGGCACTGGCACTCAGAGCAGGTACTAGCAGGGCAAGCCCTTGCAAATTTTATTACTGAAGTGCAACATTTCAGGCAGAAAACCCCTTTGTCAAGCAAACAGACCAGTAAAAGCACGGGCTATTAGAAAGCACTTAATCTGCATAATTAACATAATTAACAAGGAGAATGCAAGAAAAAAGTACAGGAAAAAAATCTATTGGTTAATGGGTGAAAATCAATAAGTAGTAACTAGAAAGGGAAGTTTGAGAACAAACTTCTTGCTGGTTTGAAAAACGTAAAGTCACTGAATGAAATCTGATTGCCTGTTGTTGGCTTCACACAGTTTTTCTAACCTTGGACCAGAGTTATATAGTAAAAACCACTGTGCAAAGTTTGGGGACCCTGGTTTTAATAGTGTCTGAATGTAAGCAATTTAAATTTCCCCACTGAAAGTCAATAAGTGACATCTGATTGGCAGTTGGTGGCTCCGCCCACTTTTTCTAACCTGGAATTGCAGTTACCCAGCGACTAACTCTGCAAAGTTTAGGGACCCTAGGATTAGTAGTTAAAGATTGGCAGCAGTTTAAATTTAAACCCATAAAAGTCAATAGGTGAATTGTGATTGGTGGTTGGTGAGTGTGCCCACTTTTTCTCACCTTGAGTCAAAGTCACCCAGTGACAAACTTAAATAATACTTAAATAATGACATCAATTTAAATATAAACCAATGAAATGTAAGGGGTGGAAACAGATTGGCTGTTGGTGACTCCTTCCACTTTTTCTAAACTTTAACCTTAGGCCCCCAGTGATCAACCTTGAATACGTAGTTACCCAGTGACTGACTGCAAAGTGTTGGAACCCTGGCATAAATAGCGTGAGAAAGGCAGCAGCTTAAATATAGACTAATAAAATTCAATTGGTGAAATCTGATTGGCTGCTGGTGGCTCCACCCATTTTTTCTAATCGTTAACCTTAGTTCCCCCATGCCCAACTGTGAAAAGTTTGGGGACACTGGTGTTAAACATGTGCGTATGGCAGCACTTTAAATTTCCCCATTAAAATAATGAAATAAATCTGATTGGCTGTATGTGGCTCCACCCACTTTTTTCAAACCTTGAATTGTCGTCACCCAGCAACTAACTCTGCAAAGTTTGGGGACCCTGGAGTCAATTGTATAGCAGCATTTTTTCGTTGTAAATTTGAACAAAAAAAATGTAATAGGTGAAATCAGTCAATAGGTAAAATATAATTGGCTGTTGGTGGCTCTGCCCACTATTTCTGACCTTGAACCGCAGTTACCTGGTGACTAACTCTGCAAAGTTTGGGGACCTTACTATTAACATTTAAAGAATGGCAGCAGTATAAATTTAAACTAATGAAAGTCTATAGGTGAAATCTGATTGGCTGTTGTTGGCTCCGCCCACTTTTTCAAACTTAAAACTGCAGTCCCCTAGTGACCAACTGTAAAGAGTTTAGGGTACACTGATGTTAATACTGTGATACTTAATACTTGGAACGTAGTCCCCCAGTGACAAACTGTGCAAAGTTTGGGGACCCTGACATTAAACATGTGAGAATGGTAGCAGTTAAAATTCCCCCACTAAAAACAATGAAAGAAATGTGATTGCCTTTTAGCGGCTCCACCCGCCTTTTCTAACCTTGAGTACGTAGTCACCCAGTGACAAACTGTGCAATGTTTGGGAACTATGGCATCAAACAAAAAAAAAAAAATTAAATAGGTGAAATCTAATTGGATGTTGGTGGCTCCGCCCACTTTTTAAAACTTAAAACTGCAGTCCCCTAGTGACCAACTATGAAGAGTTTGGGGACCCTGGTGTTATTACTGTTAGAATGGCAGCAGGTTGAATTTCCCCATTGAAAGTCAATAGGTAAAATATGTTTTTAGCTGTTTTTAGCAGTTTTTAGCTCTGCCCACTTCTGGGCATCCAACAAATATCATATTTTCATTCATGCTGACCCCATGACTGTATGATTCAAGTTTGGTGAGTGTAGCCTCAAAGCTGTAAGTGTGGCAGCAGTTTCAATTTCCCCATTAAAGTCATTTAATAAGTTGAAGTTGAATGAACCAACATAACAAGTATGTAAGTGAACCTAAAAGTGGGGTCCACAGTTTTCTCTCTGCTCCCTGTTTCCTCTCCCTACACACCTTAAAGATCCACAACATTTTTCATTCTATGGCTTCAGGGAGGCCACAGGTTCCTTACTATAACCTTTGGCTAAGTATACAGATTACACTCTTCAACCTTTGTCACAGTACTTACATTTGAGATACCAGGGCTATTATACACAAGATCTTTGTCAGATATTCCACATCCATTTCTTTTATCTACTCTGAACTTCACTGTACATTATGATAGATGGGATAGATGCATTGTTGCAAGTACTGCAATACGGTAACCAACTCATTTTCATAATCAGCACATATTTATGATAGGAATCACCAAACACAGGAATCCATTTTGACACTATTCAGTCTGTCAAGGGGGAAACTCTTCTAATGTTCTTTAGCTAAACATATATCATTTCAACAGATGGTCATTGACCATGTCCCTTCCTATAACTGCAGAGAGAAATAAACAAATTTATAAAGCAGGGACTATAAGGCTCATTTATTAAGCAAATGCAACATGCAAAGTTTAAAAGGCTAAATTTGTATGTAGATTTGTAGGAGGAAATGTTGTATTATGTTTTACAATTAAACATTTCCTGCAGTACAGTCAACCATAAGGCAGCCATGGAAAAATGTGGGCATGTAATAGCAACTCCTTTGAAAAACTTACTTGCCATTACTGAACTCCAGCAATGTAAAAAAAAGTAAGCTGCTGTAACTACTTTTTTAGGTAGGTATATCCACCCCTGGAGAATTATAATTAATGTATGAGCTGTAAATTCATATATTTGACATATATTTGATTGCATGGGGTCAGCAAAGCATAAAAAGGGCCAAGGGGCACACTGGTTGATGATAAAACAAATATCCTTTTGCTCTAGGGCGCAGTAACTACTTAAGCCACTTTATTTGACAATGAATGACTCTAATGTTAGCAGGGGTGCAATGCCTTTGCAGGACTGGGGTCTGGAACTGCACAATGGCAAGCAGAGGGGGCAATGACAAAGATAAGGGAGCAAGGACTAAGGGTAGGCAGTAGAGGTTCCTGCCTGGCACCCCCGCATCATTGCAGGTGCTTCTTCTGCCTACACCTAGTTCTGGCCCTGACATTAAATATATCTAAATGGGTGATTTCTAGTCTTATATGCACACACTTTGGAAAGGATGTATTGTTTGTATAGATACACTCTGTGAATTTATATTCGGTATTAAATATGGGATATACTGCTTTTTTAAAGCACATATGAATGATACAAATTGGCAACAACATGTTTTTCATGTGGGCATAACCTTAGCCTTTGTTTAAACCTGATACTATTTGCTTAATACAATGATATGCTGTGGTCCTTGCAATATTATCTGATGTTGCACAATGCACTTTGTACTGTTATCTTAAAGTATAAATTGAGGTATTTGTAACATGAACAATGTGGTATATTACCCAACTATAATTTTGTTTTCCTGTACATTATACACTAAATATAGTGCTGTATTAAAATATACAAAATTCCTATGCTTCAGAGTGTTGCTTACTCTGCAATACGTTACAATATTTGTAATTGATATTTATTTTCTTTTCAGGAAATTTGACGCCCACGGCATATTTAGTCTTACAGCCCCTTACAAATCTTTTTTTTAAAATTCTAACAATTTTGCAAACTTGCTAAATTGCAGTTTTCTGTGTAATATAGAGGTATCATAAATATCTTAACCAATTACAGCCTTGGCCTCCATAATTCCACCAAGCAAAGTAGGCAATGCAAGCTAGAGTTGCACTGGCACTGTTGGTCAGCATGCCTGATGCACCAAATAGCATTTTGGGAAATTAGACCGAATAGCACCAATTTTATGGTTGGCCTACTTTACAGATTCACTCGCAATAATGTCTAATTAAGTGATCAAAAAACACCAAAATCTCTAAAAGCAGATAAGCGATATGTAAATTGGAGACAGTTTCTGCATGTTCAGTTAACCTTTGGCCCAATGGCACAGAAGCCCTGAAAGAGAGCTCCTGTGCCAAAAGTGACATTAAAATGGTATCCTATAATATGGTTCTGAATATTCTTTTAGTTCAGCTTCAGTGATCATGAAAAGAAAAATTGAGAAAGTAAACAGACAATTGATTCAAATCACAGGAGTTAATGATTATTGATATGGACAAGGAGTATCAGTGAAGTTGATAACACAGGGGATCAGATTGCTTTTTCTAGATGAAAACCCTAATTTCCATGCTGAAATTTGGTTAAATTCCCCAAAATAGTATCCTTTTAGTTGCCTGGTGCTTTACATAAATCACGTCATACTCAATCTGACCAGGATTGAGTCAAATCTAAATCATGCAACAAGTCCAAAAGTGTCAGCAAAAAACAGCATATTTTTTTTGTATCATATCAGCTCATACTACAGGCCTTCTTTAACACCCACCCCACATTTTAGGAAATGCACTACTTAACTAGGGATAAGAAGAAAGACTCTTTACAGTTTCCATTCTTACCTCTTGTACCGTCTGTGCAGGGTGAAGCCGGAAATTAACAGTTGCTGTGGCTGTAGGTGGGATCACATTTGACTATGAAGAGAAATAATTTTATACTGAGATTCTCTAAAAGATCACATTTATATATTAATATTTATATATTTTTTTATATATATGTCTTCTAGGGGATTTAAATTAAAAAAAGGTGGATATTCATTTATTATAAATAGCCAATATTCTAGTAGCAATATATAAACAGTAGCATGCAATGCCAATACAATTCTAACAGAATCTAGAAGTGCGTCCTTATAAAACGGGAATTCCATGGTGACTTTAACGTAATGTGATTCATACAATACAATTTCATTCAAGCCTTGAACTAGATGGCTATTTTGCACCACCAGGAAATGGCACATGCTTAGTTACATTAATAACCAGTAGTTGTAAAATCCAGTACAACCTTAGAAAATGCTATGAAAGGAAAGTATCTTAGTAGCAATATTTAGACGGTAGCAGTGCCAGTATAATTCTAACCGAACCTAGAAGTGGCTAAATTAATGTAATGTTAGAAATATCCCAGCCATGAGCTAGATAGCCATCTGACATGACAAGAAATTGGCAGAGATTATATAGCTATAATTGATTGCCCACAGGGGAAAACATATAGAACCATTGTGTCCATAAAAGAAGTTTCTCTTCTTTATTTTTTTATGCATCTGCTGTTGTCTTCTACTTGAGGGCAAGAGAGTATCAGTCCTGAACAGCACACCCTGCAGCACCAGAAGTGAACAAACCAACTCTACAACCTATAAAGTATTATAAGTTTGCCTACTACTTCTTGGAGTCACATAAAACTGACGTAAGGCTAAAAGAAACATGTTTACATCAGGCATGAAGATGCAGGACCTTTTGACATATAGTTTTGGCTATTTAATGAAAGACTGTAGTTCACCTTGATCCCTGCTTTGAAGATGGTAAGAGCAGTTGTTGTCCGTACTATGGCATTGGTGGAAGGCGACAGCTCCAGAATTCTAGGTTTAAACACAATTGGTTTACTTATATTAAATGTCTACAGCAACAAGGCCAGCATTTGAATAAGAACAAATGCCATTTACTGACCTGCTTAAAATGGGTGAAAATAGCCATAGATTTGCCATGATAATATTTAGTGGAAAGTCAAACTGTAAAACAGAAAGGGTACATGTAAGTGTTTGTTAAAGGAACCATGGCAACCATCACGGAAGCAGAGAGGACAGTTCTATAAGGACCAGACATTCTTGGGTCTATGAAAAGCTATTTTGCCTTTTTTTTTTTTTTTGTAACTAATATTTTATTGAATAAAGAGTTTAGGGGATACAAAAAGGAAGAAGGGAGGGGGGTTAGTAGTGACTTACAGATTTTCATTGCTTAGTTTCAATAATAGAAAACATTGCAGTTGTATGATTTAAGTAATAACATATGAACATTTGTTCTTACACAATTATAAGTACATAGTGCCAATGGAATAATTAAACAGGCTATTTTGCCTTTTTATAATAATAAGTCTTAAAATATTTTATTTGGATTGGGCACAGTAGATCCAGATAGGTTTCTAATGACAAACCCCTTAAGGTCTCCTTTTCAACTACCCTAAATGTATAAAATAAAAGAAAAAAGAAAGGTTGCACCTTCCACATACAAAACTCAAATCTGGTGGTATAATTACCCCTTCCACAAAAGGAGATAGTGTCAGATACAATGAGGATTAGGGGGTAATGTGCAATGCAGAGTAATAGGTAAATATATATAGCAAAAGAAAAGAGCACAAATTGAGTGATCTTTAAAAAGACTCCGAATGTCTGCACCATTCCCCCTCGCATAAACCAGGTAAGTAAATCCCCAGACTCAATTGGTGCTCTTTTATTTTGCTATACAGCTACCCTAAATGTCATTAGGATTCCAATAAAACAATGCCATTCGAAAACAATAATAACAACTTATTATTGATTTTTTTGTTATGCCTTTGGGTGTTTTTACTGCATTTACTGTTTTATATGCTGTTTAATATACTGTTTTTTATACTCCTTGTTACTTCAGACTATTGCATGGTAATTGAATTTGCACCTTTTGAATATGTAGCTACCATGAATTGTTGCCCTAGTTCTATGAGGATTCTGACAACCATGGCCAGAGTCAATATGCTGTTAATCATCTGTCATGGCTTCCCATAATATAACATGCAAAATACTATGCCAGCCCCAGACTCACACCTTTTAGAAAAGCCACAAGACAGCACCACAAGTCAAAATGACCCATATTCCACAGCCCTGAGCATGCTTTGGCTTGACTTAGAGGCAAGGTAGCAACCAACTGTGGTATTATGCAAGGACAGAGAAATACCCAAGGATAAAGTAAGATAGATTTGAATTCAAATAGAAAATTAAAGAGTTTTTGATCTAGATAGCTGTAAGGCAGTACATGCTGCTTTAAAAGTACATGCTACACTTAAAGAATATAAACAGTTTCTTCTAGTTCTGCCATATCCTGCAATCAGTCAGCACAGACAGTAGGTAAGAAAATGTACAACAGGTATGCATTGCAAAACAGAATGTGAGTAAGAAGAAATAAAACAGCATAAATTATTTTTAAAGTTTCATGACTAACCCCCAAGGAAAATTACCTTTGTAGAAAGATGTTCAAACATGTCTTGTTCTGGACCATTTCCAAACATATTAGGCATCATATTCTGCTCTAGTCTTTATGTGGGTGACAGAAACATATTAAGTTATAGTCTTTTGCATCATGTTAAAAATTACTATAAATTGAAAGAGGGCGCTAACAGCAAATATTATTTCAAAAGTCAATTGTGTATCATCAGTACTGCCAAATTGGTATATAGCACATAAGCATATCCATAAGCATCTGTTCAAAATCCATATTAAAATCAGTATGCTTCAGAATTTAGTTTAGGATTTTCCCAACCTTGATTGCCAGTCCAAGCAGAGAAAGTGTCTGAAAACAAAGAAGGAAAGGTTGCACTCCTATCATGATCATGTGAGGATATAATGACTTATTAAAATAAAATATTACACTTACAGTGTTGTGGTACTCCAGATGAAGGTCTATACCACTCAGTGCTTTTGTCAGTACTTATTACTTTCTCAAGGGTACAACTGCATCTTGATATGAGTTTCCTTGGTACTTCCAAATTCGTCAAGGGTAAAATTGTATCAGTTCTCCCAAAAAAAACGCCTGAGATGGTATTGACTTTTGTCTTTTGTGACTAATAAGCAAACTATTGTACTACAATGTAAGTGCAGCCATTTTCATTCTATTACACTCTCACACAATGGGAGCACAAACCTTTGTTCTTGTTTGTTTTTCTTGAATCATGTGGGCATCACATAAAAAGTCAATAGAGAGAGGAATATTATTAATAGGAAGTGGAAGAGCCAGTTCCACAGTGTTATCATTAACAAGTAAGTTAATTTGATGTGCTTGATACTGTTAATCAGGGCTTGTGTGTCTCTAATATGCCAGAGCTTCTTAGACTACTGTGCCTGCAAACAGGGACTGGATAATCACCCCACTACATAAGAAAAGTTGTACAACACAATCGGTGAATAAATACCTAGACACAGCTGCAGCTAGGATCCCAATGCTGGTTTCAGACGGCGGCATAGAAGAATGACCAGGTAAACGATTTACTGTGAGGTCCAAGGTAACTGATCCTTTTTCTGTGGTACCAACCCTAGGAATTATAAATAGACATTTAACCACAAAAATAAGGGAAGCACTTTGGTTTGCTTAATGTTGTGATTCAAACATTTTATTAAAGAAGGAGGTTAACAGACAGTGGTGTAACTAATAGTGCCTGGGCCCCCTTTACCCTTTCTTACAGGACCAGTACTCCCATGGACCCTGCCACGGTTGCAAAGTCTATGCCCTCTATAATTAATTCACTGTTAACTGGCATTTTTCACATTTTGACACATTTTAACAGGAATAATATAATTACTACACTGCTTGTATTTTTACATAATAGCTACTTGTAACTTTAGCATCCATTAAGAAATTCTTAAACTGTCTGCTGCTGGGAGATGCTGCTTTTGTTTTAACTCATTTAGATATCAACTATATGGTGATGATATCAAAAAGAACAGTATAGTTGCATGACTTCCTCTTGCAGCTTTCCATTTTTTCAGACAACAGTTCTACAAGTGTGCCATTAGTGAGACAATTCCATCCGTCCACAAGAGGAAATAATGGGAGAATTTTATTTGTTTTATTACTACCAATATTCCTGGAAAAGTAGCAGTACAAAAAATAGTTGCCTAATCTATTAGTGTGACAATTGACCAATATATGTCAGACTGGTCACTCAGTTGTGTTAAAGCTTTTTCTTTACTTTTCACAAAAAAAAGCAGAAATTTGCATTAATTTACAAAAAAAAGCCTCATTTTTACTTACAGTGCGACAGGTTGACTAATGCCTTGAATAACCCCATCTAGGACTGCCAAGCCCTCATCTAAAACAAATGCCAGCTTAACTCCTTGAGACTGCAACTTCTCCACAATCTTCTGGGCACCTTTGTGGCCAGATATCTTGAACATATAAACAAAAATAGGTTACAGCAATCAAATAACCTTAAATCACATTCACCTAGACACGGGCCCACCAGAGAACATAACACTCAGGCCCACATTAATAACAAGATATAGACAGTGCCGTATCTCCCACAGTGGGCTAATGGGAATTCTCCTAGGTCAGGATACACTAGAGACTCTGGAGATACTTTGGTACTCTGGCAGGCCAATTGGACACTGCCCATACCCACTTTCAACCAAGGACATCATGCCCTTGACCATCCTTTTCTGTGTTGAGAGGTTAATCAAGAAATAGATGTGGAAAATGAACCATGTGCATTTGGGCTTTAACCCCCTTTTCAATATGAGTTCAATGACTAGGGCTTGAACAATCTTATTCTCTATTGTTTTAATGACAAATCTGTGGGTTTTGTTCAGCTGAACAACACAGACAGGAAGACAGCTGCTCTATGTTTGGTCCTTGTAGATAATCTGATTACCAATGCACAGTCAGTCCCCTTGCACATGGACTTTATCCGTGCACTGATAATCTAATGATCTACCTTGCAAGGGCCAAATGTAGAGTAGCTTAAATTTGCCGTGCTTAGCTGAAAAATTACAAAAAAAAATTTTTTTGTAATTACAATAAATGGCAAAAGGTTGAAAAGGTATAATGTCCCATTAAGTAAACTGGAACTAAATTACCCATTAGTGTAAACTAAATCAAATATCAACTTTTAATGCACACTATGTTTAACACTGAATTGTAATATTTATAAGTAACAACCTATTACATGCAGTTTCTAGTGCTGTACTCTTTGTTACAGAAGATATGAACAGTCTATTTTTATAAATACTGTATAAATTTATACTACCTCTTCATCATGTCCAAGGCCTATGTAGAAAGATCGGCGAGGTTTGTGACCTCTTTTCAGGAGGAATTCAAGTGACTGAAGAATTCCCTTTAAAACATTAAAAAGATGATAAGGTTATTATGAAGTAACTATAGCAGTGATCCCCAACCAGTGGCTCATGGACAACATGTTGCTCACCAACCCCTTGTATGTTACTCCCAGTGGCCTCAAGGCAGGTGCTCATTTTTGAATTTCTGACTTGGAGGCATAAAGACCATGGTTACTGCCAAACAGAACCTCTTGAAGGCTGTCAGTCTATAAAGATGCTGCCAAATATTTTCCATGCTTGTGTCTTCCTAACTCTTTTTACATTTGTATAGTGGCTCCTGGGTAAAAAGAGTTGGGGACACCTGGACTATAGGTTTACAATAATTACTTTATTTAGAATTTCCATTATCTGTCTATTATCAGATTAACTGGCATTTGCAGGCAGCCAGAGAAAGCCTGTTGGGCACTTTAGCTACTCATGTCTGTGTATCCCCATTGCCCTATATGCCATTGTCCTTAGGGCAGTGGCACACAGGGAGATTAGTCGCCCACAATATATCTTCACTATTGTGGTCGACTAATCTCCCCGACATGCCATCCCACCGGCAAGAATGTAAATCGCCGGTGGGATGGCAAATGCGTTGCTTTAGTTTCCAAAGTCACCCAAAGTTTCCTTGCAACTTCGAGCGACTGAAGCTATGCGTATACCATCCCACTGGCGATTTTCATTCTTGTCGGTGGGATGGCATGTCGGCAAGATTAGTCACCTGCAATAGTGAAGATTTACCGCGGGCAACTAATCTCCCCATGTGCCACTGCCGTTAGGAATGGTTAAAAACCAGGGGTCAGGTTTTGCTGGTTGATTTGGAATTAAAGAAACACAAAACTTACAAAATTATCTGGTACTTGTATATGTTTGTTAAAGGAACCACGGCAACCATTATGGAAGCAGGGAGGACATTTCTATAACGGCCAGACATTCTTGAGTCTATAAAAAGCAATTTTGCCACTTTAGAATTATAAATCCTAAAATATCTTATTTGGGTTGGGCACAGTAGATCCAGATAGGTTTCTAATGGCAACCACCTTAAGGTCTCCTTTTCAACTACCCTAAATGTCATTAGGATTCCATATGAAACAACTTATTATTGATTTTTTTTATTATGCCTTGGGTGTATTTACTGTTTTTTATATTTCTTTGTTAGAGGTTAACTTGCATTGGCAGGCAGTTTCAGAAAAAGCCTGTTGGGCGCTTTCGCTTCTCATGTCTGGGCATCCCCATTGCCCCCATATGCCATTGTCTTTAGGGATGGTCTAAACCGGGGGTCTGATTTTGCTGGTTGATTAGGAATGAAAGAAACACAAGGGGCATTAGCCCCTAATTTTTTAACTGGATTGGCTTTTTGTGCCAGTAGCCTTTCTTTTGAACAATACTTTGAAGGGAATGCCATCTCCCGAATCACTGAGCACCAAGCATACAGTATAGAGACCTGGGAGTGCACATGGTGTTATTCCTTAGATATTTTTTAATGAATAATAAATTATCTGTGTAGATCCAAGATAATAATAAATTATTCAAAAAGCATAACTGATGCTTTGGGTTTCCTTCACCCACACAATTTTTTATTGTAAATGAGCCCTAAGGTTAATTTAATCTTCCTACAGCGCTTAAGTTAAATGTGAATTAATATATAAAATGTATATTAATATATAAAATATTATGGGGCTGATTCACAAAAGGTCGTTAACACTTAACACAATTTTATGCGTTTAAAAAGTGATTTCAAGTCATTTCGCATGCGTTACTACTCATATGCGCAAAAATCTCAATTATCACAAAGCGTTATGTCCATTGCATTGCGATAATTATCTAATAGAAATAATACTAACGCATAATTCACAGACATATTTTAAGCGTTAAAAGCATGAAATATGGCGATAATTATTGCAAATATTAACACCTCCTAGGAGTGGGCATTACTAAACAACATTGCGTTTGTGAGTGTTTGTGGTGACAAGATGGAGTTTGCAGTGGGATTTTTTCTTGAATATGAAGAAGATAATCAAGTATGTGATTGTCCTATAGTGATGAATCCTCGAGTTTTCAGGGAAAGATCAACTCTAGAGGGATTATCAGAGTAGGAAATAGCAGGGCCAGAACTAGGGGTAGGCAGAAGAGGCAGCTGTCTAGGGCGCAACGATTGGGGGGCGCCAGGCAGCCTCTCCTGCCTACCCCTAGCCCGCTCACTTTAGTCATTGCCCCCACCGCTTGTCATTACGCGGTGGGGGCAATGATCTAGCTGCTAGCGCATCGCGAACCCCTTTAGCGCGCATGCGCAGTGGGGGGCACGCGACTGCGCATGCGCACTAAAGCATACGCAAGGGGGGAGGAATCAGCGAGGTTGCCGACCGGGTTGCCTAGGGCACCTGGTCAGCTTGGCCCGCCCCTGGGAAATAGTGAGGCACTATAGATTAAGTATAGCAGCAATCTATAGCCTGTATGAGGTACTGGAGCTTTATCTGCAGCCACTAACACGCAGAAGCCATGCTGTTCCTGGCATAGTCAAACTTCTGTGCTCCCTTCATTTTTTTGGAAACTGAGGTTTTCAGAAAGTTGGAGGGATATATGGTGGAGTGTCACAGCCCACATTTTCACATTGCCTTGGGTAAATCCTGGATGCAATACGTTCAGTGTCTGGGAAATATATAAAGTTTCCCATCAATAGAAATGACTGGAACATTGTAAAAATATAGTTCTATTGTGTCAGTTGCATCCCAAATATCTCAGGTGCCATAGATTGCACCCATGTGACATTTAATCCGCCACTAGACTAAGAGCATATTTTCCAGGATTGCAAAAATTAACATTCTCTCAATAAGTCGTGTGTGACAGTAAGATGAATATCATGAGTACTGTCTCAGGATTTCCAGGCTCCTCCCATGATTCTTACATCTTGAAGCAGATTATATGCTGATTTTGAAATCATGCATGAAATAACGCATAAACATATTGCATGCTTTAAAATATTGCTTAAAAATATGTCATCACAAGATAAATAACAACAATAATATTGCTTCTTAATTCAGAAAAGTGTCCTTTTTGTGAATCGATCATTAATTGTAAAAATATAAGAAGTGATAATTTTTTTAACGAATGCTAAAAATAACACTTGTTTTTTCGGTCTTTTGTGAATCAGCCCCTATGTGTTCTATGTATATAAATTATAACTATATATAGCACACTAGGCATATGCCTTGCTTCTCTCCACCTGTGTTTTGGAGGCAGGCAATGAAGCAGAGAAGCAGATGCACACCAATACGCTTCCCTGTTTAGTTGCATTGACTGCTATGTCCTGAGTGCAGCTACAGAGAATGGAGCGGAGGTTGGGTCGAAAAACAGGAAAGCATGCCTCCAAAACGCAGGTGAAGAAAATCAGGGCATTGTGTGCCCTTGCCCTTAATATTCTCTGTTCTTATCAGACCCTATAAAGATAAGCAGATAGCAACAGTGGGACTTTGACTCAGCAGTACAATGACGAAAAATGGAGGGAAAGCAGCTACCTAGAGAACACTGAACACTATAGAATAAATGAGCAAGGGCATGAGTTTATGAGGTATATGAAAAGCTAAATTGAACAGCATATAATGAATATTTCACTGGCACACTGTGAAGCAAAGATGGATGGTGCCATGCAGAGTATAATTTATGTTTCCAGATGGTGTTGTAGATCAGTAACATATAGGAGAATATTTAGCAAGCAACAAAATTAGGAAAACTATAAAACTTTAAAACCTTAACTTAAAAAGCTAAAACCTGTAGTAAATTCTAGTTATACACTTCATTAAATATGCCTCAAGGTTGAAGGGCATGGACTTGGAACATGCATGGCGTACTGCCGCAGAGTGCGGGACTAACTAGAAAATACATTCAAATTACCATGGAATGGCTCTAACAGTCATTGAACTGCTGGCTCTGGAATTCAAATCTGTGTTTACTTGACCTTTAAGGACACATTTGTATTCACTTTTCAATTTTGTCATGCACACACCGATAATATTGTACAAAACCTCATTTCATACGATATTGGTGTGTGTGTGGAGGCTCAACAAGGCGACTGATATCGCAAAAGGCTGTGGATAGCGGTCGACTCGTTGATCAGCCAGGTTAAAACTCTACGTTCAGGGCTGAATCAGCAGAAGGAGGTAGAATTTCGATTGTTTCTACCTCCATATCTGACGATTCAGTCCTGAACGTCAGTGGAGGGTGGGAACAATATTTCGTGCGGATCAAAATTGCTACGTTTATGGCCACGTTTAGAATTTTATTCATTAGGTAAAAAAATAAGACAATATAGGGGGCTAATTTACTAACATAGGTACTAAATTGCACCAGTGCAAAAGCAATAATCAACCGGCAAGTAACTGCACTAGTGCATTTTACCTATGTTGGTATATCAGCCTCAATGTCTTCCCATGACTCACAATAACACAGTTCTTGTCATCTAGGGTTCCTCTTCCATAGATATAACCATCTCGTTCCTCGCCAGAGAAAGGTGGCACCTCCCAGGACTCTGGTGGAGCTGGTACAACATCAATGTGAGCCAGTAACATGTATGGAAGTAGATTGTGGTCAGAGCCTTGTACTTTAAAAAGGTGACTGTAACCTCCCAAAACCTCATGCTGGATTAGACTGGAGGAGAAAACCTGAGGGAAGACTGAGGCAAAAAAAATAGAATTATTTAACTGTAAATTCTCAACCTTTCAATTTTTGTGGATTACACTCTCAGTATCCTTAGCAACTGACACCATAGGGAGAAAGCTAATTTCTGTGAGTGTGGGATCTCTTTCCTACACACAGATATATTATATATATAGTATATATAGTATATATATATACCCTGTATATATATATATGTATGTATGTATAAAAGAATGTCTAGCAAGCCTAATAATAGGCAAAGGAGTGGCTATAGGCATCATCAAAAAACTGCCATTAACTGGAGTTTAAGGCAGGTTTTGAGTAAAAATTTGTGTAGAATAATAAATTAGGCCAGAAAATCAAGGACAAACTAACAATTACCATGACACCATTTTCTTTTAAATTTATGCCACATTACAAAAAAAAAACTTACTGAAAGGGGTCAGACCAGTAATGTCAAGGGGTAAAATAATAATGTAAGAGGGTGGTGCAAAGGTAAATATTCAACTTAAAATGTATACAATACAGCAAAAGAGATGACTTTAATCACGCTGGACAACAGGATATCCACTTTCGATTTCAGCTGTATTGATTCCATTAAAAGCAGTGATGCGTTTCATGCGCAAGCGCACTTAATCATAGGCGCATCATAAGCACACTTTATCATAGGCAGCAAAATGTATACCAGGATAAATTCAACTGTGTTGAGCAGCCTGGTGTCGGACTGGCTCACAGGAATACCAGGAAAACTCCCAGTGGGCCCAGGTTTCAGTGGGCCCTCCTGCTTCTAACCATTTGGCTTAATGGTCATTTCTCTATGGGAGCAAATCAATTAAATATAGAAAAGAATAGATTATAGTATGTAAAGATAAAAAACTAAGAAAATATTGGGGTTGAGTGAAAAGTGGATGAAAAATAGTTTGAGTGGCCCACGATCTATGGTGGGCCCCTGGCTTCCCAATTCTTTCCTAGGTGTACGACTAATGGCAACCAATTCACTGCCTTCTATTTCCTGAATGTAAGTGCACTGACAGCCAATGGGTCAGCATGACAGTGCACAACACTAAGGCTGATGCCACACGCGGCGTAGGGCTGATTTTTTCGGCAAGCGGAAAAACGCTTGCCTAAAAATCAGCCCTACGCCTGCTACTTGTGCCTGCACCCCAATGAATGGGATACGCTCGGGTGCAGGCACATGTAGCCGATATACGCATGAAAACGCGAGCGTATCCCATTCATTCGGGTGCAGGCACAAGTAGCAGGCGAAGGGCTGATTTTTCAGCAAGCGTTTTTCCGCTTGCTGAAAAAATCAGCCCTACGCCGCGTGTGGCATCAGCCTAAAGCATACATTTTTGCAAATTGGCTGTGTGTACTGAGTTGCTGATCTGTGTCAGTCAGTGTACACATATTCAGGAAGCAGAAGGCAGTTCATTTAGCCTTAGAGACCAGCAGCTGACGGTCTTTGTAAAAGAACCAGGATTGCATTAAATATATCACAATACTGTTCTGTGGGTGATTTAGTAGTAACATGGAAAACAACTGTGAGAATACCCTTTTTCTGAAATAGACCAATTAACCATTAACCATTTTAACTATGAATAGAGTTGTTAGGCTGGAAAAAAGCAGATGAAAGATTGTTGTATGACATGGCTATTTGTATCTGGTGAGTATGATATTTAGATCACCTACACGGGTTGGCATGGAAAAGATTTGAGCACTCACATTTTTAAGGGAATGAGGCAATAATATTGGTACATTTGCACTTTTATCTACTTTACTGAAGGTACTGCACCAGTGGTTTGCTTTTTGCACTTCCCTATAGAATTGTTGGTTTTACTTGGAAGATCTGGCAGAGTGGATCAATTTGGGGAGCTAGAATCAAGTTATTACACCACAATATAGCACTGAATGAACTTTCTTTTGCTCATAGAGAACTATGAGGTGTCTGATGTGTACAGAGGGAAAGAGAAGTGAGTATTTTGAGACACTTCAGAAATAAACAGCCTTTAAATATACCATAATGTAACAGAATAAGAAGAATGGCAAGCATAATTAGTAAATGTGACAGAAGGATTCAAGATGCACAAGTACACCAGAAAAAAACATTATTTTCATGGGCAGGGCTTTATTTGGGTTACAAAGAAGCAACAGCTTATAGGAATGTGGGTAGTACAAAATAAAGAGTACAATTGGGTTGTGATTATATGATTGTTGTTTCCAACTCACCCCCTCTCCAGAATATGATGCTGCAAAGCTGGAGTATGAATATAATTCAGATTTAGCTCATGTCTACTGCTCTTCTTAATTAGACATGGCATAAGGTTCATGTATCTATTTTACATAGACAAGGACTTGCACTCAAATAATCACTGGCACAGAGGTAGTATTAAAAGATAATTGTCTTTTATACAAGATATAAAAAAAGATTACACTAATCAATTTTAATCAATACAATACAGTCAATTTCACATGATTAAATACACACTTTGTAAAACAATACATACCACAAACATATGCACAAGTAGGAAAAAGGACAAACAAGTAAGCGGATACACTTGCCAAAGATGAGAATTACCCCCAATAAAGCCTTTCTCAAGTGGAATCCTGATGCATAAAGTAATGGGGAAGATATAAATACCCTCTTCAATTAGAACGCCGCTGCGTGCACCTGGCTTGCTTCCATTACATATTTTAATTCTACCACTGTGCCAGTGATTATTTGAGTGCAAGCCCTTATCTATTTAAAATAAATTGATTTTGGTACCCTACATGGTGGTATAATTTGTGGGTTGTTTTTGCACAAAATTTGTATATGTGTGATAGTGGTGTTTTGAGTGCCCTCCATTTATTTATATTCCTTATAAGGTTCATGTATGTGCCAGTGATACAAGGCAGGGACAAAGACAAGTTGGCGTTGGACATTTGGTGAGTGGGGTCTGTTACTTTCATAAAGCCAGAGTGCATACTGTCATGACACATACAACTGCTTTATGCTAGGAGTTAAAGAAACATTTAATAACTTGATCAAATGGTCTCCAGTTAAATCCTGGTAAAGATTACCTTTCTGTATGTATTCTCCAAACTCTCTGAGTGCTGTGGTATTCTGCTCCTCTTCTGAAAAGGAGACAGTGGGAATGCGAATGGCACCTAAAAAAAGAGAGAATTAAACCATGTAGTATATGATACATACAGTGGAGTTCACACAAGGGCTGAAAAAAACTGTTTTTTATGCACTAAAATAAAAATACTGCCAACATGTAAGTTTCTTCTTGTAACTGGTTTATATTTAACTGAGCTTCTACACCAGACCTAGGAGGTGGCTGCCCTTTAGCAGGGAAGATCTGTGCCTCTGGATATGTCCCCAGTAGCTCCCACTCTTCTTTTCTACTGATTCACTGCACATATTGTGAGCTGCTGTCAATTCTGAGCAGCTGTCAGTTTCCTGACCTAAGTACCAACTCACAATATACAGTTTACAATATAAAATTCATGATACAAGGCTGTTTAGTAATGTATTTGGATTCACAGTACATGACAGCATAGAAACCAGTGCACCCTGCCTCAAAATTGATTCATAATTAGCCCAGTAGCAACAGCTGAACCTCATTTTCTGCTTGATAATTTCTGTTGACCTCTAAGTAAATCTTCTTAACAGCAGCCCAGGGCTCATTGGGCATGTGCAGTGTCAGTGACACACTAAAGCTGGCCTAGCAAGTTCCAAGATGAGAAGCTCCTGTGGACAAGTTTAAAGGCCTACATAATTACTGTTGTAGGGCTGCTGAACCTCTTAGTGCATTAAATTCTGCAGACTAAACTCTTATGTAGACCACAGCTGCTTACATTTTCCACTGTGCCTGTTATCAAATACGCCACATGTTTATGGAGAATTATGCTAAATATAGTATCTCACACAACAAATTGTATGGTTGTTAGCATTAATATCTTTTGGTGGCCCAAAATCTTACTCCAGAGCTTTTAGTTAAAAGACAACCTTTTTTTATGTTTTTTGTTTTTTAAAAAAAAAGGTGTAGGGCAGATAATTGCTGAAAATTCACCTCCTATAATACACCTCCTACATGTGCCTGCACCCAAATGAATGGAATACGCTCGGGTGCAGGCACATGTAGCGGAAATATGCATAAAAACGCGAGAGTTTGAAAGTCTCACGTTTTTATGCATATTTCGGCTACAAGTGCCTGCACCCAAGCGTATTCCATTCATTCGGGTGCAGGCACATGTAGGAGGCGTAGGGCGGTATTTTCAGCAACCGTTTTTCCGCTTGACGAAAATATCCGCCCTATGCCTCGTCTGGCATTAGCCTTACAGCTGAAGGTTTTTATGGCCAAGGCACAGGTAACAGCTTTAGAGATTTTTCCACCCCCTGTGACTAATAGCTCCAGGGATAGGCAATAAAACGCCCTTGATCTGAATGGCAATCTTCTGCTACTGCAGGTGCACGCAAATGTAAGGCAAGTTTTTCTTGGAAACATAGCAGGTTGTATATCCAAACAACAATCACCTAACGAATAAGGGCAACTGCAATTGCAGATTATTATATGTCCACGGAGCTGCTAATTAACGGGCGACAATATGCCCAGAATCTCTATGTCTGCTAGTGTCCTCGCAGGGCATTATATCTTAAAAATGCACTTACAGGTGTAGGGCTTCAGGAAAGGGAATTCTAAGAATGTAGTTTTTCCTGAAAGTAGCTGCTCCTTGGTTGGGAAAAAGGACTACAACAGTAATAATACAGTTCATTGGGCCCAAAAGGTAGATTTTGATCTAGCAGTAGCTCTTCACTTGGTGACTAGTAGATCATAGCAGCACTTTACTGTTCATGGTTGAAGATTCTATTTTTTCATTATTATACTGTATATTTAAAAAAAAACGTTTAATTTCAGGTGCCAGTATTTCTTTATTTAAAATACATTTATATAAACCTCAGGGCAAAATAACCTGATGTGACAGTCCTTTTTCTGGCTCAGTCATGTCTGTTTTGTGCAGGTGCCAAGGTCTAAATTCATTTCATTATAAAGCTTCTTGTTTTTATTATGAAAATATGCACCATGTATACAGCCTTCCCAACTATAATTAGTAATTTATTGTGTTTTTTTGTTTTTGCTAAACTATAGTGTAACATTTTTAAGGGCAGTCTTGATGTTGCCAGTTACATTTATGTCAGTGGTTTGGTGACTACAAATAAAGTGCACAGTGTACAAATAAACTGTACACAATACAGTTACATAAACACAGATATACAATGGCTTGCAAAAGTATTCGGCCCCCTTGAACTTTTCCACATTTTGTCACATTACAGCCACAAACATGAATCAATTTTATTGGAATTCCACGTGAAAGACCAATACAAAGTGGTGTACACGTGAGAAGTGAAACGAAAATCATACATGATTCCAAACATTTTTTACAAATAAATAACTGCAAAGTGGGGTGTGCGTAATTATTCAGCCCCCTTTGGTCTTTCACGTGGAATTCCAATAAAATTGATTCATGTTTGTGGCTGTAATGTGACAAAATGTGGAAAAGTTCAAGGGGGCCGAATACTTTTGCAAGCCACTGTATATATACTTCCATTATATACTTCTCCTTTGCACAGGTTATAAATGATCCTGTACAGCAACATGGGTTATTTTTAAATGCTGATTTCACAATTTAAAGGGTTTCAAAATCTACCCAGGATAAAGAAACCACTGGCAGCTCTTACCTTTCAGTGCCTCCACCAGCTGCTTTCTCTCTTTCTCAGCAAGTTCAGTGATCAGACTTTCATTCCTATTCCACTTCCTGACCGCTGTAGGCAAAGTGTAAGTTCTGATGAGCAAAACGGCTATAAGCACTACCAGCCCCACTAAAAACGCAGCAAGCAGAGTGCTGCCCACAGCCTTCCAGCGAGATACTGCCATTTCTGTGTGTCTGTGTGCAAAACACACTGATCTCTTTCTCAATCACTTGACAATGGCTGCAGTCACTGGATACTAAGCCCTCCCTCTCCCACACACCCTGCTGTTGTACAGAAATAGGATGTAAACGCTCAAAGCATTTGCTGACTACAACCCTCTCTTCTTTAAAGGGACAGTAACATACCCACTTGTAATAGTAAAAAATGAAATATGGAATTCTCTGTTTTTTTACTCAACTCTCCACATCAACTACAGAAAAAAAATTAGATTAACTCTGAATATGTAGCCTCCGATAAGTTTAATGTGGCTTGGAGCCTGCCTTAGCAGCAGACTACTGTCCCTAAAGTTAATGGCACTTGAGTCATTTTGCTGCTGGGCTATACACCATCTATTGCCTTGTATGTGTTTAGACTGACAGGCATGGGATTAGCTTGTCAGCACACAAACAGCAGATTTTTGACACATGAAAGTATGAATTATCAAGTTAAAATCAGCCCTGTGTGTGCATTTACAGGCTGTGTGCATTTACAGGCTGATGATTCTGCCTCTCAATTTGACTGTCACTTTAAATCACTCTGTGTTTTAGGACTACACACCAACAGTTGATTCCCCTTATGTGGGGTGCAGAGGTCTCTTGCTGCCTGTAATTGCTTGGACAACAGTTAGATCTATTAAGCTGACCATACACACTCCGATAATATCGTACAAAACCTCGTTACGTACGATATTCGGTGCGTGTATGGCAAGTCGGCGAGTCGACCGATATCGCAGGAGGCTGCTGATATCGGTCGACTCGCCGATCGGCCAGGTTAAAAGATTTTGATCGGGCGCCATAGAAGGCGACTGAGCAAAATCTGCCATCAGGGCTGAATTGGCAGAAGGAAGTAGAAATCCTAGTGTTTCTACCTCCTTATCTGCCGTTTCAGCCCTGAACGGTTAGTGGCTGATTGAACGATCTTTCCAAAGATCCCATAGAAGAACCCAAATCCAAAGATCCCAAAGAAGATCCCAAATCGCCACGTGTGTGGCCACCTTTACTCTGGGCTGTGCTAATTTGAGGTAAATAAGTAATCTAATACGTAACCCAGAGATAATAAGACCTGTTGTACAGACCTTGTACCTGGTGATGGAGTGGCCCATGTTGTTATTCCAATACCGCATCATGCACTAATTTGTACCTCCTTTCATTATGTTCCACCCCTAGTGCTCTGCCAAAGCAATACAGAGATACAGCAACTCTTTCACCATACCCTTTGGGAGGCCCTATGTCAATCAAAGGCGATGTCTCAGGCAGGACCAGAACTAGACATAAGCAGAAAAGACACCTTTCCAGAATGCAAAAGTGGGGGCCTACATACTTCTTGTGCCTGTCTGCTTATCCGTAGTTTCAGCCCATCTGTATCTCCAAAATATATTATTTGCATTACTATATAGTTGTGCTCAGCGCCACTCAGTCCTTTCTGCCTTTTGTTCTGAATTAAAGGACATGTAAACCCCACAAAACAAAAATTTAAGTGCTTGGGCCCCCTTCCCAGGACCAAAACCTCCCATGGACCCCTACATGCCCATACCCAACCTACAATATGTCCATTGACTGCCACCATGATGTCATTGCCCCTCCTCCATGCACCACCTCCCTCCCTGAAACACTGGGAATTAAGTCTGGTGTGAAAAGGTGACAAGCCTAGACATAGTTAATGAAGAAAGCTGTGTTTTCTGAAACAATATATAACATATATATCATAATATATATGAAATAATATATTACATTATATATAACATTACTGTAATGTATTACTGTAATGTATCTGTGTAATACACAGATGTCCAAAAAAATGTAAGGTCTTTTGACATGTGCGAACCACTTAAGGAAGACAAGTGGCAAATGACAAGCCAAGACCGCTCAAGCCAAGATTAGACAGTGTGTAGCAGGTTTACTGAAATGAAACCTCTGGTAACTAAGAACAGAAAGTCATCTTTTTAAACCATAAATTTGGCTGCTCAAGTGCAGAAAGCACAACTGGAGCAGAAAAAAGGTTAGCACAGGGGTGATCAGGGCTGCAAGAAAAGGCTGCCTCAGGTGGTCCGAGGCACAAATCCATACCTGCCCTTATATTTATGGAACATAACAGCACATTGAAAGTAACAAGTTGCTTATCTCTCCCCAACATTCAGGAAATATTCTGCTGGCTGTACAGCTTATCATTCCTAGCCTTGCCTGTTGCACCCAAGCATCACACACACACTAAGAAAAAGAACTTGAAATACAATTTACATTATCTGATATAAAGGCACGAGCAGACATGATGAGTACAACAACTTTTAAAAAACATTTAACAAAAATCTGGCATAAGTGATTTACAAAAACATCCGCAAGAACAATTTAATGCCAAAAACATCCAAATTTCATGTTAGACTATATTACAAACATTTTTTAAAAGCATTTCCTGGCACTAATAATACCCTTAAGGGGTTATGTAATAAAAGTCACTAAATTTGCCCAGGAGCAGTAACCCATCAGCAACCAATCAGCAGGTAACATTTACTAGTCATCTGTTTAAAGGCAAACTTCTTATTGGTTGCTATGGGTTACTGCTCCCGGGTAAACTTAGTAGGGCTGATTGACTAAAGTGCGTTTTAACGTGCGCTATTTATAGCATGCGTTAAAAATTGTATCGCGTCTAAATTTTTGCGGCTTAATGCACGATTCACTATAAACATACTTGCGTTAATTTACGCTCGATATTGCATGCGTTATTTAATTCGCGAAGACTATTTTCGTTCAGTATTTGACGGTACATGCGCTAATTAACGCCCGCGTATAGTCGCAGCAAATAGATAGTCGCCGCATATGAATTGTCGCCACATATAAATGGTAGCATATAAATAGTAGCATATCTATGGCATTATATAATTAGTAGCTGCTTATAAATAGTAGCCTCTAGTGATGAGCGAATCTGTTCCGTTCGCAAAACGGCAAAAATGTCGTGCGGCCAAAAAAATTGGTGCCCGCGACTATTATTTTTTAACGCCTGTGACAATTCTTGGACGTGCGGCGAATTCTTCCGTGGCAAATTTTTTCATGCGTTTTGCCATTGGCGTATTGTTTTGTGAAACGCATGAAAAAATTTGCCGTGGAAAAATTTGCCGCACATCCAAAAACTCGCCGCAAATCCATGCCTGCCGAAACATTTCATCGATTGTAGCTGCATATAAATAGTCGTGCGAATAAACGCACACCATGTTAGCCATACATGCCAATACTTTTGTAAAATTACTGTATTAAAAATGACCATTTCCCTGCAAACTGGCGGCTGCGTCACTCTAGGGCCAACACATACTTGAATAAATAACACTGTAAGTCCATATTTAATGCCAAAAGCTCATTTACTGTACTTTTCTATAATTATCACCTGCCTCAAGTAGGTGTTATTTTTCGCATAGCCTAATGCGATATTTAGCGCGCCTAAGTGTTTGTTAATCATGCGATAGTATTGTTTTCAGCGCACTAATTAAAGCATGCGTTAAAACTAACGCATGCGGTTGCGTGAAAATGAACGCATGCGATATGCGACTTAACGCACGCTGTAATACTGTAGTGAATCGCGCGCTAATTGTCGCTTCTATTTTAACGCAAAAAAACGTGCGATAAAATTTATTGCATTTTAGTGAATCAACCCCAGTGTCTTTTATAACATATGGGGGTTAGTTTTAAAGCCAGGACAACCAGGCTTTAAATAAATAAATAGTATACATACATTTAGTATGTAATGGAGATCCGCCCATCACAGGGCTTATAGGTGATAAAGAACACTTTAGTTGGAGGCTGACGTTTCGGCATACACAAAGGCCTTTTTAAAAGTATAAAAACAAACAAAGCAATACCTAATAAACATACTGTGGCAGGAAACAGTGGGGGTGATACTGTGATGTCATGTCCCCCATAGCATATGAATGGTTAAACATTAGCATATGCAATTGTACGGGGTCAAAGTAAGAAAGAACAATAAAAGAAGGTGTGACATGAAATTTAAATCGATCACAGTTACATATACATGGTAACCAAATATCCAATAGTGAAACAGTAGGATGTACAAGGAATAGTAATACAGTGTAGCAATAGTAAGAGACCAAGGCATAGGAATGTAGAAAGCCAGAACTTCCACTCCCAAGAGCACCTCTCAAAAGAATTAGCATTACTCCATTGCAGGATCTTGTAACGCAGAATTCCAGAGAGCCCCAAACAGATGTTTAGCCAGTGGACTATATATATATATATGATAAGTGTTATATATATGATAATTCCAGCATAATTGTGTCTCTGTGCAGATTTGCACTTAGTGCATGAAACAAGTGTAGTTGTGCTTGTGCAACTTATCAGGCATAGTAAGTGGGTGCAACTCAGCTTGGCACAAATACTTGCAATGAATCATGTCTAAAGGTTGAACTCTATGGCCATATCTTTTTTCAACCCGACCAAAGTTACTATGTATCAAAAAATGTTGTGAACAAGGGCCCAAGGCGTGAAGAACCACAGCCTAGAGTACTGGAAATCTTTTTTTATTTTTAGCCAGGCCAATGTTTCTGATTTTCTCAGATTCCCTTTTACCTTGATACCAATGGACTGCTGGAAAGCAAAAGTACAGTAATTACAATATTCAAAACAGGATTGTGTTCACATTGTTATAAGCAATAATCAGCATGGCTTTATGAAGGAAAGACTATTTTATACAAATTTAATTGCATTTTATAAAGCAGTAGAAATGTGGGCAAGCGGGATTGCAGTAGATGGAATCTACTAAAATCACATCTGCTAAGGCCTATAGATCTTTAAAAATATGTATGTACATAGATAGGAAACTGGCTAAAGCATCATGTACAAAGGGTGAGTGTCAATGGTAGTTTCTCTCCTTGGAGTATGGTTGTTTTAGGGTCCCATAGAAAAGTGGCAAAAGCATCATGTACAAAGGGTGAGTGTCAATGGTAGTTTCTCTGCTTGGAGTATGGTTGTTTTTAGGGTCCCATAGAAAAGTGGCAAAAGCATCATGTACAAAGGGTGAGTGTCAATGGTAGTTTCTCTGCTTGGAGTATGGTTGTTTTAGGGTCCCATAGAAAAGTGGCAAAAGCATCATGAACAAAGGGTGGGTGTCAATGGTAGTTTCTCTGCTTAGAGCAGGGTTGTTTTAGGGTCCCACAGGGTTCTGCATTAGGTACACTTTTATGTATCAATTTTTTTATTAATGGCAGGTCAGTGTAAGTAATGTATCTGTGTTTGCCAATGATACAAATGTATGCAGGACAAGTCCATCAAGTATTTTGCACCCTTGCAAGGGAGATCTCGACCAGCTAGCTAAGTGGCAGATAGTATTCATTGTTGAGAAACATAAAATTATGTAACTGAGAGCCATATAGATATAATTCCCTTAATGGTACTTGTACTTGGAGGTACTTGTGGATAATAATCTTAGCTGTAGCAAGCAATGGCACTCAGTAGATGCAAGGTACAAAGTGGAGACATTTCAGAAAGAGGGGTTCATCTTCCTCTCAATTAATTTGTAGTTCACAAAAGTAAAAAGGTTGAACTACAAGTGTGCCTTTTTTCTACCTTTCCTACTTTGTAACAATTTCATATATATATATCCAAAAGGATAGCACACAAGCGAATACAAAACGTTTATACAGTTTTAGGGACCCATAGGGTTAAATGCCCTATGAAGTGATATTCCTACCTCTTCACACATTCCCTTATTACTGGGCAGAAGCCTTTGTAACAGTTTATAGTTATGCTCTACACCCATTGGGTTAGTTTGGTTGACCACTCCCCTTGCAGACTGATATAGTGTCTAGCAAGGAGGAGAGGCTTCCTCTTTGGCTACCTGTCTGCAACAGCTCCACTGAGCCTGGAGGCAGAAACAGGCCCCAGTACAGCCATATTACCCCAGAACCAAGATCTATTCTGGAGAAGTCGGGGACAGGGCCCCGTGAACGAGGATTATATAGACTTAGCAGTTCTGTTACAGCACCCTCTAGAAGTGGTGAGAGTAGAAAGGTTTAGATAGTAAGGGCAGCTAAGGCCCCAACTAGAAGACAGACGGGAGTATTTCTTCCACTAGGCAATGTTGCCTTAGCTTAGGGCCACGGACTAGTGACAGGATACAGGCAGGATAACCCCTGATCTATGCCCAGCCGTAGGACCCACAAGAGTTAAAGGTTATCAACCTGGGGATTGACTTCACTATCCGATCTGCCTTCCAAAGTGGTGCCCAGCTGACAGGTGCTTTACCCAGCCCAGACTCCAAAAGAGGTGGGATGAACCGGTGGTACCCTCCTTTGCTATCCTAAGTGGGTTCTGCTATTTCTATCTTGTTCATGTGAGTACGGATCCTCTGTGAAGTGATATCATCTGTCTTGGACAATTATACCCTTGTATTATAGTTCACTATTGAACCTTGTGGCGTCCTATTTGATATATCTGCACCACACAGCCTCTGTGAGTTGAAGTTCAACCACAATCTCAGCTCCATTATCTGGTATCTTCCACACCAACAATACCCTTCCTTTGAAAGAGAGTCCCAATGTGCCCCATGCTCTATCCATAGCCTGGTGTTAAATAGCTTTTTAGCCAGTACCTGAGGACTGAGCTGTGTGTGTGTGTATTTCTTTAAAAATAGCTAACAGGTTGCCGGACTCGATTGGAAAAAGGCACTTGCAGTCCCTGATCTTAAAATCTACGTTCTAGTTGGCTGTGGGTTCGGGTCTTGAAGGTTCCCCCAGGTGCACCCATTGGCCTAAACCTCTGTCAATCATCTCTGTGCGCACTTTCACTAAAATCCCGCGTGAAGTCCACCTTGTTTACGAGACTTCGCGGGAAGGTGCCTGCCTATAAATGGTTGGGTCGGCCATTTTGTGAGCCACTCCTCACCTAGACGCACGGGCAACCACTGCAGCCTACTACAGAGGAAAATCTACGTTCGCTACCAGCAAAGCCTAAGTGATTCAGCCTACCCTGCCTACCTGTGCATCCGCAGCGGAGGATAAACCAGGGGCTGAAGGAAGTAACCGTGCACTGCAGGACCTTCAGCTGAGACCTGGTTAAATCTGCCGGAACACCCAAAAGGCTACAGTGAGTACAACCGCGGCTGCGGACTACTCCATTAACACCCCGCATTGTCAGGATCCTCATCTGAGGCCTGAGTAAATTTGTACGGGACTTAAATAAAAATACTTCCTTAGTGATTACTGCGGCTGCAGAACACTATAAAGGGAACTTTGACCACCCACTGCCGGTACAGACCCCTGACCAGAAAAACCTGAGTGGACATACAAAATTCATCACCCAGTCCCTAGAGCGGCCTACTTCACCTTCGATGAAGTTGAGAAGCATCTGGAGGAGTGTATATACGGTGAACTGGTCCGTAGGGAAAAGCTGGGGTCCCGGGGAGTGTTCCACAGCAATCCTGCCCAAAGACAAAAAGATGTGAACTACCTCTATGACATATCAAAGGAATGGTGGTTCGGCAGGACCATTCTAAAACATTATGTGAAAAGCTGCAGGAAGTATCAAGAGGACAGGTATTTCAGTCTCTCAGCAGATCTTCCTCAGGGTGGTCGGGTTGACAAGCCTTATCCGGCCTACTATATCTCCTTTGAGGACACAATGGCCAAGTATGACCACTGCTTCTAAGGTCCGAAGTGGTTTCCTCAGGAATGAGAATTTGTGTACCCGGGAGGGTGGGAAAATTTCTAAAGGCAACAGATGTCAGGATTTCCCACCATATATTGCCCACCTTTAGAGACACCCACTTGCTAGAGACACCTAAGGTGTGTCCCTGTTCTAAGTTGCCCCATATTAATGGAGAGACAATAACTTTGGACTTTGTAAATAGTTGGGTTCAAGAGGCAGGACTGCTGAGCCCCACCTCACTACAACCTTTGTCTCAACCTACCACTGGGTAGGAGCCATTACTTTATCTACACCCTACAGAGTGCGTGCAGGGTAGTCACGAACACTGGGTTAGGGTGGGAAGAAATGGACTTAATAAAGTTGGGAGGTGGGAGTGTACGCAGTTCATGAACTCAACTAATATTTCTTTACAGCTACGCTTTGTGCCTGGGATACCTGAGAGTAGCAGGAATTTCCCATGTAAGTGTGTGCCTGAGCACCCCAATTGACGAGTCCAGGAGGTGACTCACGGTCCTACAAGAAAAGTGCCTGAGTGATCCACAGTGACACTCATGTTTTTATATGGTTTACAGTAACAAAGAAACAATGGTTCAATTATTCTGTGCCTTAACAATTTTTTTCCGGTACCCATTGTACCCAGGTATTCCGCAGGGGGGGGTACCCGAAGATGATGTGGGGATACTGTATATTTTTGCACTAAATTTTTGCATTTAAAATGTTTACTAAGCATGTGTATTTACCGTATATACTCGAGTATAAGCCGATCCGAATATAAGCCGAGGTACCTAATTTTACCTAAGAAAACTGGAAAAACTTATTGACTCGAATATAAGCCTAGGGTGGGAAATGCAGCCGCTACTGCTAAGTTTCAATAATCAAATAAATAACAGATAAATAAATAATAGATAACTTTAGGGAAAGAAAAATGCTACAGCAGCAGACAAAAGCAAGTTTGGGAAGGCTAAGGAAGCTGCCATACTAATTATCAAGTACTTGACATTGTTCACGTGAGGGGTTGTCCTCAGTGGACCCCAGTCCCAGTACAAGTCCCACCACAGTACTACAATAGTAGTTACTAGGGCAAAATAATTCTTGATGCTGGACTTTTTTTTTAAATAACAAGTTATTTTACCACTTACTGACTCATTTTGCAGATGGATATGCAGATGTAACGCGCTCCTTGCGCGCAACTTTCGCCCCCCCCCCATGGACCGACGTGTGTGCGTGCGCACGCAAGCGCGCGAACACACACACGTCCGGCTATGGGCCTGATAAAGGCTCTGCTGTTAGTCCAGTGTGGGGATGTCCTGGATCTGCCAAGAAATGCAGAGAAGACATTGCTAATTAGTGTATCCCATTAAGCAGAGGGGAATTAGATGCCTATTTCAAATTAAAATCCAGTCTGATTTTTTAAGAAGGGACTGCCTACTTTCAGAATGAAAGTACAAGTAAACAGCATGTTTCATCCCTTCCCTGCAGATTTGCATTTATACATAAATTATAAAATAATACATACATATACACAATATTTGGGCAGTAGCAGTTGGGTCACCTTGTGCGACCCCCCCCGTGGACGGATGTGTGTCCATGCATACCTGGATGTGCCGACTCTGCTGATGTGCGTACCCCCCCCAGATGTGCCAACTCTGCTGATGTGCGCACCCTCCCCAGATGTGGCGACTCTGCTGATGTGCCGACTCTGCTGATGTGCGTACCCCCCCCGGATGTGCCAACTCTGCTGATGTGCGCACCCCCCCCAGATGTGCTGACTCTGCTGATGTGCGCACCCCCCCCGGATGTGCCGACACTGCTGATGTGCGCACCCCCCCCCCGTGTCCATGCGTACCTGGATGTGCCGACTCTGCTGATATAACGCGGCCCTTGTTCGCACTCCCCCGGATGTGCCGACACATCCAGGTACTCGAGTATACGCCGAGGGTTACTTTTTCAGCACATATTTAGTACTGAAAAACTCAGCTTATACTCAAGTATATACGGTAATTGCCATTGTCGAGTTGGAATGGGTTTTCCCCGGGTGAATGTAGGGACCCATAGGGTTATATGCCCTATGGAGTGATATCCCTACTTATTCACACATTCCCTTGTTGTTACTGGGCAGAAGCCTTTGTAACAGTTTATAGTTATGCTCTACACCCATTGGGTTAGTTTGGTTGACCACTCCCCTTGCAACTGATATAGTGTCTAGCAAGGAGGAGTGGCTTCCTCTTTGGCTGCCTGTCTGCTATCCAACAACAGCTCCACTGAGCCTGGAGGCAGAAACAGGCCCCAGTACAGCCATATTACCCCAGAACCAAGATCTATTCTGGAGAAGTTGGGGACAGGGCCCTGTGAACAAGGATTATATAGACTTAGCAGTTCTGTTATAGCACCCTCTAGAAGTGGTGAGAGTAGAAATGTTTAGATAGTAAGGGCAGCTAAGTGGAGTATTTCTTCCATTAGGCAATGTTGCCTTACCTTAGGGCCACGGACTAGTGACAGGACACAGGCAGGATAACCCCTGATCTATATGCCCAGTCATAGGACCCACAAGAGTTAAAAGTTATCATCACTATCCGATCTGCCTTCCACAGTGGTGCCCAGCTGAAAGGTGCTTTACCCAGCCCAGACTCCAAAAGAGGTGGGATGAACCGGTGGTACCCTCCTTTGCTATCCTAAGTGGGTTCTGCTATTTCTATCTTGTTCATGTGAGTACGGATCCTCTGTGAAGTGATATCACCTGTGTTGGATGAATAAACCCTTGTATTATAGTTCACTATTGAACCTTCTGGCGTCCTATTTGATACATCTGCACCACACAGCCTCTGTGAGTTGAAGTTCAACCATAATCTCAGCTCCATTATCTGGTACCTTCCGCACCAACTATACCCTTCCTTTGAAAGAGAGTCCCAATGTGCCCCATGCTCTATCCATAGCCTGGTGTTAAATAGCTTTTTAGCCAAAAAGAGGTTGCACAGTTATAAGTGTAAGGAAAGGGCTGTTAAAAAGATTTCCACAAAATTACCACAAAATTCTCTCTAAAATAATTCCCACAATTTTTGACCACTAGATGTCAGTGTTTATATACTTCACATATACTGTGAGTCACTAGTACATTTTTAAAGTCCAGTGAAGTATCTCCTTAAGTAGAAACAAAGTTTACTAGCTTTTCTGTATTTAAAGCCCATTCTAGTGCATTCTATATTGTAGACATGATCCACCCTGTAAAGTAAGAATAAAAAAACACAGCTGAAACAAGCATATTCTCTCAATACATTGCATAAATATACAAAAAGAAGTAAATATGCTTCAATTCATCTGAAGCTATACTACCATGTGAGGAAGCAGTTTAGAGCCAATTGCCAATTAAGGCCCCTAGGGGTCATGCAATAAAATTCATATATCCAAAATGCTTTTAATCTAATCAACTCCTTATCCCTGTTTGCTCCTCTAGATCGTGCTGGTACATGATCTATAGGCATACATCTAAAGGTTGAGGGATCATGTTTCTTTAGTGCCCAATGGCACGTAACAGGTTGTTGAGAAATGGCTTGTTTCTTTTCCTTGATTTTAGTGGGTCTCTCTGGATCTAGGGCTGCCCTTAAAGGAGAATGCAAGTCAAAATTTAAAAAGCATACTGCCCAATAGTCCTCCTATTGTTTAGTAAAAACGCCACACTTTTGGCTCACCTAATCAAATATTTACTCAATCACACTTACTTCACATTTTCTAGAACAGGCAGCCATCTCTAAGGGCTCTGGCACACGGGGGAGATTAGTCGCCCGCGACAAAACTCCCTGTTCGCGAGCGACTAATCTCCCCGAGTTGCCTACCCCTGCCATCCCACCGGCGAACATGTAAGTCGCCGGCGGGATGGCAGACGCGGCGGCGCGATTTTGCGCAAATCGCCCCGCCGTGTCTGCCATCCCGCTGGCGACTTACATGTTCGCCGGTGGGATGGCAGGGGTAGGCAACTCGGGGAGATTAGTCGCCCGCGAACAGGGAGTTTTGTCGCGGGCGACTAATCTCCCCCGTGTGCCAGAGCCCTAAAAAGGTATTCTCCCTTCCTTTCCCTCCCTGCTTCGTACTGCACATGTGTTTCATTCCCTCCCCCCCCCTCCCCTCTGCCAGATCCGCTTCTTATTGGCTGGTGGGCATGTGTAGCTCAGAACAGGAGACAGGATCGTGTTACATGTTACACACATGCTCAGAGAATAGGAAGGCTGCCGCTGGCAGCCTACAGGAAGGGAAGAGAGATTTCAGTGATGTCACTGTAGTCTTTACACTGCTGTAGGCTGCCAGCACCATATATCAGAGAAGCAAGCAGGGATCTGGGAATTTAGATATGCAGTAAGTACTTAAAAAGAATGCCTTTAGAATTACTTTTAATTTATATTAACCTTTCATTGTCCTTAAATCTTTGTATATTTATCCACCAGATCATTGGAACTTGGGGGATGTCCCCTAAGATTTTTATCCCTTTTGTAAGTAAACTTATGTTTTAATGATCTATTGAAAGATAGGGTATTATCAGTTGCAATTATTGGCCAATTGTCCAGCACACTTGCGCACAAAATGAGTATAGGGGCTATATTTGCTAACATAATAAACCCCTTTCTCGTCACGCTAGTATACATTATTGCCTTCACTCTTTGACACTTCTTCTCAATTCAATTTTAAAGCCCACTCCAGTGTAACTACAAAAAGTTTTTCTGGGTTTCTCTCTCAATAAATTTCCTGCCCACCAATATCAAATCCCTTTTGTTGGGATTGTTGGGATTGCTATTAATTCGCACAACTCTTAGCATTTGAGACCTTGGTAATGAGTTCAATAGGTGCTTGGCTGGTATAATGTAAAATAGTATTTGGCGTAGATAGAAGTGTGCAGCCTATCTTCCTCTTTGTAAACCTGTACATCCAAATACACAATAGAACTGGCATCACATTTAAAGGAAAAGCATATTGGCCTGTCTAAGTCATTTAATACTTGTATCAAGGATTGTAACTTGTCCATGGTGTCCAGCCATATAAAGAATATATCATCAATACACCTACAATAAAATGCCCCATATTGTCTAAAAAAAATGGGTGACAAAAAATATATTTGACTTCATATTGATACATGTATGCATTTGCATAAACTGGGGCTACTTTAGAGCCAATTGCAGTCCCCATGCACTGTATATATATATATATATATATATAATCCAAAACAAAAATCGGCACTCACCGCATCAGCATCTCACGCCGGGTGCTAATCACAAATAGAGAGCACATTCACAAAAAAGCACTCACGGCTTCAAAATGTAGAAAAACGATTTTAGATTTATTAAATCATAGCATCAACGCGTTTCGATCCAGACAGGATCGTCATCAGGATGGGGAAGGGAAGTGAGGTGCACCCATAAATACAGAACTCAACCAATCAGAGTTCACAAGCAATTTACATAATTAATCACTGTGCAAATATCAACATTTAAGTAAATAGTATATATATATAGTGTATAAGTACCCCCAGAGGTGAGAAATACCCAAATTCATAAAAATAAAGCTCCCATGAAGTATGTGAAAATAGATCACAAATGTGAATAAATATTAAGAGACCTCAATATTACCAAAGGAAACCAACCCAAACTAAACCTAGACATAAAAAAATATATAAAAATATAATAGTCACACACAACAGTGGTGATATATAACAGAATAGTATATCACATAGTGAGATTAGTTTGGTAACACTATATACCCACATTAGAGGTCATATTAATAAAGTGAATAAGTGCAATAAATACAATAAATATATAGGGATAAAAATATTAAAAAGCGTCAATCTTGTTCAAAAACATTAAAAGAATTACAGTAATCAGGGATCACAATTGAAAGGGATAAATATATCATCTCATCAAATCGTATCAAAAATAGTCAGAGAATAGATATTAATCTTAAATTGTAAATTGTAACACCTCCATGGTCATAGAGCCAAATTCATAGAAAGCATGAGAGTGAAAACATTTCATTGAGGCCACGAGGGGCAATGGTATCCAGTCTTCGAATCCACTGGGCTTCTCTTTGTAGTAATAATCTAGAACGATACCCACCACGTGAAGGAGGGGGGATATGATCAATTAGAATAGCCCTAAGCATAGGCAATGAATGTTTCTGTTGTACAAAGTGTCTAGCAAGAGGACTGTCAGACTCCCCAGAAGCCAGAGCCGCCCGTATTACGGATCTATGATTGTTCATGCGTATCCGGAAAGATGTAACGCATTTGCCTATATAATATAAGCCACACGGGCACATAATGCAGTAAATAACATGATCCGAAGTGCAGGTCAATCTGTATCGGATTAAATACTTTTTCCCAGTCCGGGGGTGAGCAAAAGTGTTGCCAATAATAAGGTGGCCACATGTCATACACCCACTGCATTTAAAGCATCCTGGTTTCCCAGGTTTCAGCCATGTGCCACTTGGTTCATGTTTCAAATCAGTTACCATCAGTATGTCTCTGAGGGACCGGCCACGGCGGTATGCACATATCGGGGGAGGCATTTGGGTAAATGGTAGGCTAGAATCCAACTGTAGGATAGGCCAATGTCTTTTAAGTATGTTATTTACCTCATAGCTCACCGGCGTATAGTTGGTAACAAACACCATCCGATCCGGATGTGTCTCTTTCTGCGAAAGTTCAGGTAAGCCATCCTGTGTCTTCCTAATCGCCTTTTCCATTTCCCCATGGAGAAAATCAGCAGTATATCCCCTTTATATATATATATATATATATATCACAGCCAACATAGCCAATAAAACTATTTTTTGAACCTGCCCAATAGATATATGGCCAAGTTTTAAGGTGGCCACACACGTGGCGATCTGACGATCTTTCGTGCGACCATCGGTCGTCAGATCCGCCAATAACCTTCAGGGCCCAAACAGGCAGATAAGAAGATAGAAACAATAGGATTTCTACCTCCTTCTGCCGATTCAGCGCTGAAGGCAGATTTTGGTCAGGTGCTTTCTATGGCGCCCGATCAAAATCTTTTAACCAGCCCGATCGGCAAAGCAGGAAGCTGCTGATATCGGTCGACTCCCCGACTTGCCATACACGCACCGAATATCGTACAAAACGAGGTTTCGTACGATATTATCGGTGCGTGTATTGCCAGCTTTAGACAGATATCAGCAGGACAGGTTTGTCAGATCAGCCTCTCAGAGCCAACATAGCCCATAAAAGTATCACCTTAACGCTACCTTTATGTCTTATATTAAGAGTATTAAATCTATAAGGTGCTTCTGAGGGTGGGGGTACAAGTTATTAACCAAAAGCAACCTGTTTTTCTATATTATGCCTATTAACAGTAACTAGGTGTTAATGTCTTGTCAGGCCTGACACATAATTCGTAGGAAATGTATTACTTGTCAAAGCCCAGCAAGTAGCCCGCAGTTTGAATAAGGGTGGGCCCATGGGAAGCTAATTGGTAAGCATGCCTAGTTTCCAAGATGACTTGAGGCTAGGGATGCTCCTGCCATGAGGCAAGGTCAAGGCAAAACTGCTCCAGCTCCTTCATGTTGGATGGTTTTTGCTTGTGAACAGCAATCTTCTGTGAACAGCAAGTCTGACCAGAGATTCTCAATTGGATTGAGGTCTGGACTTTGACTAGGCCATTCCAACACATTTAAATGTTTCCCTTTAAACTACTCGAGCGTTGCTTTAGCAGTATGCTTTGGGTCATTGTCCTGCTGTAAGGTGAACCTCCGTACCTCCGTCTCAAATCACAGGCAGACTGACACAGGTTTTGCTCAAGAATATCCCTGTATTTAGCACCATCCATCTTTCCCTTGATTTGGACCGCATATGTATAAGTATAAGTTTATAAATGTACAAAATCGAACTGGCCCAAGGAATAAGAAATAATGAGGGACAGTAGGGCAAATATTTTTCAGCAACTCCTTGATGTATATTTGCCCTACTGTCCCTCATTATTTCTTATTCCTTGGGCCAGTTCGATTTTGTACATTTATAAACTTATAACTTGGGGATGTCTTTGCGACATGTGTGAGTTACAGTTCAGCACTGGATACATATGCGGGCTTTTTTAATATACACCCACTTTTCCTTTCCCCTGACAGTCCTTTTGTTTGTGTTCTATGCATAATCCATATTATCTTATCATTTTTAGTTGACTCAATGTGTTTTGAGAGCGTTTTTTTTCACATTGTATGCTAATGTATTCACACCTATGACGTCATTGTTTGGCGCCAAATTTGTTTTTTTTCAGTGCACCATTGTTTGTTTCACATTGTCTTTGCGAAAGGCTGTGGATGCAGCCGAAACGTTAGATGTTGATTTGAATAAACACCTCTACATTTTCTGTAAGGGCTCTGGCACACGGGGGAGATTAGTCGCCCGCGATAAAACTCCCTGTTCGCGGGCGACTAATCTCCCCGAGTTGCCTACCCCTGCCATCCCACCAGCGAACATGTAAGTCGCCGGCGGGATGGCAGACGCGGCGGCGCAATGGCAGGGGTAGGCAACTCGGGGGGATTAGTCGCCCGCGAACAGGGAGTTAATCGCGGGCGACTAATCTCCCCCGTGTGCCAGAGCCCTAAGACCTGTGAGTGCGGACTCTCTCTACAGCTACTCTATATACAGGTCCTTTTCAAAAAATTAGCATATTGTGATAAAGTTCATTATTTTCTGTAATGTACTGATAAACATTAGACATTCATATATTTTAGATTCATTACACACAACTGAAGTAGTTCAAGCCTTTTCTTGTTTTAATATTGATGATTGTGGCATACAGCTCATGAAAACCCAAAATTCCTATCTCAAAAAATTAGCATATCATGAAAAGGTTCTCTAAATGAGCTATTAACCTAATCATCTGAATCAACTAATTAATTCTAAAAACCTGCAAAAGATTCCTGAGGCTTTTAAAAACTCCCAGCCTGGTTCATTACTCAAAACCGCAATCATGGGTAAGACTGCCGACCTGACTGCTGTCCAGAAGGCCATCATTGACACCCTCAAGCAAGAGGGTAAGACACAGAAAGAAATTTCTGAACAAATAGGCTGTTCCCAGAGTGCTGTATCAAGGCACCTCAGTGGGAAGTCTGTGGGAAGGAAAAAGTGTGGCAGAAAATGCTGCACAACGAGAAGAGGTGACTGGGCCCTGAGGAAGATTGTGGAGAAGGACCGATTCATGACCTTGGGGGACCTGCGGAAGCAGTGGACTGAGTCTGGAGTAGAAACATCCAGAGCCACCGTGTACAGGCGTGTGCAGGAAATGGGCTACAGGTGCTGCATTCCCCAGGTCAAGCCACTTTTGAACCAGAAACAGCGGCAGAAGCGCCTGACCTGGGCTACAGAGAAGCAGCACTGGACTGTTGCTCAGTGGTCCAAAGTATGTCATTCGGAAATCAAGGTGCCAGAGTCTGGAGGAAGACTGGGGAGAGGGAAATGCCAAAATGCCTGAAGTCCAGTGTCAAGTACCCACAGTCAGTGATGGTCTGGGGTGCCATGTCAGCTGCTGGTGTTGGTCCACTGTGTTTTATCAAGGGCAGGGTCAATGCAGCTAGCTATCAGGAGATTTTGGAGCACTTCATGCTTCCATCTGCTGAAAAGCTTTATGGAGATGAAGATTTCATTTTTCAGCACGACCTGGCACCTGCTCACAGTGCCAAAACCACTGGTAAATGGTTTACTGCCCATGGTATTACTGTGCTCAATTGGCCTGCCAACTCTCCTGACCTGAACCCCATAGAGAATCTGTGGGATATTGTGAAGAGAAAGTTGAGAGACACAAGACCCAACACTCTGGATGAGCTTAAGGCCGCTATTGAAGCATCCTGGGCCTCCATAACACCTGAGCAGTGCCACAGGCTGATTGCCTCCATGCCACGCCACATTGAAGCAGTCATTTCTGCAAAAGGATTCCCGACCAAGTATTGAGTGCATAACTGAACATAATTATTTGAAGGTTGACTTTTTTTGTATTAAAAACACTTTTTTTTTATTGGGCGGATGAAATATGCTAATTTTTTGAGATAGGAATTTTGGGTTTTCATGAGCTGTATGCCACAATCATCAATATTAAAACAAGAAAAGGCTTGAACTACTTCAGTTGTGTGTAATGAATCTAAAATATATGAAAGTCTAATGTTTATCAGTACATTACAGAAAATAATGAACTTTATCACAATATGCTAATTTTTTGAAAAGGACCTGTATATATATATATATATAGTACACAGAGAGGAGCATGCCCTATACAAGTCCAAATGCCCTTGGTGCAGGTCAAAAACAAAAATATAATAGAAAGAGTGCCGCACACACAGGGACTTGATACAAAAGAAAAAGTGTTTTTATTGAAAAAATTCCAATGTTTCGAGCACAACCAGTGCTCTTCCTCTGGGTGAAACCAGATTTGGTTTGTCCCTGAGGAAGAGCACTGGTTGTGCTCGAAAACAAATTCTACAGTTTTTAATCCCTTTAGTGAATCCTGGGTTTTTTAAAGCTGGTACAGCTGACTAGTGATGTGTGGGCCGGCACGATACCCGCGAGTTTGCCTGCTGGTTGGGCGGGTTTGGGGCAACCTCGGCACATCACCTGCGGGTTGTGGGTGGGTTCAGGCTGAGCTTTTCCGCTCGCCCTCTCCTCCCGCAACCTTACACTGCCGGCAGCTCTCTTGCGGGTTCTCTATTTTTAGGCACGTGCCCAGAAGCCCCTTCCCTTGCAGGGCAGGCGTGGGTCTATAAATAGAGGAAGGAAACCGGGTTGGGTAGGGCTTGGGTTGGGACCGGGTGGGTTAGGGTCGGGGTGCGGGTTGAGAAAATCTCAACACGCACATCACTACATCTGACAATGGTAAAAACTGCCTAAATACACAAATGTTACACAGTTAGTCTCTGCAGATATACTTACAGTATATCACATACATTGTCTAATACAGACATCACACAAGACAAATTTGCACATCAGCAGTAACACATAACCAATCAATGATTGGCTTTTTTTAAGTCAGCAGTTAGTAAAACAATTTAAGCAAAAATGTAATTGGTTGTTGGTTGGGTTACTGCCCAGGCACAAATCTTCCCAATTCTCGGTAACATGTTTCCTGTGGCCATGTAGTGCATATCTAGAAGTTGCTGGTCCAAACACAGCAGAGCTGTAGTGGCAAGTCAGATAAAGTCGGATGGAGCATTTTGTTCCTGCTTCTCCATCTGACAGTCAATGTATTTCAATGGGAAAAAGTCTGTCAGACACCATTAGATTTTATCTTGTAGGATGAAGACACAACATGCAGATTTCCCTTTGGACCTACTTTCGCAACAACATCCAACTTGTAGTATAATTTTGTTGATCCAACACTGTCCTACAAATCTCTTGCAGAGTTTTAGCCCTTACGTGCAATGGGTCATTTACTAATGCTTTAAAGGAAATGTAACACTAAATTT
This sequence comes from Xenopus tropicalis, assembly GCF_000004195.4. Classification (NCBI taxonomy): domain Eukaryota; kingdom Metazoa; phylum Chordata; class Amphibia; order Anura; family Pipidae; genus Xenopus; species Xenopus tropicalis. The sequence continues at coordinate 73,544,300 of NC_030678.2, read as the reverse complement.
TTAGTACAAAAAAAGTAAAAAAGCTATTCTACCCTGCACCAATAACTGCCCTATCCTGCAAACCACTTAGTATTTTAAATGCTTTAATAGAAGATACCTGCTAAAACTTGGCTTCCTGTCAATTAAACTACGGCGATATGGCGAGGGAAGGTGCAGCATCCACTATGCGACGATCGATTGATCGAGCCTAGCCTGACTCCTTCCTATACAGAAAGAAAGCTAGGCTCGATCAATCGATCATTGCATAGTGGATGCTGCTCCTTCCTTTGCCGTATTGCCGTAGTTCAATTGACAGGAAGCCAAGTTTTAGCAGGTATTTTCTATTAAAGCATTTAAAATACTAAGTGTTTTGCAGGATGGGGCAGTTATAGGTGCGAGGTAGAATAGCTTTTTTACTTAAAAAAATTGTAGTGTTACTTTTCCTTTAACAGCAGTGCAAGTAGCATAAGTGGCAAAAAGTTGTGTCCTTGTTTAAATGGGGCTTCTGCATCATGTCCATGTTTGGAGTTGGGTTGGCAGCAGGAGGAGGGATGTTTATGTGTCTCCCCCAGCCCACTCACATGAATACAGCATTACTAAATGCAGGCAGCGCTGTATCCACCCAAAAAGCACAGGTCCATGCCTCTTTATTTTTTGCGCCCTACCCCTTCACTCTCTGTGACCAGCCTGAGGCCAGTCTCAGCTGCCAGAGAGACCCTGCAATGTTATTAAGAGAAGGGCAGAGAATCAACAGTTGTTAAAACATCATTATGTGGACCAAATGGGGATCTTACTCTTGCCATCCACATGGGGCAACTGACCCTGTCCCTGCACCTTTGCCCTCCCACCATCACCATTGTGGGTATTTATGGCTAGGAGGTTCCCAATTATAACAAACTGGCTGGCTCCACTAGCAATTTTACCTTTCTTTCTCCTTTAAAGAGAACCTGTCAGTTTTCATTTAACAATAGGAATGTGTTTAGAGTATGTGTTAAGTGTAATGACATACCATAACTTTTTTTTTTTTTAAAAATGACCAGAAGCAGCAGGTTTTTAAACTGTGCATGGGCCATTGACTTTCTGAAAAGTGCAAAGGCCCATGGGAAAAAAAAAATATCTGAACTCTCCCGAGATTACGTCTCGTAATGAATGTGCTAGAGAAGAACAGAGAACGTAGAAGAGAGATTTTTTTTTTCTCATTATTAGAGAAGGACTCCAAGTTTACTGTGCTTCAGCCAGCACTGCGCAATCCCTGTATCCTCCTCTTTACAAACGGAGGAGTTTCAGTGACACTCTGTGAGGCACCATTCCCCCCTGCAGCCCCCTCCCTGTGCCAGTGACCAGAGGAGATTCGCCGAGTCCATGTAATGTTCTGTTCCCCTCTGCAGCCCTCCTTGCTGTGCCTGTGACCGGAAGAGGTCCCCATGCAGCCACCCATCCCCCCCCCCCCCCCATCTCTGTGACCAGAGGAGTTCCCCCTGCAGCCGCCCCCCCACCTGTGATCGGAGAAGTTTCAACTAAACTGCGTAAGGCTCTGGTCCCGAACTGCATCCCCCACCCGGTGCCTTCCTAATGCATAATGTGGAAGGCACCAGGTGGGGGATGCAGCTGGGGAACAGAGCCTTACACATTTACACTCTAAACACATTCCTATTGTTAACTGAAAAATGACAGGTTCTCTTTAAAGCAGGGTTGCCACCTTATCCTTTTATATATGGACGCAAGCTAAATTTACACCCAACACAGCTAAATGAATTTAGATGCAGGCTGCAGAGAATTAGTGCAGCCAGTGCATGCATTGCTAAAGAGCCTTTCTAGCAAACGCTGCACACAAGGCAAATTCTACAAAGCGACTGTGTGGCTACAAATCTCCGCCTTCCATCGCAGCTGCCTATTTTGGTTGGAACTACTGTTTGGCTACTATGTCATGAAGTCCCTCCTCCTCAAATTCCACTCCAGCCAATTGATATCATCTGCAATTACTGGAGCCTGCCTTCCATTGGCTGTGGTGGGTGTGGGGCTTTGACATCATGGGGAAGTTAAAGTGTTGCTGATGTGAAGAAAGTGTTGCAGTGTGTAAATTGCCGCTTGTGGGGAGGTGAGTAGGTTGGAATGATATCAACGTAATATGCTGTCTGGGGTTGCTGGGAGTTGTAGTGCCAGATATTGGGATGGTGCTCAGTATAGACATCCACCAGGATTGGAGGCATGATGTCCGTAATGGTGTTTCAGCATCTAACGGATTGCAGTAACTGCAGATTCTCTGCCCTCTCCTGATAACACTGTAGAGTGTCTCTTGCCTGCAGTCTGATGTGTGTTTCTTTTCATCCTAAGAAATCTGAGCTTCAGCCTGGTCACATAATGTTGTGTGTGAGAGAGTGCATTAGAAAGTAGTCCTGCTGCAGTGTGGTGTAGATGGATTCAGTCTGAATTTTTTTTTTTTTTCCTGAGCTTAGGGTTGCCGTCTCACCCTTTAAATACCTGCCACATATTGAATCCACCTCCTGCGTGGCTAATAAGCAATTAATTTAGATGCATACTGCAGATGAAGTGATTTATGTGCATGCATCTGAGTTCATTGCTAAATGGCCATGCAGGATGTGGGTTTGTACCTTCTTGTGTATTATGGGTATGAGACCTGTTATCCAGAATGCTTAACCTGGGGTATTCTGAATAAGGGATCTTTCCATAATTGGGATCTCCTTACATTGTCTAGTAAAACATAATTTAAACATGAAATAAACCAAATAGGATTATTTTGCCTCCAGTAAGGGTAAATAATGTCTTAACATCAAGTACAAGCTACTGTTTTATTTTTATTATAGAGAAAGAGGAAATCATATTTAAACATTAGCATTATTTGCTTATAATGGAGTCTATGGGCAATGACCTTCCTGTAATTTGGAACTTTCTAGATAACTGGTTTCTGGAAAACAGATCCCATACCTGTATTTGAAAAAGTTCTTCTACTAAGGACAGTTGTTGAGTGCAGCAGTAGCCTGAGAACTGCACTTATGCTGAATTGGAGGCCCTTTGTCTATAATATGTACTTTGGTGGAAATATTGAGTACACATGTGTTGCATGCAGTCTCTTTCTGTGGATCTGGAAGTTGTAGCTCAGCAAGAGGCAGAGTGGAGGCAATGTTAGAAGACAGTGTTTCTGTGCATTTATGCTGATTTATGGGCCTTCTAGCTGTGCCCTGTACTTTGTTGAGTTTAGCAGTGTAATGGGATTAATTCTGCTTACTGTGGATCTGTGAATTGTAGATGCAATGTTAGTAGCAGAGACTTGCTACATTTTTGTATTTATGCATAGCTTTTCCATACTTTTTAGACCCCCAGATTCACTCTTTTTCACAGTAAATTGGAACTGTTTTTTCTGCAGCTAAAAAGATTCACATCTGTTAAATGTGTTTCCCTTCTGCCTGAAAACACCAATGGCAAATTCGCCTTTTAATCTTTTTATACTAATTTGTGTATTATAGGTGGAATTTTCTTGCTCCGTGAGTAACACCCCATAGTGCTAACACTGGTGTTCTGTTGCAGTAAAGATGAGTTATTACAGACTTGGTACTGTTATTGAACCTGGGCCCCCTTAAATATATGGCTTAAGGATAGATCATTTCTTCCCATATGATTTTGCAAGAAATGAAGAACAAGAAATCTGCTGCCTATGGAGGCAGTTTTTTGCAGAAATGCATACACGTTTTTAGGCAGATATTGTGCCTGTCAGTGCATTTGTAAATAAGGGGTGCAAAGCACCAAATTGTGTTTAATCTCTCCGCAAAACACATTGCATAGCATTAGTTTTAAGATCCCCTTGTTTGGCTTGCTTCCAATGCTACTTGTCATGTAGTTTTTTAGTTAGGTACTTTTCTGAGTCTGCTATTTACACTCATAGCTAATCTTGTAGTAAATAGGCTTAAATGTAATCTGTAGCAAAAGCTTAAACAAAACTGTGTTACAGTTTAAAAGGATTAGCCTGAAATCTGACAAGTACCAAGTGCCTTTTTTTTAGTAATACCTTCTTTTTGTCTGTATTAGTAAGTTCATGTTTAATATGATTAGTTTATGACTTACATGATCATGAGCATTTATATTGCTCTGGGATTATGGTTTTTTTATGGAAGCTTTATTGGCGTGTTTTGTGCTAGCAACTTACATTTTCTTCTGGATTGTATAACGTAATTATATTCCAATGCAGTATGTCTGTAGTACATTTGCCATGCTAGCGGTTCATGTTGGTCATCCTTTTTCCTATCAGCCGTCACTGCAGAGAAGCATTTCAGAAAGCTGCTGCTGTGTAATGTTCCTGCTATGACAGGCAGGATTCGTGGCTCATATACTATCATATTGTGTAAGCAGCGCTAGGAATTCCTGTGGTGGTAGCTTTCACACTGCTTCTGTGCCTTAACACTACTGGCTTTGTGTCCTGTAATCTGTGTGCGCATTGTAGCGTTGCATGCAGTATCTGACAGTTGTGTTACACTCTGGTCCTGCAGCATTTAATGTTGTCTGCAATTACAGACTGCCCATCAAAGGCATTTATAGCTATGGATCTAAGCTGTAAAGAGAGAAACCATGTGCTATGTCGGATATTGGCATTGCTCCTGCACTGATCCCAGACAGGTTACTTTTAAATGTATGTCCTGAATGGGTATACTTATTTAACTCAGCAGAAAAACCTTCCAAAAACAAAAATGAAGTATCATGTATTCTGTTAGGTAAGTGCTTTCACTTTATTCTGTGTGCATGTAGCACAGCATCCTTCTAGTCTGGTGGGGTTCTTTCAAATTTCAATTGCCAATACTCTCTAAGCAAATGTTGGTGTAACTGCAAAATGTTGCCACGTGTCACTTTGAGAAGGTTAGATCACCTTATACTGTTCCGTTGAGGGCTCTGAACTTGATCCTGACCCTGGAATATATCCAATTGCATTAAATGGTAATTACTGAGTCGTTGTAGCAGACAAGGATGCATTTTCACAGTGAATTCAGAACTAAAATAAAGCACATGGCCCTCTCATCAGCTCTGTAGGGTTTTATTGCAAGATTGCTGGCTTTCAAAGAAAAAGTTAGGCTTAAAGCTGGCCATACACGTGGCGATTTTCAGTCGCACGAAAGATCGTTCCAAGCCTCCACTAACATTCAGGGCTGAATCATCAGATATGGAGGTAGAAACAATAGGATTTCTACCTCCTTCTGTCAATTCAGCCCTGAAGGCTGATTTTGCTCAGGCGCCGATCAAAATCTTTTAACCTCCCTGATCGGCGAGTCGACCGATATCAGCAGCCTCCTGCAATATCAGTCGCCTCGACGAGTTGCCATACACGCACTGAATATCGTACGAAACGAGGTTTCATACGATATTATCAGTGCATGTATGGCCAGCTTTAGTATGTTGGCTGTGTTTGTTTTGAAGTGAAAGTGAAATCTGAAAGGCAATGTATATTTTTGATAGCAAATCTGGATAGAAATCCAGTAAGTGAGGTGAGCATGAAGACTGTTCAGTAGTGACAGATAGGGAGGTTGAGTGATCAAGGGTAGGGGGGTGCAGGGTGTCAAGTCAAGTAGTATTGCCTTGGTCACCAATGCTCTGAACCTACTCAACTTTAATTAGTAGTCTGTACAGAGTTGTCTTTTGCCAGCACCACAAATCTTACTCTTAGTATGGTGCCACAGATAATCAGTTGTTAAAACTGCCACCCAGCCAGAATTTCTACCCATAATATCTTTCCAACTGAGTATGGTAAATTGCCCAGCCTGACCAATATCTGTGGACAGTGAATATTGATCAATTTGTGAATCAGGAAGGCTTGAAAACTTCATTTTGCAAATGCACCATGTTGGTGAGTCTATCCTAGAATTATTATTTTTAGAAGGTAGCTTTTTTTGCATTACAATTCCCAGCGTCCTCTGCCAGCCAAAGCTGGGGATCCAGGTAGTTCAATAACAGTTAAAGAGCTGCAGACTGGATTGTAAGTAATACGATTACAAAATGGTATTGTGATGTGGGTTTTTTAGGAAATGTAAAACTCGGAGAACTTCCTTTGCTGTCAGTGTTCTATTTCAACCCTATTGCTTTTGTCCTCTAAAAATCTGTCATGAAGGATGATGCCATTCATCAAATGCATGCCATGACTTTTTATGTACCTCATATAGTCATTTAACTGTATTTGTGCTGTTTGCTCCACTAGAAAATCATTATCTTTGTTCAATTCTAAGGAAGAAGACACCAGGAAGACTCTTGGATATTTTTATCTTTTTTAGACATGCTTCCCCTTGGGACAGAGAAACAATCTGTGATGTAATTTGAATCAATGTTTTCCTTCCTACTGGTTTTCTGGTGGTTACCAGATATATACTCACAAGTCTTTCACTTCAAGAAGTGATAGCCTGAAAGACTGATTTCTTCCACTTGATCCTTAATGGGGAGCACTTCTGTCTCTTCAGTATTTATTTCCAGGGGGGGCACAGATTTGGAGAGCTCTTCCCGGAGAGCCACGGGGTTCTGCCCCGTATATGCAATTCTACTGAGTGTCATAAGACAAAAAATATGCCTCCTGTAACAGAACCTCAGGATGAATGTGCAGCCAATGGAGTTGGAAACAATTCATTGGAAAGCCAGCAAGAACTGGACATTAATCGGAATGCACGGATGGTTTTGGAGTCAAAGGAAAGTACAGTAGTACTCGTAGGATCTCGTGCCAACACAAAGGGTGTTCAGGAGGAAGATTCTCTGCTGGAGAATGGGAGCCAAAGTACGGAGAGCGATGACCCAAATGCTGATGCTTGTCCAGAAGTCAGCATTCCTCTGAAAGAGACTTCTTTCTCTATAGGACTGCAGGTTCTCTTTCCATTCCTTCTGGCAGGCTTTGGTACTGTGGCTGCAGGAATGGTGCTGGACATTGTGCAGGTAAGAATGAACAATCATTTGTATAATGTGTTCATGTATCAAGAGGGAAAATCATATTAGGGGGTGTGTTTGCCTTCTCAGCTGATATTTCTAGCCTCTTTGTTGCTTTGTAAAGTGTAATGTGTATTGTCAATGTTTACTTCTACTGGAGAATAACCTAAACCAGTGCTTTCCAACTTCTGTGGTGCAAAGGGCCAGAATTTCTCTAGCATATATAGTGGAGGGCCGCTAACGGAAGCCAGTTTTGACCACTCTCCTTTTTTAAACTGCACCCACTTCAAACCACACCCATGTTATCACAAGACCATGCACACATTAATGGTGGTAGCGCAGCAATAACCCAAATGGTTGGTGCTCACTGCAGGGATATCAACCATCATTCATATGTGAAAGAATTATATTAAGACACACCCTTAAATCCATATGCCTTCTCCTCCCCTGTGGATAGCACAGCAACCCCCAGAACATAATTACACACCTTAGGGACCATTTAATGGCTATTTCAAACTACTAACAAACTCCCAGAACATACCTCTGCCAGGTTCAGGCAGCATAGGGCAGAAAGAGCATGGCACACACAGGCAGCTAAGGACAGGCAGAGTATGGCACACACACACACACACAGGCAGGGTAGGGCAGGCAGAGTATGGCACACACAGGCAGGGTAGGGCAGGCAGAGTATGGCACACACACAGGCAGGGTAGGGCAGGCAGAGTATGGCCTTATGCTGCCTGTGAGCATACAGGCAGCATAGGACAGGTAGATTCTGGCACATGGGCAGCATAGGGCAGGCAGAGTATGGCACACACAGGCAGCATAGGACAGGCGGTATTCTACCTGCCCTATTCTGCCTGTATGTGCCATACTCTACCTGCCCTTAGCTGCCTGTGTGTGCCATACACAGTGCATACAGTGATGCAATGCTGGCACTGTTCCTACAGTCTGAGGTGTAAAGAAGTAAACAATGTGGGTGATTACAGCCTGAGCCTGAGGTGTCAACAATGTAGGGATTAAAAGGTGTGAACAGTATAGGGGATTACATGTTTAAACAATACAGGGGAATTACAGCCTGAATCTGAGGTGTGAACAATGCAGGGGGCCAGTTAATGTCAATACTGATACCATTTAAACCTTACACAAAGGTAAGCCATCAAAGCAGCCAGACAGGTGGGGGGCCACACAGAGGGGGGTCGCGGGCCGCCAGTGGGACAGCACTGACCTAAACTATCCCAAGGCTCTCCCTCTAATATAACCCCATTTGATAATCGTATTGTTGCGCCGATTATGAAAGTTTCGGATTCATTCAAGCTTCGGTATTGTGACTTTCCTTGGGCCAGGGTGGAGCTGCACAGTGCCATTGATTCCTATGGGAGGCTTCCAAAATCATGCACAGAAGGATCAAAGTCAGAAAGGTTTTCCTGCATTTTACGAATGTTCGGATACGAAAATTTTGGGACTTTTGGATCGCCAATATGATATTATTGTGAATAATACAATTTTTTCATAAGCATATTCATGATATTTGTGATCTTAAGAAATTATTGTATCCAATCCGAATTTATCCCATTCGAGATTCGAACTCGCGTTTTCATGAATGCGCCCCTTAGTGTTTAACCATCATTTTTAATGATGGTTAAACACCACAAGAAAGCCTCCTGGAATTCAGGGTGTCAGCAGACCCCCAAGGGACACACTCCTGTCGCAAAGGAAAAGGTAAAAGGCCAATATCAATTACAGACCTACAGCCATGGCTGCAGCTGGATGAGTGATACTTGTATAGTACAAGTGACAGCCTGTCACTTTGAGCCTTGATATGATATCAGCTGTGACATGTTTTTCTTTACTTACACCCCATCCCTTACCTGCAATATCAAGTCTGCATGTTGATCCATTTCTTCTGGATTTTTGCAGGTGGCTGAAGTAAACAGAAATTACACTGCTAAAAATGATTATTTATGGAAAAAGGCTAAATCCTTTTAATAAGAAACTGCTACATTATTGTTTTTGAGAAAGCTAATCTGACTAATCTTGCATGCCTTTGAGAGATTTGCACATTTTTCATATACTTTAGTGTTTAATTATGTACATGGACCGTTAATCTGTATTTAATTCCTGCAAGAAGAAATAACTATATATGCATCTAATTTGTCTGATCTCAACGTTTGGCCCTGAAACAGTAGTTGGATTTTGCAGACCAACCCACAGTGGTCAGCTGAAGATGATAGCCCAAAGCAATTTTTGCCCAAATAAAAAAAATGTGGCCATGTACAGGCAGACTTAAGTTGCCAATTCAGGTCCTTCAGACCAATTTGGCAGATTATCTGCCTTTGTATGGGCCCCTCTGATGGATTAGAATGATATTGCCCACCTAAGGTAGGCTTATGGGGGGAAAGATACACTAGTTTGGTGACCTCGCCAAATGAGCAGATCTTCTACTCAGCACATTAAACATGCCATGTGATCACACTTGTCTCAAAACCATAGCCTGGTGCAGCTGTTAAATACAGTAATTTTGCACAAGAACTAAATACAATCTCCTACTACAAGTGAAGAGCTCAGTATTTAAAGGGGAATTACCTATTCCCTTGGCTTGTGTGTTAACTATTTGGGCTACTGTATACAGTAGCCTCCTGAACTACACCGGAACCACTCCCCTAGACAGCCCTACTTCCCATACCAGAGAGTACAGAAACCTTGTATCAGAGTTGTACAGAGTGCCTTTGTGGCTACCATGTTTGGATGCATCAGTTCCCTGGCTCTGATCACCAAGAAGGACCATGTACATAGGAAGTTGATCTCCTTCTGGCTTTCACTGTGCATTGGTAGCCAGAAACTGGAAGTGATGCAGGTAAATATAGCGGTTGCCAACCTGCATGTCTTCTTTTGATAATCCAGTATGGGGTTTTTGTGATTTTGTTGCAGTTCCAGAGAGGACATGGGGAGAACTGTACAGCCTAAATGTAAATGTTATCAGGGGGGATTTCATTCTTGGGGTGTCTTTGCATTGGGATTGACATAGGGTGCTAAAAATGTATTGATTTTGTTGGCACGTGTCCCGCCAGGTTGTAAAGCACCCCGTGTGTCAGCTTCCTATCAAAAACAAAAAGCCCAATATTCATCAAAGAAGAGAACTACTAAGCAAAGTCTGTTTTTGGCAAAGAGACATCCAGAATGTCTTGCACTCAGACTTAAAAGCTTGTCCCCCACCAAACAGACAAAAGAATAATAAACACTTGTTGATAAAAGGAACATAACTTTGTGAATTAAAGCTTGCATGTCCTTGTAAACAGTGGCTTAACTATAGAGGAAGCAAACCCCGCAACTGCAATGGAGCCCTTAAACAGAGGGACCTGGTAAGCACATGTGACCCTTCAAAACCCCCTACTACTGCACTAAAGTTTTTCAATCGTGTTGTCAAACCCCTCCCCACATGTACATCTAGCACTGTGGGGGAGGGGCATGCAGGTCCCAAGTTACACCACTGTCTGGATAAAAAAAAAAAGTAAATAACCATTAAGCTATCCCAGAAAATTCACAGATGGCAAGGACAGATGAGAATATTTTTATATATTTAAGGACACTTTCTGTTTAAGCCCCTTTTTGTTGGTTGAAATAAAGCATGCTTCTCCTTCAGCTTATTCGAAGGTCACAGTTAACAATGTTCCAAAAATATCTGGGTCATCAAATAAATGCTCACCCTAAACAACCTTCAGACTAGGCTTTCAAGAGTAACTTATTAAGCAAATCCTTAAAGTGACCCCCTGTCCATCCACTGCTCTTTTGGGAACCACTGCCTTTAACTCTCTTTAGAAGGAGGTAGTCCGTTTGTCCTAGTTAGGAGTGCTGTGGCCTGCCATAGAGAAGGTTAGTGAAATAAGGTCTCTGCATTTTCAGTTTGTTCTGGGATGTGGTGAAGTATGTCCATAGATTTATCTGTCATGCAATACATACCAGCTGCACAGATAGTATTAGCCCTTTTTTATACAAGCAATATAGATATACAGGAAAAGTACATTTTGAATGCCCCACAGGGTGTCAAATGGGACACCCATGACCTGCCCAGAATACACAGGACTCTTTCCACTCCATGCTGGGGATGCAATAAGTTGTATCTCACGGTGATGGGCACAAAGAAGGGGCAGTTTTAGCACTTGCCCCCCAGTTTTATAAATGGGCTTTTGTGTCTTAAGCAAATTTATAAAATAAATAAAAAGACCTGGCAATAATACACCCAATGTCAACTAAAACTTTTTTTTTGGAGGGGGTGGTGAAAAATATTTATAGTAAAAACTAAACCAATCCTTTTATTAAAAAGCTGCTGCACTGTTGGTTTAGGAACTTCTAATCTACTTAATCTTGAATACCTTTATGCACATTTTTCACAAGCTTTAGCATTTAATTATGTCCATGGACCTTTTAATCTGTTTTTTTTTTCCTTTAAAAAACAAACTATTTAATACAAAATTACTATACATTTATTATTGCAAGCTATTGTTGGTCTGTAAATACTGTATATACAGGCCTATGTAGTATTACAAACATAGATATTTTTCTAATACTTGCCACTGGTCCTCTAAAGCTGGCCATACACATACCCTTTATTTTGTTTGTTTTATTTATTATTTGTATGCGTGTAAGAGATTAGTATGTACATGCAGTGTCGGCAAGTTTATGGTGCATCAGAAGATGACAAAGTGAAGAGGAGCCACTGACTCCCTGCTGCTGTTCCATTTATTTGTGAACGAATGTTCTAAATCAGTGCTGTCCAACTGGCGGCCCGCGACCCCCCTCTGTGTGGCCCCCCACCTGTCTGGCTGCTTTGATGGTTTACCCTTGTATAAGCATTAAATGGTATCAGTACTGAGATTAACTGGCCCCCTGCATGGTTCTCACCTCAGATTCAGGCTGTAATCCCTCTGTTTTGTTTAAACATGTAATCCCCTGTATTGTTCACATCTTTTAATCTATGCATTGTTTACCCCCTGCAGTGTTCACACCTCAGGCTCAGGCTGTAATCACCCACATTGTTCACCTCTTCACACCTCAGGCCTGTGTGTAGGCAGTATAGGGTAGGCAGAGTATGGCACATAGGCAGCATGGGGCAGGGAGGGTATGGCACAAACAGGCAGCATAGGACAGGGAGGGTATTGAACACTCAGGCAGGGTAGGGCAGAGTATGGCACACTCAGGCAGGGTAGGGCAGACTATGGCACACACAGGCAGGGTAGGGCAGGCAGAGTATGGCACACAGGCAGGGTAGGGCAGAGTATGGCACACACAGGCAGCATATGGCAGGCAGAGTATGGCGCACACACAGGCAGGGTAGGGCAGAGTATGGCACACACAGGCAGCATGGGGCAGGCAGAGTATGGCACACACAGGTAGCGTAGGGCAGGCAGAGTGCTACCCTATGCTGCCTGTGGGAGGTGAACCTGGCAGGGGTTTGTTCTGGGAGTTTGTTAGCAGTTGGAAATAGCCAGTAAATGGTCCCTAAGGTGTGTAATTATGTACTGGGCGTTGGTGTGCTATCCACAGGGGAGGAGTCACATGGATTTTAGGGTGTGTCTTAATATGACATAATATAATTCTTTCACATGAATGATGGTTGATATACCTGCATTGAGGACCAAGCATTTGGGATTTTGCTGCTCTACCACCATTGTGATAAAATGGGTGTGGTTTGAAGTGGGTGTGGTTTAAAGGGGGAGTGGCTTCCATTAGCGGCCCTCCGCCATGTATGCGCGAGAAATTCCGGCCCTCGGCAGCGCAGAATTTGGACAGCACTGTTCTAAATGATAGCAGGCAGCCATACAATGTGTGGCCCCTAGGACACTCTACATCCGTTTGGCCCCCATAAAACTTTTAGACCAGGAAATACTAACGTCACTTACCGATATGGTTAAAAATCTGTTTTTGCTCCCCAACCCAAAAACTTATAATAGAATTGAATATGCCTTTTATTTTTCTTAATATCTGCATTGCATGTTGTAGCAGGACATTTCACTTTATTAAGGGTGTAATGAAAACCTACCTTAAGGACAATGACAATCCAGACGTTTTGTTGCCTGCAATAAATCTTGGCTACTGCAGGCGACAAAATGTCCCTTACTTTCTTACCACCAGCTAAAATGCAAATCACTGGTGGGGCAACATGCGTGGCGCAGCTACTTTCATAGACAACTTTGGGCTACTAAGCAAAGTAGCTGTGCTGCATATGTTTTTTTCATCTGTGATCTACATATTGCTGGTGGAAAAGCATTTGAAGGAGAGTCCCCCGCGGTAGAGGAACTTTATTGCAGGCAGCTAATTTTTACATTTATTATTGCCCTAAAATAGTATGGAGTTCTGATCTTGGGGCCCAACCAATATATTATAAATTGATGATCAAAGCTAATATTTTGCATCCACTAAAACCAAAATTAATTAATAAACAGGAAAAAAACACAGGAATTTTTTGATTGGTAGTGTGACAGTGTCAGCACTTACATTCCACCCCGGCTTCCAATTTGTTTTCCCTCACATTTTAGTATTTACCTACTGGGAAGCTATAAACTGCTTTGTGTCTATAGGTATATATGTATAACTTAAAAGCACTTCATGAATATGCAGACTTTAGAAAAGTACACACGGAGGACAAGCATGATACTGAATACTAAATAAGTAACAAGCACAGTAATAAATAAATATAAATTTACAGAGATTATGTGCCATGTACTAAAAGACACAGTAGGGAGGAGGTCCCTACCCCTTAGAGCTTACAGTCTAATTTTTAGGTTAGCTAGGAGTCGGGAGTGACTTTTTTTTACCCGTCTTTCTTTGTTAGTGGAGCTATGCAGTTATTGGTGTATTATTGTAACTAGTCCTGGGTTTCAGGGCCTCTGTTTTTCACATTTGCCTCTGATGTAGGTGCTTTCAACTCCTCCTCCCACTCTACTCTTCTCTAATAGCCTCCTCTCCTTGGGAACTTCCAAAGCATTAAATACAAACCTTCCCTACAAATTTATGTGAAATGACAGTTGGCTTGGTGTGATTTCAAATACCCATGTAACTTGTAAGATTTAAAGAGAAAGTAGCCTATTTCAAAGAATAAAGCTTTTTGCAAAAGTTTAATATTTTTTTTAAAGCATCATAAAAAAAAAAAAGTGAGCTGCCATTTTGATTCTATTTTCCTCTGCAAGATGTATTGTACATCTATATTCTTAGTTGTCTTCAGCTGAAAAAAAAGTATTATGGGATTTCCACATGTGAATGCAAATCTGAACAGAGAATTTTCTCTGTGCTAAGAGAATTGTGCCATACTGTATTTAGGAGAAATATCTGGAAGCTGTTACTTGCAATATTTTACCTGCAAGTGCCACTAACATGAAAGAGTCCAATATACTGTAGATGTTAAGTACAAAATAGGTTAACAGTTTGCAGGCAGTGTTCCAAATAATAAGCACTGTAGGTAATATATTTGATTTGTTATTTTGGACTTTGCAAGTGTTCCACAACATGTCTGGCTGCTTATAAGCTACCAGAGTTTCTTGTGAAGAGCTAGGGGCTTCCAGGTCACGTCATTAATACCACGTGTTTAGCTTCTCTTGGGTAATATTACCCTTAAATATGCCAGAGCAGTTAGGACTGGTTGTCTCTGAGTCAAAGCTCCGTGCTGACCTTTACAATTACACGTGTCTGCCCTCTTCACACGCTTATCATGCAAAGTTAAATGCAAGGAAGTTTTAAAGCCATTATATTCTGTCATTTTGAAATCACATGGAAACATAAATAATAGGAATATATCCCGGTTTCAATTCAAGTTGATTTGTGAATACTCTGTTCCTCATGGATTGCAGGAGCCTTCTGAATGAAAAGTCTAACGCAGTTAATTAAAGTTGAATCCACTCAAAAAGATACATTTTAGTATACTTTAAAAATATTAATGAGTTGCAAATGCCATTTGTCTAGCTTTTATCTGTGTGCAGCAACCGTCTTGAATGTAATATATATAAAAATGGATAGGGAAGAAGCCGCTCTCACAGGACATAGGTGCAAAATAAAAATCTTTCGGCTTCTTCCCTATCCGTTTTTTGTTCCTGTTTTGAAGACTGCACCCAGGCATACTTGTCGGTTATATGTGAGTGCCGGTGGTTTCTATTTTTGTTTATATATATATATATATATAATTTTCTTTCATTAGGCAAAATGTTATTTATTTTATGTCCCTTTCAGCACTGCCTGTGAAGCAGAAGGTCACTTCACAAGATTTTTCACTGGTCCTGGCTTCTGCTACAAGTCAGAGCAAACAGTAACAGAGAATAGAAAGGTCAAACACTTCCTCACCTAGACAAAGTGACCTGTCATAATGTGTGCCCCCTCACATTACACCTAGTCAGGAATATGCAACCCCTCTTAACCAGCTTTGCTTTGCCTTGCCAGTCCACAATGAATGCTTTATGGGCACAAATATTTTCAGTTCAGTCTGGCATAGCATAGATATATTTTAGATTGATGTATTGCCCAGTATGGTTCTGGAATCTCATTTTGCCTAAAAATCGCTTCACCTATGAAATGCAGCCAGTAGCCTTCCAAAAAAAACATAATGGCTAGAATCCACAATATACCTCATCCCAGCATTACTTTCCTGTTTTGTTGGGGGAAGGTATGTATGTAAAATTTTGTAGTTCCTCAATAAATTAAGTGACCATTTCTAGTGGGATTTTACTGCTTTTCTAACAATCAGAGGTTGTAGTTCTGCAACAGGTGCAAAGGCAAAGTTTGCCAAGTAGTGAATGGGAAATTAAGATATATTCATTTTTTTCCTTTACTAAAATTGTAAAAGGTTAGGCATGTCTTCAGTATTTTCATTTAATTGTAATTTAATAAACCTTTAAGGAATACTGTCATAAGAAAACTATTTATTTATTTATTTCAAAACACATCAGTAAATAGAGCGTCTCCAGCAGAATCCTGCATTGAAATCTATTTTCCAAAAACATTTTTTTTTTTAATTTAATTTTTAAATTTCAAATGGGGCTAGCCATATTCTTCATTTTCCAGGGTGCCACAGCCATGTGACCTGTGTTGTCACACTTTACTGCAGAGCTGCAAGTTGGTGATATCACCCCCTCTCCGCAGCCGATAAGCAGAACAATGGGAAGTTAGCAAGACAGCAGCTCCCCATAGATATCGGAATAGCACTCAATTGTAAGGGGCGTGGCAGACGGGGAGATTAGTCGCCGCAATAAATTTCCCTTGTCGCGGGCAACTAATCTCCCCGATATGTCATCCCACCGGCTTGAATGTAAATTGGCGGTGGGATACCATATGCGGCGCCGCGATTTCCCGAAATCGCTAAAGTTGCCTTGAGAGGAAACTTCCGCAATTTCGGGAAATCGCGGCGTCGCATATGCCATCCCACCGGCGATTTACATTCAAGCCGGTGGGATGGTATATCGGGGAGATTTTGTCGCGAGCGACTAACCTCCCCGTCTGCCACGGCCCTAAGACATTTAAGTCTACCTTGCGACTCCTCCAGTTACATGGGAGTAGGAGAAACAATAGGTTACCTTCTAAAAGCTCAGAATCGGGAACAATGCATTAAGATACTGTAGCTGTCTACACACCAATATTACTATTAAAAAAAAAAAAATAAAATAAAAAAAAAAAACATTTGTTGGTTCACTAATAACATCTTAAATGGTAGCGTGAATTATTTGCTATGTAAACAGTGTAATTTAGAAATAAAAAGTACACCATAAAATCATTACAGTCTCCCTTTAATCAATCATTATTATAAAAAGCAGCTGTTGTACAGGCCCTCCTGTTCATATGCCAATTTCGGACATAATTCTAGCTGCCACACACATCACATTAAGAACTTGTATTTGTTTCACTATTTCATTTGGAGACTATTTCATTCACTATTTCACTGCAGAGAAAACACTGACCACAAACTATTATCAGCCTCTTTGCTCTGTTAGTCAGTTTCCTGTCAGGGAACATATCCTGTGCTTGGCAGAGAGAGAAGATGTGTCAATAATGGGAGGAAAAATACTGCAGAAAATATTTAACAGTAGCTGCCAAACTGTCAGGCTGTTCCCCATAGTGTAGGGTTACTAGACCACTTGAACATTTAGGGACACATCAGTAATATAACATAGCTCCCAACTGTCCTGATTTTCACGTGACAGTCCCTCTTTTGACAGCTCAACCCGCAGTCTTGGATTCTTACTGAAAATTCCCTCATTTCCCTTTGATCTCCTGCACTGAATGCTAAAAAAGATACAAATTTAATTAAAAGTAGCTTTTTGGCAGAGAGCCCAGAAAGTTAAAAAAGCCACACCTGCACTGAGATAAAAAAAACTAATAAGCTAAACAGGTCTCTTGAGACTTGCAGCTTAAAGGAGAAGGAAAGGCTAAGTCACTTGGGGGTGCTAAAATGTTAGGCACCCCCAAGTCACTTAAATCGCTTACCTTGTACCCCGGGCTGGTACCTTGGGGGTGCCTAACATTTTAGCACCCCCAAGTGACTTAGCCTTTCCTTCTCCTTTAAAGGGCAATTTCACCTTTTTTAGCAAAACTTTAATAACACATAAAACAGGACCCCAAAACCCCCAGAAATGTGTTTAAACTTTAAATAACCTGTCAAATGGCAGTGGGATTTAGGGGGCGTGGTAAAAATTTTGTTTCTCTCCCTCTTTACATTTTCAAAATGTTGGGAGGTATGATGTAACTATGCATACAGCAGACCCTATATATAGCAGTGCAATTGGGCTGGGAGGAGGAGGGACTGGTCGCACCGGACCCACTTGCACTTGCAACTAAGTTACAATGCTGGGACACATCGGGGAGGGGGGGAAGCCAGTTACATTGAGGGGTGAAGGTTTAAACACTTGGACTATAAGGATATAGGATATGGCTTCACCATTCTTAAGGTAAAGGATGGGAAAAAATATGTATATTAGTAGTGTATTTTGAATTAGCACATTTCTTGCAATAAACATTTTTCCAGATTACCCTGTATTGCCCTTTTGTATTACAAGTTTAAGTCTGACAGACTTGCCATTGTAAATAAGATTTTTACTTTGGCAAAAAAAAAACCTTCTTCCTGTTCGCTGGTTTGCAAATAAGAAGGCTGTAATTTAGAGCCTAAGCCTCGCCACCGATACTCATTTAGTAGACCTCAAAAACAAACAGCAAGCCAAACCCATCAGTCTGTCTTTTGCAGTAGGAGGATGTGTGTTTGCACACATATTCATGCACTTCAGTCATTTCAAAGCCTCCATAGGCTCACAGCCTATTTATAAGGACATTCGCTTAAAAATGCTTCTGATAATGACAAAAGCTTTAGCTATTTATCTAGAAATACTCCTGAGCACCTATTAAACTTTTCCAAAGATAAAAAATTCTTACATTTTACCAGTGCAGTTTCCCTTAGAAACCAGATAGGTCAGGAGAGAGGCCTAAAAATCTCACTCTGTAAACTGAGTGGCCAAGATGTATTTACAGGCTTTTATTATTTGCATACGTACAGGAGATATTAACTAATTCTTTGTCTTTTGCAGCACTGGGAGGTATTTACAGAGGTCACGGAGGTTTTTATCTTGGTACCAGCTCTGCTGGGATTAAAGGGGAACCTAGAAATGACATTAGCTTCTCGGCTGTCAACTGCTGTAAGTGAATGACCAGAATTTGTGTACATAAATTTTCATTTTATGTTATTGGCAGTTAATTCACTTATACATTTCTAAGGATCATTGGGTCCCAATTGTGGTGGATTATTTTACCTAATATAACTGTCCAGGAGGTGACTGAAATTAGTGTTGATTTTTATTGACTCTTGTGATAATCAAAACACCTTTTCTCCCTTAGGAGAAAAATACCAATAATCCAAATTCATACCATAATGTTAAACTACTCCTGGATTTATCTATGACTATTCTATTCTGTAAGTACATGCTGTATTTACTAGTGTAATCTTCTGTGTTCTGTGGTCAGGGTGACCTGGTGATTTCAACCCAAACCAGAACAAGGTGACATGAAATACTGAAATGACACACAAATGAAACTAGTCATGGATAATTCTGTTGTGTTGATTAGAGTGAAGAAAAGGAACATGTTCTGAACAATTTATCAAATGAAATATACAGGTATGGGGCCTGTTCTCCAGAATGCTTAGGACCCAGGGTTTGGTTTGAGTCTTAATGTAATCTCCATGCCTTAAGTCTGCTAAAAATAATTTAAACCTTAATTAAACCTAATAGGGTTGTCTAATTAGGATCAAGTATAATATACTGTTTTTATTCAGAGAAAAAGGAAATCATTTTCAAAAATTTTCATTATTTGATTAAAATTGAGTCTGTGAGAGATGGTCTTCCCATAAATCAGTGCTTTCTTGATAACCGGTTCATATAACATATCCCATACCTGTACTATTACTGTTTTACTATGGAATGGATAGCATCTTGTCAGTGTGTGCTAGATTTGCTAATTAGTTAATCTATGTGAGCCTAACAGTAGCAAGGAAAGATGATGGAGACCAGGTAATGATTTAGTTAGTTTAGTTTAGTATACACCCTTTTATACATGAGCCCAATGAGCAGGGCTTGTGCTAAACATATTTTTGCTTATTGTTTTGAGAAATATTTATGGTTTCTATTCATTCTGGTACTAAACAAGGATATGAAGCCAGCTTCACTTTAGTACTTCCTGTCACTCCTGGTCCCAAAGAACTTTAAAGGAGATGATAAAACTATACACAGGTATGGGACCTGTTATCCAGAAAGCTTGAGACCTGGAGTTTTCCCCAGTTTTTCTTTCTGTAATCTCCATACCTTAAGGCTACCAGAAAATCATTTAAGAATTAATTAAAACAAAATTATTTTGCTTCCTGTAAGGATTAATTCTATCTTAGTTGGGATCAAGTACAAGGTACTGTTTTATTATTACAGATAATTATTAAAGATAATGGAAGAAATAAAACATTATATAAAAAATAAAATATATAATATAATAAACTTGAAAACATTCTTATTATCCTTAGCAGACACACAACAGCAGCAAACCTCACATGAAGCGCTTTGTTTGCAGGCAGGGAAACAGCTGAACTGGCCCCCTGGTTCCACCTGTATGTATACAGTGACATGAATGCAATGAACCTATCACTACATACAGTGGGGTTTGGCCCCAAAAAATCAGGGCTTTTTTTGTAACTTTGCCAAAAAATACTGTCAATTTAGAAAGGGGAAAATTGATGTCCTATTGCTATAGTTCATAATGAAACCTTTTCTCCTGCACCTTTGTTGAGATTGCCTATTTTTTTATAAGCACTTTTATTAGATGTATCAATGATATAAACAAGAGCTAATATGGCTTCTTTTGCAGGTAAACATTGGACAAATGGAAACTTCCAAGGAGAAGTGGGCAATGATCACTGGAAACATAGCTCTGATACAGGTACAGTAGGTGATGTTGTAGGAAAGATTTTTCTACAAACACATTTAAAACATAATGGTTTTTTGGGCCAGAATTTAATCAAAATGATACTGTGCTTAATGTCAGTCATGCCCTACTAAACCTTATGTAGTTATGTGATGGAAAGAAATAAAGAAGGGGCAAAAAAGTACTTTATAGTGTGTGTCAAAGGGAAATAGAATAATTTAAGATGAGAGGGAACAGTTCACACTAGGTTCCTTAAATATCTAAGTCTGAAACCTTTATTTAACAACTGTGTAATGTCTCACCAGGTTCAGGCTACTGTTGTGGGTTTCTTGGCTTCTATGGCTGCTGTTATTTTTGGCTGGATCCTTGATGGCCACTTCCTCATGGACCATGCTGTCTTGCTGTGTGCAAGCAGCGTCTCCACTGCTTTCATCGCCTCCATGGTGCTGGGTGAGAAGAAAAGCTTTCCTAGTAGTTGCAAACACATCAAAAGAATGACTGGACAGGGTGAAATTTATAAATATATCATCTATATCTGTTTAAAATAAACAATTTAATCTTAAAGGAGAAGGAAAGTCATTGTGGCATTTTACTACCAATAGATTAGCCACATTAATGCAAGCTAGAATGCTATATTTATTCTGCAGAATGCTTTACCATACCTGAGTAAACAGCCCTAGAAGCTCCCTCCATTTAAGATAGCAGCTGCCATTTTAGCTTGGTCTCCATAGCTTCCTGCTGCAGCTCCAGCCGATGGCATAGCATAGGTCACACATTCTGATGTTAGGGGGAGTGAATTCTTATGGGAGAGGGGAGCAGGAGAAGGGAGAGAGCTGCACAGATTCAGGCCTGGAAATGAAGGATTTTTCTGAGAATGGAAGTCTGATACCAAAGTACATGTATACACAAAAGAAGACAAGAAATCCTGTGTTTCTTTTGATAGAAAACTGATTTTCTGTGAGTGCTTATGGCTGTATTTACATAGACCTTTCTGATAAAGCTTACTTAGTTTTTACCTTTCCTTCTCCTTTAAACTTGAAATAGTTTTTCAACAGTTGTCTTAGGCATGTGTCTGTCTCAGTTTAGCCCTCATCCTAACCTCTCTGGTCTTTCTGTGAGTTGGGCAAACATTACGGGCAAAATCCCAGACACGATTTACCATGTACCTGACTTTGGACTGACTTTGGTTTATGGCTAATTTTTGTGTATGTTGAATTTTTCTGTGAATCTTTTCTTGCAGCACTGTCTTTAAAATACAATGTAATTTGTCTATGAAGATGCACATAACACAAGAATAAACTCTACTTATTTTCCATATCTTACCCTTTGTCACATAATGTTACTGTCACTTAAAGCAACTTAGAACCCAAAAGAACTATCCAAAAATCCTATCCCAGAACAATGTATTAATTTATTTTTAACTGCTTAAATGTATATTTGGGGTATTTCTTTAAAAATACATATCTTTTATATACTTATCTGCCTTATACAATGAATTTTAAAAGTTCTCTTGCTTTTGTATTTTCTTTGCTTTAGGTCTGGTAATGATTGGGGTAATTATTGGCTCCAAAAAGCTGGGCATTAATCCTGATAATGTGGCAACCCCAATTGCTGCTAGCCTAGGGGACCTTGTTACATTGGCACTTCTTTCGGGAATCAGCTGTGGACTTTACAAGGAAATAAGTAAGTGAATAATCTAAGCTCATTTTTAGGGGTTTAGAGTGTATGTAAGGAATGTTGTGTGTTTTTTTTTTTTTTTTGTTTTATTATTGTAGTTGATGTAAAGGTATGTCTGGTACAGAGGGTGGTTGTTAATGGTACATTCTCTACTTGGAATAAGGTTCTCAGTGGGGTCTCTCAGGGTTCTGTACTGGGTCCACTTTTGTTTAACTTGTTCATAAATGACTTAGGGGAGGGTATTATGAGTAATGTATCAGTGTTTGCAGATGGCACACAACTCTACAGACCATTCAATTCTATCCAGGATGTGGCATCCTTGCAGCAGGATCTTGACCAACTGGCAATCTGGGCGGCTAAGTGGCAGATGAGACTTAATGTGAATAAATGTAAGGTCATGCACCTGGGATGTAAAAATAGGCAAGCCACTTATACCCTTAATGGGACTGCACTAGGCAAATCCATAATGGAGAAGGACCTTGGAGTCCTTGTAGATAATAAACTTGGCTGTAGCAAGCAATGCCAGGCAGCAGCTGCAAGGGCAAACAAGGTTTTGAGATGTATTAAAAGGGGCATAGATTCACGGGAGGAGGGGGTTATTCTTCCCCTTTACAGAGCGCTGGTAAGGCCCCATCTAGAATATGCTGTTCAGTTTTGGTCTCTAGTGCTCAAACGGGACATTACTGAGTTAGAGAGGGTCCAGAGAAGGGCAACTAAGCTGGTAAAGGGTATGGAAAGTCTCAGTTATGAAGAAAGACTGGCCAAGTTGGGTCTGTTTATACTGGAGAAGAGGCGCATAAGAGGTGACATGTATAAATATATAAGGGGATCATATAATAACCTCTCTAAAGTTTTATTTACCAGTAGGTCCTTCCAACAAACACGAGGGCACCCACTCCGTTTAGAAGAAGGGAGGCTCCATTTAAATATTCGAAAAGGATTTTTTACTGTGAGAGCGGTGAAGTTGTGGAATTCCCTCCCCGAATCAGTCGTGCTGGCTGATACATTATATAACTTTAAGAAGGGGCTGGATGGATTCTTAGCAAGTGAGGGAATACAGGGTTATGGGAGATAGCTCTTAGTACAAGTTGATCCAGGGACTGGTCCGATTGCCATCTTGGCGTCAGGAAGGAATTTTTTCCCCTCTGCGGCAAATAAGAGAGGCTTCAGATGGGGTTTGTTGCCTTCCTCTGGATCAACTAGAAGTTAGGCAGATTATATATAGGCATTATGGTTGAACGTGATGGACATATGTATTTTTTCAACCCAACTTACTATGTTACTATGTATGTTACTATGTCTTATTCATAAATAATAACAAGCTTTCTATTTCCCACCCATCAGAAAATAATGTCTATGTTAACCCAGTCGTCTGCATACTGTTTCTGGCTTTGCTGCCCATATGGTTTGTAATTGCAAGGAGGAACCCTGCAACTCGAGAGGTGTTGTCATCTGGATGGGAGCCAGTCATAATTGCTATGGCCATTAGCAGGTGTGTATTGGTAGTCTTTGTTAAGAGCCAGTATCCTTGTTTTTTTCAATCATGAATTCAATACTTTTTGCCTATTATAAAAATAAATCTATGGTTCTTATTTTCTGAGTTAAACAAGGCCAACATGGAAACTAAAAGTCCTCCATGCTTTGTTTTGTGATACTGATAGTTTACCACTGCACAGATAATCCTGCTGCATAATGGACTTCTGCTAACAAAACAGTCACAACAAAGGGGGAAGGGAGAGGGGTTATCTGTGCAGTGCTAATGGTAATCTAATTAGCTACACAAGGACTAAATGCAGAGTAGCTTTAATTTACCCTTTTGTCTTGTATAGCTCAAGATTAAAATAACCAGCAAAAATTATGGCACAAGCCCTATTTATTGTTCTTATGTAAAAAATGAGTGCATGCTGCCCTTTTAAATGCATTACAGTTGTATAAAATGAAGCACATAGAAGCCAATGCAGCCCTTATTAAATGACTTGCAGTAGACTACTGCACTCTGTAAATATATAGCAAAATGCTAAAATGTTTCATTAGCACAAACTAATGTCAATAACTCAATGTCTTAAACTTCCTGTCCCTTTCCAAAAGAAACTGCTTAAAGGATATACCCAGTACAGGTTTAGGACCCCTTATCCAGAATGTTTGGGACCAAGGGTATTCCGGATAAGGGGTCTTTCCGTAATTTGGGTCTCCATACCTTAAGTCTATAAAAAAAAATCAATAAAACATTAATTAAACTCAATAAGATTATTTTGCATCCAGCAAGGAATAATTATATCTTAGTTTGGATCAAATACAAAGCACTGTTTTATTTTTACAGACAAAAAGGAAATACATTTTAAAAATCCAAATTATTTGATTAAAATTGTGACTATGGGAGACGAGCTTTCTGGATATCGGTGTTCCGGATAAGGGATCCCATACCTGTACATTAAAATGTATTTAGAATGAAAGGTTCCACCTAGTAATGACACCACAACTAACTAATTTTCATGGAAGCACTTATAGAGAGAGAGAATTATTCCACACCCAGTATATACTCCATAAGACTGCATGTGTAAACACACAATTTTTATAAAAGCACTTTTTATTGTTCCTACATTTATTATCTTGTGTAAGAGTAGAGGAGCAAGCAAAAGGATCTTTGATTGTACAAACATTTGCACAATCGTATTGTAAATAATTTTGGGCAGTAAACTTGCCAGGGGATTGCAAAGTAAGTTCTATTTAGAAAACAAGTGCAGTTTCTATTTTTTTTTGGGGGGGGGGGGGGTAATTTATCAACGCTGAAATCATAATTTTTTTTCATCATTCAAATTTTTTCCTCTAAAAATATTATTTATTAAGTGCAAAAAACCAGAAAGCTCGAATGTAAAAATTTGGCAGTTAAAAGCTTGTGAGTTCATGTAGAAGTCAATGGAAGTTGTCCTAGTCAAAGTTGAGTTTATGAAACATAACTCAAAAAACATTTAAATACAAATGTTGATAAATCGCCCATTAGCTTCCATTTTTCTCTCTCAATGGATGCTGAGTGTTTAACAATAGTTAAAAATTTAGTTACCCCTCAGGGTAGCCTATATCCCTCAAGGGTGTATATTGTACACGGGGGGGGGGGTGGGGGTCACACGGCATAATTTTGCTATTTTTGTTTTTCGCTCATAAATTATGCATTCTTGTGCACCCCCATACAGATTTAACCCTTTAAGTGCCAGCCGAATTCGTCATTTCAGTTCCCCCCAGTGCCAGACGTTTTGTAAACATTCTGTGCTCTCTCAATGTAGGGGCTTTTACTGGGGGCAGGGTTAAGTTTAGGTAGGCAAACTATATATTGTTTTTTTCAGGAGAACCTGAGCTTTCCAAATCTACCTGAGTTTTTGTGTATTTCCACTTCTGGAACAAGATTTAGAGCTTGAAATACAAAAAAAAAAAGAAAAAATGCTATTTTTCATGATATAAGGATTTATACCAGAAACACATTTTATTTTATGGACAAAAATTCAACTGATTTGGAAAGCCTCATGTCTCCCGAACGTGCCAATACCTGATATGTATAGTTTTATTGAGATTTCTGACTTCTATAGATCAAAAACTCCCAGCAGTAAATTACTAAATTTTCAAAGCATTACAGCAGAATACGGCATACTTTACATTCCAAAGCCAAAAATCCTGGAATATTAGGTTTACCCCAGGAAACCATACATTTTTGAAAACTACACATTCTGACGAATCCGAAATGGGTAACTATGTCTTCCAACTCCTAAGTACCAAACGGCAATGCTTTACTGAATTTAGCATTTTCTATAAAAAATTATGAAAATTCTAAAAAATCACCTCAAATCTTCAATTTTCAAGCACCTTATCTCCCACATAACATTAGGTACGAAGAAAACACACCCTAAATATGAAAGCCAGGGGTCCACTGAACAGTTTGATGCCCATTGTGCATAGGATCACCGATGTATCTGGAATTTAGAGACCCCAAAAGGAAGTTAGTACATACAAATTGCCCAGGAGATCTCTTTAGCTACTGAAAATTCAACACATTTACTGCATTTTCTGTGGGGTAAAAACACAAAAAAATACATTGACCCCCCAAAATCATATATTTTTGGAAAGTACACATTCGGACGAATTCAAAATTGGTACCCATGTCTTTCTACTCCAAACTACTGAGCCGCAATTCTTTCCCAAAATTGCTAGTTTTGGTGAAATACCTGAAAAACACATCAAATCTTCCACTTTCAAGCACCTTATCTCCCACATAAAATTAGGTACCAAGAAAACACACCCTAAATATGAAAGCCAAGGGTCCGCTGAACAGTTTGATGCCCATTGTGCATAGGATCAGCACTGTATCTGGCATTTAGAGACCCCATAAGGAAGTTAGTGCATAGAAATTGCCCCAGAGGTCTCTTTAGCTACTGAAAATTCAACACGTTTACTGCATTTTCTGTGGGGTAAAAACCCAAAAAAATACATTGACCCCCCAAAACCATATATTTTTGGAAAGTACACATTCGGGCGAATTCAAAATTGGTACCCATGTCTTTCTACTCCAAACTACAGAGTCGCAGTGCTTTCCCAAAATTGCTAGTTTTGGTGAAATACCTGAAAAACACATCAAATCTTCCACTTTCAAGCACCTTATCTCCCACATAACATTAGGTACCAAAAGAACAGACCCTAAATATGAAAGCCAAGGGTCCGCTGAACAGTTTGATGCCCATTGTGCATAGGATCACCGATGTATCTGGCATTTAGAGACCCCAAAAGGAAGTTAGTGCATACAAAGTGTATACACTGCAATATAAGCTACCGGCATGTGCATTATGCGGCATAAGACCCCCTAACAGTAAGGAGACCCTAGAAAACTATACATTTTCCGAAAGTACACAATCTGACAAAACAAAAATGGGTAAATACATCTTTCTACTGCAAACTACCAAACTACAAAGCTATGCTAAACAGAAAGCTTTTTTTGACATTTCTGAAAATTGTCACAAAGCTTGCATTTTACCCCATTATGTACCCCCACATTTTGTACCGTATCAACATAAAACATTCTAAATATGAACGCCAGGGGTCTACTGAACAGTTTGATGCCCTATATGCATAGATTTGCCAAACTATGTGGGGTACAGGGGCACCCAAGTAAAAATAGTGCATATGAATTTTCACATAAGATGCTTCGGCTCATGCAGTTTTTGCACCCCGTATGTGTATTATGTGCCATACGACCACCTAACAGTAAGGAAACCCTAGAAAACCATATATTTTCCGAAAGTACACATTCTGACAAAACAAAAATGGGTACATACATCTTTCTACTACAAACTACCAAACTACAAAGCTATGCTAAACAGAACGGTTTTTATGACATTTCTGAAAATTGTCACAAAGCTTGCATTTTACCCCATTATGTACCCCCACATTTTGTACCGTATCAACATAAAACATTCTAAATATGAACGCCAGGGGTCTACTGAACAGTTTGATGCCCTATATGCATAGATTTGCCAAACTATGTGGGGTACAGGGGCACCCAAGTAAAAATAGTGCATATGAATTTTCACATAAGATGCTTCGGCTCATGCAGTTTTTGCACCCGGTATGTGTATTATGTGCCATACGACCACCTAACAGTAAGGAGACCCTAGAAAACCATATATTTTCCGAAAGTACACATTCTGACAAAACAAAAATGGGTACATACATCTTTCTACTACAAACTACCAAACTACAAAGCTATGCTAAACAGAACGGTTTTTATGACATTTCTGAAAATTGTCACAAAGCTTGCATTTTACCCCATTATGTACCCCCACATTATGTACCGTATCAACATAAAACATTCTAAATATGAACGCTAGGGGTCTACTGAACAGTTTGATGCCCTATATGCATAGATTTACCAAACTATGTGGGGTACAGGGGCACCCAAGTAAAAATAGTGCATATGAATTTTCACATAAGATGCTTCGGCTCATGCAGTTTTTGCACCCGGTATGTGTATTATGTGCCATACGACCACCTAACAGTAAGGAGACCCTAGAAAACCATATATTTTCCGAAAGTACACATTCTGACAAAACAAAAATGGGTACATACATCTTTCTACTACAAACTACCAAACTACAAAGCTATGCTAAACAGAACGGTTTTTATGACATTTCTGAAAATTGTCACAAAGCTTGCATTTTACCCCATTATGTACCCCCACATTATGTACCGTATCAACATAAAACATTCTAAATATGAACGCTAGGGGTCTACTGAACAGTTTGATGCCCTATATGCATAGATTTACCAAACTATGTGGGGTACAGGGGCACCCAAGTAAAAATAGTGCATATGAATTTTCACATAAGATGCTTCGGCTCATGCAGTTTTTGCACCCGGTATGTGTATTATGTGCCATACGACCACCTAACAGTAAGGAGACCCTAGAAAACCATATATTTTCCGAAAGTACACATTCTGACAAAACAAAAATGGGTAAATAAAACTTTCTACTACAAACTACAAAGCTATGCTAAACAGAACGGTTTTTGTGACATTTCTGAAAATCAAGCGAACAAGAACTATGCATAACTGAAAATGCTATAAAATGGCTAAACATGCAGTAAAATACCCCAAAATCCACCAAAATCACAGAAAATGTAGTAGAAACCCCAAAATAATACACAAAAGATATTGCGCAGTGCGGTTAGCGAATACACTATCCGCAATGGCAATAAAACATTTTTTTCAGGCAGGAATAAAAACGATGCGATTAGAAAAAAAAAAAAAATTACAAAATTACATAAGTGTGTAAGTGTGTGTGTACATTAGGTAAAATGTGTTTTGTGTGCATGTATGCAAGTAAGTGTGTGTAAGTGTAAGTGTTGTGAATGTTTGAAATCTCCCAACTCCCCTAAAATGTATGTGTTTGTGTGTAAATGTGAGTATAAGTGTGTATTAGTGTATTATGTGTGTGTATGTGTGTTTTTGCCACTTACCTGTGTAGGAGATCGTGGATCTGCAGGGAGACACACGCAGCCGTTCCGGAGTGAGTATCTGCAGCAGGAAGGAGGGGGGCCAGCAGGGGGGGGAGCAGAGAAAGGCAGAAGGCGATCGTGAAATCCAGGAATGGATTTCACGTGCCTGCCTTTTCTTATGTGGCCCCTGGGCGATCGCGCCCCAGGGGCCACTCGTTCCCCACCTCTGACTATTGTCTGGAGGCTGGGGAACGAGCTGGGAGCGAAGGAGCGGCTTGAAAAGCCGCTTCTCCGCTCCCAAACCCGGAAGTGCCCCAGGACGTAGAATCTACGTTCTGTGGCACTTAGGTCCTTTAGTACCCAGGACGTAGATTCTACGTCCTGTGGCACTAAAAAGGTTAACTAATATTTAACTTGTTTGTTTTCTTTGCCAGTGTGGGCGGACTAATATTGGATAAAACAGTTTCAAACCCAAACTTTGCAGGAATGGCTGTCTTTACACCAGTTATAAATGGTAAGTATAGAAACATGTTTTACCCAATTATTTTCCTTTTAAGGACATTTTTATATAAAATATATTCTATAAAATAAAATATATATTATTTGGAATGTGCCCCAATAAGAGATTATTGGATGATCCAAGGTGACTGGATAGAATATAATCCAATTTTAATGGCAATTATATAAGTGACTGCCCACTAATTTATTGGACTTTTTTTTTTTTAAGGATATAAATGCTGGTTACTCGGTATTTAATACCAAAATGAGTTAATACTTTATTACTACTTTAGGTAAAAAATTAAGTATGTATAATGGCAACCATAAATTATAATTTTATGGTATTGTATAAATGTAGTACTTTTATACATCTGTCG
This sequence comes from Xenopus tropicalis, assembly GCF_000004195.4. Taxonomy (NCBI): domain Eukaryota; kingdom Metazoa; phylum Chordata; class Amphibia; order Anura; family Pipidae; genus Xenopus; species Xenopus tropicalis. The sequence continues at coordinate 73,514,455 of NC_030678.2, read as the reverse complement.
TGAGGTAAATTACATCTTATAATAAAAATATATAACAAGGCTGTGCAACTGTGCATTTTTTTAATGCAAGATCACAAAAGTGTGTTGATGCAGTCCATTTCTATTTGCATAGTAAAGTGTAATGATCAAATTTAGTACATTCTGGCCCAGGGCATGGATGGCCAAATTGGATAAAGCAAATGAGCAGATCATTTGGCAATCTTTATAAATAAGCTAAGGTTACCAACAGCTTCTTGGCCATCTTTACATTCCTGAATCTCTATGTAAAAGATGTAGTAATTTGTAGAAAATGAGGTATAATAAAGCTGAAGTGGTCATTACTATGCCAAAAAAAGAGACTAGAACCCCCATTTTACTTTTTTCAGGGGACCAGAAAAATAAATTGTGTAAAATAAAGGAAAACCGGGGTAATGCATTATGCAATATATGGTATCACACATCTAAAGTAAAATTGAGGTTTCCCCGTTGAAGTTAATCTGGTTGCCACTTTTGCGTCAAAAAAAAAATAAAAAAAAAAATTAGGAAATAAGGAATAACAAAATATATCTGTTCCTCTCATCATATATGTAAGTTTGCCTTGTTGTTAGGTTACTTCTCCCTGCTGAAGGAGTTGATGCACAATCATAGCTTAATTAAGGGCATCTCTAATAGGTAATGGCAGCATTAATTTTACACAGGGAGGGCTAATGAAAGCTTGCATTTTACCTAAATATGCTCTTGTCTGTGTTGGATTATGTATAGTCTCTTAATAATAGTCTGTGAAGCATGGCAGAATTTTAGAGAGGTTAGTAATATACCGTATATACTCGAGTATAAGCCGACCCGAGTATAAGCCGAGGTACCTAATTTTACCTAAGAAAACGTGAAAAACTTATTGACTCGAGTATAAGCCGAGTTTGGTCCTTGCGAGGTAAATAATTGGATTTCTAGTGCACAGATAAGCAGAATTCCATTATGCTAGAGGATTACCGGTATCTGTGGACTGGTAAATTAAAAATATAATAACCCTGTTTAACAAGCCACTATGATTAACAGTCTTGAAATATAATAAAAACCTACATTTATTGAGGCATACCTAAAATATAACCCATAAAAACATGTCTGGAGGTAAAGGGGCCCCTTCCTCTATTCAATAACAATTTGTTGCAAATGTCTGCTTTTAATCAGCATTAAAAAAGGCACAACTATAGCCACCAGATAATCTGAGAATCTCAAATTTTAATTACCGTACAAATGCTCCATCCCTCTCACACCTGCCACACTCCCATTGGGCACGAGAATATCCAGAAGTGATGGTCTCCATTAGCGCATACATTGGTATGCAATAAGATAGGTGCATCCAGGTGGTAAAGGCTGCTGATATCTGTGGGAACGGGAAGCGCTGGCAGGGCAGAAGCGTGCAGGAAGGGGGGCGCGTGACGTCACATCCGCCCAGAAGTGCAGAAGAGCGCAGTATTAGGAAGTCTGGCGGCGGCTCTGTTGGCTCTGGCACTTGCAAAGGCTGCTGATATCTGCGGGAATGGGAAGCGCTGGCAGGGCAGAAGCGTGTAGGAAGGGGGGCGCATGACGTCACATCCGCCTAGAAGCGCAGAAGAGCGCAGTATTAGGAAGCCTAGCGGCGGCTCTGGCACTGGCAGGGGAGGCGGTAAGATCTCTACTTTGGCTCGAGTATAAGCCGAGTTTTAATTTTTCAGCCCTTTTTTGGGGCTGAAAAACTCGGCTTATACTCGAGTATATACGGTAGGTGTGCATTAGCAAAGGATTTTATCCTGCTGTGAGGAATTTTAAAAAGGCGCATTAGTGTGGGATTTCATACTGGGTGGTGATAAAGCTGTACATTATTGTCACGAGTTATACAACCTGGTTATGTAAAGCATTTCATAAGTGATGCACATTATAAAACATGGCAGCATAAAAGAATGTATTATAGGCTGTTACCAAAATAGCTTTTGTTGAATGTAGCATTCAAGGATGACTGGCATGGGGAATTTACAGGGGATACTAGAGAGAGCAGATTACACTCGAATTGTGAATGCTTTATTATGGCTGCCATATTTCTCATTGTATACAGTGTTGTTTTTTTTAGAGGCTACTGTATGTTTGCAACTCATCAATGTGTATTCTCTTGTCTTCCTGAAAGCTATTGGAGAATACTGTTTTGGTTTCCAGAAAAAAACATTATTTCCCGGTCCCACCCAAGACCATTGTGAAGTTAGAATCAGATATATATTTTGACTGAAATGAGATGGGGACTCCATACAAAATTTTTCCACTGGAAACCTTTAGGGTAAGGCCCTATGAGGCACATTGTCAGTCTACTTATAAGCACAGGCTGAATATCTGCACGTCCACCTGAAAAAATTTTTTTCTAATTGTACCTGCACCTGGAAGTGCTGAATACGTTTGGTTGCAGGCAAACGCAGCTGGTATCTGCCAAAAAATGGAACCTCTCACTTTAGTTGGAGATATCGGCTGCATGTACCTGCAAATATGGATTCAATGCTTCTGGGTGCAGACACAAAAAGATTTTTCAAGTGTATGACGGATTGTCAGCTTGCATACACTGACAATCCACCTTGTGGGGCCTTGCCCTTAGGGCTTAAAGTCTTGCCAGCACCAGTCAACCCCTAGTCATGTATCACTGACCCCAGCAACCAGTAGGGTTAGATGTTTATTTTATTAGTATTTCTTTTATCAGATCAACTACTATTTATCTTTGAGTCTGAAATTTGAAATGGTTACCTGGTTGCTAGGGTAGATACACCATAACAACCAGAATTCTTAAGAGAAGCAGAATAAAATGTTGAAAAAGTAAACAAAGAGAAAAGATCAAGTGCATATTCTCTTGAAATACAGATATCTACATGATATTTAAACTGCCCCTTTTAAGATTTCTACATCCTATTTAAAAAAACAAATATGATTTGCATAATTTAACTGCATATTGAATTAAATGACTGGCAGTTACTGAAGATGGTACATGTTAATAATATGTATTTATGAAGCATAACCATTTTCCACAGAGCTGTACAATGAAAGTGTTTCATAATGTAGTATAATATAGACTTTATTTGGTTCAGAATTAAGCTTATAGTTACAGTTAAAGACGGTTCATGTCAAGGTCATCCAAACTACGGTAATTGGGGCTCAAGGAGAAATTGCCTTTTGTTGTCTGAGCTCAAGAGGTGGTGGGTTAGGTATGGAGTCATCTCAAACCCAGAGGAAAAACCTAGTGATTCACTTTACTTGGGTTGCCTAGCGTATCTTCGTGAATTGGTGTTTCATTGCCCTTTTAAATAAGCCAATTTATGATACCTTTCCTTTTACATAGAGCATAGATTTGCGGCATTTTTTTAATATAGTTATGGTGAAAAGCTTTCCTTTAAAACGTATTCTGTATTTCTCCACTAGGTTGCACACACAGTTAGAACACACAAGTGGAAAAAAATAGAATGGCATGGCCGCATAGGTTTCATTCTGAAATAAGTTCTCTCAGCATTCTTGCAGGCAGTTAGCTTATATATTACTTACGTTGAAATTGGAGCTTATTAATTGCTGTGAACTAATTTATCCAGTGTCTCCTCTCTCTCGCCAACACTAATTGGGTTATGTAAAAAAGGTGCAAAGCTTACTACAGGTCTGGTTACTAATAATTAGCAGGTAGCATGTACTGGCTACATCTTTAAAATAAAATCTTATTGGTTGCTATGGATTACTGCACCTGGCACACTTTGTACCTTTTGGTGGTTAGGCATTTTGGGACCTGAAGTTCACAGAGGGCCAGGCCAAGTTAAGTGTGAGCCCCAGGCAACCCGGGTGTATCCCTGTCCCCTCCTGTATCCGAGCATGCACATGCATGAGTGCGCTGACAATCGTGAGAAGTGGGATCTGAAGAGCACAGGGAATAATTGAAACTTGCAGCATTTGAGTTCCTCCAGGACCTGAACTAGCAGAGCACAAGCAGAGGAGATACATGCCTAGCGCTCCCCAATTGTTGCCCCCGAGGCATGTGCCTATTCTGCCTACCCCTAGTTCCATGTTCACAACAGATGGAAAGGAAAGGAATAGATTAGACTGTAAATGCAAAGTTTTAGATTATTCAAGCAGATGGGGTATATTTTGCCTTCCTCTGGATCAACAAGCAAGCAGGTTATATATAGGCATTACCGTTTAACGTGATTGACGTATGTCTTTTTTTCAACCTACCTTACTATGTTACTACATAGTTACATAGTTACATAGGGTTGAAAAAAGACCTGTGTCCATCAAGTTCAACCCATCCAAGTAAACCCAGCACACCTAACCCACACCTACCAATCTATACACTCACATACATAAACTATAAATACAACCACTAGTACTAACTGTAGATATTAGTATCACAATAGCCTTGGATATTCTGATTGATCAAGAACTCATCCAGGCCCCTCTTAAAGGCATTAACAGAATCTGCCATTACCACATCACTAGGAAGGGCATTCCATAACCTCACTGCCCTCACCGTGAAAAACCACCTACGCTGCTTCAAATGGAAGCTCCGTTCCTCTAATCTAAAGGGGTGACCTCTGGTGCTTTGATTGTTTTTATGGGAAAAAAGAACATCCCCCAACTGCCTATAATCCCCCCTAATGTACTTGTACAGAGTAATCATGTCCCCTCGCAAGCGCCTCTTTTCCAGAGAAAACAACCCCAACCTCGACAGTCTCACCTCATAGTTTAAATCTTCCATCCCCTTAACCAGTTTAGTTGCACGTCTCTGCACTCTCTCCAGCTCATTAATATCCTTCTTAAGGACTGGAGCCCAAAACTGCACTGCATACTCAAGGTGAGGCCTTACCAGGGACCTATAAAGGGGCAAAATTATGTTCTCATCCCTTGAGTCAATGCCCTTTTTTATACAAGACAGCACTTTATTTGCTTTAGTAGCCACAGAATGACACTGCCTGGAATTAGACAACTTGTTATCAACAAAAACCCCTAGATCCTTCTCCATTAAGGATACCCCCAACACACTACTATTCAGTAGATAGTTTGCGTTTATATTATTTCTACCAAAGTGCATAACTTTGCAATTATCAACATTGAACCTCATTTTCCAGTTTGCTGCCCAGTTATCTAATTTTGTCAAATCGCTCTGCAAAGCAGCAGCATCCTGCATGGAACTTATAGTTTTGCACAATTTAGTGTCATCAGCAAAAATAGAAACAATACTGTCTATGCCCACCTCCAGGTCATTAATAAACAAGTTAAACAGCAAAGGCCCAAGGACTGACCCCTGCGGTACTCCACTAACCACACTGGTCCAATTAGAAAATGTTCCATTTACCACCACTCTTTGTACTCTATCCTTCAGCCAGTTCTCTATCCAATTACAAATATTATGTTCTAGGCCAATATTCCTTAATTTGATCATTAACCTTCTGTGAGGTACTGTATCAAACGCTTTAGCAAAGTCCAAGTAGATGACATCAACTGCCATTCCAGCATCAAGGTTCCTACTCACCTCCTCATAAAAGGCAACTAAATTAGTCTGGCAAGATCTGTTACGCATAAAACCATGCTGGCACAAACTAATAGTATTGTGAACTGCAATGTATTCAAGTACAGTGGTGTGAAAAACTATTTGCCTGATTTCTTACTCTTTTGCATGTTTGTCACACTTAAATGTTTCTGCTCATCAAAAACCGTTAACTATTAGTCAAAGATAACATAATTGAACACAAAATGCAGTTTTTAAATGAAGGTTTACGTTATTAAGGGAGAAAAAAAACTCCAAATCTACATGGCCCTCTGTGAAAAAGTGATTGCCCCCCTTGTTAAAAAATAACTTAACTGTGGTTTATCAATTTCAATTTTCAATTTCAATATCAATTTCTGTAGTCACCCCCAGGCCTGATTACTGCCACACCTGTTTCAATCAAGAAATCACTTAAATAGGAGCTACCTGACACAGAGAAGTAGCCCAAAAGCACCTCAAAAGCTACAGATCATGCCAAGATCCAAATAAATTCAGGAGCAAATGAGAACAAAAGTAATTGAGATCTATCAGTCTGGTAAAGGTTATAAAGCCATTTCTAAAGCTTTGGGACTCCAGCGAACCACAGTGAGAGCCATTATCCACAAATGGCAAAAACATGGAACAGTGGTGAACCTTCCCAGGAGTGGCCGGCCAACCAAAATTACCCCAAGAGCGCAGAGACAACTCATCCGAGAGGCCACAAAAGACCCCAGCACAACATCTAAAGAACTGCAGGCCTCACTTGCCTCAATTAAGGTCAGTGTTCACGACTCCACCATAAGAAAGAGACTGGGCAAAAACGGCCTGCATGGCAGATTTCCAAGGCACAAACCACTTTTAAGCAAAAAGAACATTAAGGCTCATCTCAATTTTGCTAAAAAACATCTCAATGATTGCCAAGACTTTTGGGAAAATACCTTGTGGACCGACGAGACAAAAGTTGAACTTTTTGGAAGGTGTGTGTCCCGTTATATCTGGCTTAAAAGTAACACAGCATTTCAGAAAAAGAACATCATACCAACAGTAAAATATGGTGGTGGTAGTGTGATGGTCTGGGGTTGTTTTGCTGCTTCAGGACCTAGAAGGCTTGCTGTGATAGATGGAACCATGAATTCTACTGTCTACCAAAAAATCCTGAAGGAATATGTCCGGCCATCTGTTCGTCAACTCAAGCTGAAGCGATCTTGGGTGCTGCAGCAGGACAATGACCCAAAACACACCAGCAAATCCACCTCTGAATGGCTGAAGAAAAACAAAATGAAGACTTTGGAGTGGCCTAGTCAAAGTCCTGACCTGAATCCTATTGAGATGTTGTGGCATGACCTTAAAAAGACGGTTCATGCTAGAAAACCCTCAAATAAAGCTGAATTACAACAATTCTGCAAAGACGAGTGGGCCAAAATTCCTCCAGAGCGCTGTAAAAGACTCGTTGCAAGTTATCGCAAACGCTTGATTGCAGTTATTGCTGCTAAGGGTGGCCCAACCAGTTATTAGGTTCAGGGGGCAATTACTTTTTCACACAGGGCCATGTAGGTTTGGATTTTTTTTCTCCCTTAATAATAAAAACCCTCATTTAAAAACTGCATTTTGTGTTTACTTGTGTTATCTTTGACTAATAGTTAAATGTGTTTTATGAGCAGAAACATTTAAGTGTGACAAACATGCAAAAGAATAAGAAATCAGGAAGGGGGCAAATAGTTTTTCACACCACTGTACCCTATCCCTTATTACCCCTTCCAAAAGTTTTCCTACTACTGATGTCAGACTAACAGGCCTATAGTTTTCAGGCTGAGAACGGGATCCCTTTTTAAATAACGGCACCACATTAGCAATCCGCCAGTCTCTTGGCACCATGCCAGACCTCAATGAATCCTGAAAAATTAAGTGAAGAGGTTTGGCAATCACAGCGCTCAGCTCATTTAATACCCTGGGATGAATCCCATCCGGCCCTGGACCTTTGTTTACCTTTACATGTTCAAGTCTCTTTTGAATTTCCTCCCGAGTGACCCATGCGTCAGTAGCTAAATTACTAGAACTGGGCATATTACAAGGGAAGCCTTCATTATCTGGCTCCTCAGATGTATAGACAGATGAAAAATAAGAGTTCAAAAAATTCAAGTTAGCTGTCCCAGCTAACTTGAATGCCCTAAAAGCACGTTTTTTCTTACCAACCTCGACAATAACACTTTTATTCAGCCATAAAGGTTTTGCTTTGCGATGCCTCTCCTTGCTTACAAGGGGGATATACTGTTGTGTATACCTACAAAGCAATGTTTTAAAGATGTTCCATTTTCCTTCTGTGTCTAACCCCATGAAAAGCCTTTCCCAGTTGACACATTGCAGAGATGCCCTTATACTGGCAAAGTCTGCACGTCTAAAATTGAGCGTTTTAGTTACTCCCTTATAGCGCTGTCTCTGCAGCATTATCTCAAAGGAGACCATGTTGTGATCACTGTTCCCCAAATGCTCACCCACACAAATGTTAGAGATAAGTTCATTATTATTAGAAATCACCAGGTCCAAAATAGCGTCATTCCTAGTGGGTTCTTGAACTGCCTGAAATAAAAAGTTGTCATTTAGCATATTTACAAACCTACTAGCTTTTTCTGACTTAGCCACCCCATTACTCCAGTCAATGTCCGGATAATTAAAGTCCCCCATAACAACAACTTGACCCAGTTTTGAAGCCTCCTCCATTTGCAACAATAGCTGGGCCTCATCCCCCTCATCTATACGGGGTGGTTTATAACATACACCAATGATCATTTTCTTTGTGACCTTCAGCCCTACTGAAATTTCTACCCAAAGAGATTCGACGTTTTCATTGGTAATGTCTTTATTACATGGCTTTAAGTCTGACTTTACGTAAAGACAAACCCCTCCACCCTTTTTAATCTCTCTGTCCCTCCTAAAAAGTGTATAACCATTTAAATTCACAGCCCAGTCACATTTATCATCCCACCAGGTCTCAGTGATACCTATTAAATCATAATTTTCAATACATGCAATAGCTTGCAGCTCCCCTAATTTACCCGACAAGCTACGCGCATTAGCCAGCATGCAGCGGAGATTATTACTTCTCCCTCTGATGTTTACATTAGCTAAGGGAGAATTAGAGCTAAGGCAATTATGAGACTGCTTTCCTTGTAACGGAAGCTCCTTATCTGATAAACTGTATGCCCCCCTCACTCCTCCCCCACAACCCTTTGCTAGTCCCCCTACCCCGTCTACACTAATTTTCCCATGGAATTCTAGCTCACCCACCCCCCCCTTGTCTAGTTTAAACACTCCTCCAACCTCTTAACCATTCTCTCCCCTAGCACAGCAGACCCCCTTCCATTGAGGTGCAATCCGTCAGGGCTGTATAGATTGTACCCCAAGGAAAAGTCAGCCCAGTGCTCTAGGAACCCAAACCCTTCCTTCCTACACCAAGACTTTAGCCACGCATTTAGCTCCCTAAGCTCCCGCTGTCTCCCTAAACTTGCACGCGGCACCGGCAAAATTTCCGAAAAAATGACATTGGAGGACCTTTGCCTAATCTTAGAGCCTAGATCCCTGAACTCACTCTTTAAAGTCCCCCACCTACCGTTCATTTTGTCGTTAGTACCGATATGTACCAAGACAGCCGGGTCATGCCCAGCCCCTCCCAATAATGTGTCAACCCGATCAACCACATGCCGAACCCTGGCACCAGGAAGACAGCAAACTGTCCGGTTGAAGCGATCCGCTCGACAGATTACCCTGTCCACTTTCCTAATGATCGAATCCCCTATAACCACCATCTGTTTAGGCCTAGCTCTGCTCTCCTCCCCACCACTACTAGTGAAACTGGTCTCCCGGCTGTTAGAGAGATCAGCCTCACCTAGAACCGCCAATCCAGAGTTCACACTCCCATCTTCTTCACACAATCTGGCAAATCTGTTGGGATGCGCAAACCCTGGAGCAGCCTCCCTTTTCCTTTTCCCCACACTAGATTTTCTAACTGTCACCCAGCTTACTGCCCTATCATCCTTTTGCTGCTCCCCTCCCCCCCTACTATCTGACCCCACTAGTTCTTGTTCAGTTAACAAGAGACCCCTCTCAAGATTGTTGATTGAACGCAGTGTTGCGACGTGTTCCTCTAGGACTCTAACGCGAGCCTCTAAAGTGGCAATTCGCTCACATCCACAACAGAGGTATGCACTTTGGAACTGTTGTTCCACAACTGCATACATGTGGCAGGCTGTGCACTGTGTCAGACCTTCAATGTTGCTACCACTCATTCTCCCAGTTACAAGAACAGTTAAACAAAAATAGGTGTAAGGACTTGTAGTAAATACCTTGTTTTACCTTGTTTTTAACTCCCTTAGTGTTTAACTCCCTGAGTTTATAACTCCACTTACAGAGTCCCCACTAACTCCCTGAGTTTATAACTCCACTTACAGAGTCCCCACTAACTCCCTGAGTTTATAACCCCACTTACAGAGTCCCACTTACAGAGTCCCACTTACAGAGCACCTACCACCAGAGCAAGCTCCACTGGAGTGCCTGTGGTTCTATTTATGCAGTCTGTAAAGGTGAACTAATCAAACCCCACCCTCCTCAAGCTGAGGGTAATTACAAGGGAATGTAACCTGCTGTAAGCCTATGGATCCCACAAACTTTGTAAATTAGCTCCAAAAACAACAATTACTTATGAAAATATATAAATATATATACTATATACTTATGAAAATAAATAAAACCCAACAGTAAAAAAACACAATGGTTTTGATAAAGTTAGTAAAGAATACTTATCCCTTTTTAGTTGAAATGAAAGCAAGTTGATTCAACCAGCCACCGGCCTGTTAGTAAGCCAATATTACCTTTTTCTCTGCACATTTTTTGTTTGTTAGCAAGCTGGATGAACAGAGACCTGTCAGAAAAACACAGATAACAAAAACTTTGTATCTGTGTTTACAGAGCTATATGAAATACAGGATTTTAATAAGAATAATATATTTATATCAGACTTAAAGTGATTTTGTCTAAGTATCAAAACACACAAACCAGTGTAGTGTTAGAAGATGGCATAAACAAAAAGCTGAGTATTAATAATATTATTATTTATTTTTGTAGGTGTTGGAGGAAACCTTGTTGCTGTCCAGGCAAGTCGGATATCCACTTACCTTCATATGACGGGACCCCCAGGAGAAGAAACTGAACTCATTCCTCGTAAATGTCCAAGTCCATGTAGGACCTTCTTTAGCTCAGGTGAATAAAAACTTCAAATGGGAGAAGAGTTGTGGTGTTTTCGTAAGGTGCAACTTAAATATAGTACTGAATTTAACACTGCAAAATAAATCAATAAAAAAATACAAAACCAAAAAAACGAAAATATTAGCCTTCAATCACCTTTTAGTGTTGTGGCTCAACAAGTCTTTTAAAATTTAAAACAACTTTTAGACATTAAAAATACAGTCACAATCAATTTTATTCCACATTGTGTGTGTGTGTGTGTATGTATATCTATATGCTATTTTGTGTATGTGTAGTACAGGTGTGGGAGCCGATATCTGGAAACCTGTTATCCAGAATTACAGGAAGGCCATCTCCCATTGACTAGATCTTAGGCAAATATTTCAAATTTTAAAAATGATTTCCTTTTCCTATGCAATAATAATAAAACAGTACCTTGTACTTGTTCCCAAGTAAAGTAGAAATAATCCTTAAATGGCCCCTTTATTGGAGATTCCTATAGATCAGGGGATCCCCAACCTTCCTTACTCGTGAGACACAGTCTAATATAAAAAGACTAGGACAGCAACAGAAGCATCATAAAAGTTCATGGAGGTGCCAAATAAGGGCTAAGATTGGCTATTAGGCAGCCTCTATGCACACTATCAGCTTACAGGAGGCTTTATTTGGTATTAAATCTTGTTTTCATTCAACCCTGCACAGCCTGGGAAAAGAGGCAGCAGGAAGTGGAACAGATGGGCTGAACCAGTTGGGTTTTTGGACAACATTTTCAATAAATCAGCCCAAAACACTACTTTTTAAAGCACATTCCTTCTATATTTAGAAGAGTACAATTCATTGGCCCATTGTTTTTCACACAATGTGTCCCCTTTAAGGTATGGAGATCCAAATTATGGAAAGACATCCAGAAAACCCAAGGTCCCGAGCATTCTGGATAACAGGTCCCATACCTGTAAATAGAAAATATAAGACTTTTACTGTTTTCCCTTGACTGTTAGTTATACCATATGAAATCTCAAGAGTAAATACTGTTCTGCTTTTTTGTTTTCTGAAACTAATTTTTGTTAGCATAAAAGAGAGGGGGAGGTGCCATGTACGTATACAATAACATTTTGATCCAATTCCATTACCATTTTCACTTATCAGCTTCTATTTTTTTGCAGATATGAACTCTCGCTCTGCCAGGGTCCTCTTCCTTTTTGTGGTACCAGGTCATTTGATTTTCCTGTACACAATCAGTTCTATGCAGGGTGGGCATACAACACTTACACTAATCTTTATGGTTTTCTACATGATGGCTGCACTTCTTCAGGTAAAATTGGGGTATGCTGAATCTTTCATCTTAGTTTTTTAGATATGCGTTCAGAATTGTATTACAAGATACTTGGCAACAGAATTTCATAATGTGACGCTGTGGAGATCACATTTTAATTTTATTTTCATTTTTTGTAGAAAAATAAAATGTTGGTCTTATACTGAGCCAAAGCATAAATAGTAGTAGTCCCATACTTGTACTTAGGACACATTCACCTATTTATTTTCTGATTGTGACATTATCCCTCTTTCTGTTACAGGTTCTCGTTCTTTTGTACATTGCAGACTGGATGGTTCATTGGATGTGGGGTAGAGGGATGGATCCTGATAACTTCTCAATTCCATATCTTACTGCCTTGGGAGACCTTTTGGGCACTGGGCTGCTAGCACTCAGCTTTCACATTCTATGGCTTATTGGAGACCGTGACACTGACGTTGGGGACTGATGTTTCTGTTCTCCTGTAAAAAGCATTTTGCACCTTGTTTACTGATTTAGCAAACAGCAATTGGATTCCAATGCAGATAAAGTGCAATTTTTTTTCAAGGGCTGGCTTTTTTGTGGGGAAAGTGTACAGTTTTCACAACAAAACCAATGCACATCTGACACTTTCATCAGGAACTGCTTCTGAACATCATTTACCCACAATGGCAGGAGACAAGCCTTTTACTGGGGGCATACAGTAAAGACTTTATGTGCCTATCTTCTTTTCACAGGGAAAATGCTGTATTGTGTGTTCTGTATAAATTGCTTTTTTAAGTAATCTTAAGCAATTTGACAAGGTCTGTTTCAGATCCAGTTTGGAGCAGTATACATAAGAATAACTTGCACACTTCTGCCAGTGGCTCTTTTGTGTTTATGCTTTACAGCTTTCAACCTATTTCAGTAGAAATATAAGTATACTGAATTTCTAAATCTAGTTCAACAGTGATGTATAAATGGGGCAGGACTCTAGCTGCCATTATTGTCCTTGAAAAATGGTTATAGCTGGGCTAGCACTTTCACAGGGACATGATTATGCAGCATCCAGCCCCTTCTGGTGTCACTTTAAATTTTTTTTTTAGATAAATTTCTAACTGGACATGTATTTGTTGCTTCTAAATTCTCAAGATAGTAAGTGATTGACACATTTATATTACTGAGCATTGCAATGTTTACTCTGTAGTTAAATT